>NW_026042344.1:737500-1037500 GCF_023856365.1 Brienomyrus brachyistius
TCTGACACCTCCAGACTATGGGGGTGGATACACAGCTCCACTCCCCGTGTTTGGAGTTTGCATGCCCTCCCATGTTGCACAGGTGCTTCACGTTCCTCCTGCAGTCCAAAGACATACAGTTTGGTTAATCAACTTCTCTGAATTGCCCCAAGCATGTGTGTGAGCCGTGCTGGAACCCACATGACTAAAATTTAAGGGATAGGTGCCCTTGAGAGTAAATCAGTGAGGCATTGGGTCAGGATTCTCTTTCGATAGGTCATGTGCTAAACACCGAAATTTCTCAGGATTGTAGCTGCTTTTCCAGGTGCTGTATTAAGGCTGAAGGTGCTTCAGAACACCGAAACTGAAGATGACTGTTTTATGTCCCTGAATTAGCTTGTGCCGTGTGCCCAGGCTGAATTGCTTCAGTTAAACAAAGACATTGAGTGTTGTTGATTTTTGTGTCACTTTTTATTGTAACGATTTCAATAAATATTGTATGCAACTATTATTACTTTATATTAATTGTATTACTTGATGTTAACTTAATACTGAAGCGGTCACAGCATCATATTTAGATAAGGGACTTGAGAATGAAATCCAGGACTCCACGATTTGTTGTTTCACTGTCGTCATGGTGATGTGCTCATGTGCAATATTCACGCTTTTC
This sequence comes from Brienomyrus brachyistius, assembly GCF_023856365.1. NCBI lineage: Eukaryota > Metazoa > Chordata > Actinopteri > Osteoglossiformes > Mormyridae > Brienomyrus > Brienomyrus brachyistius. The sequence continues at coordinate 738,150 of NW_026042344.1, forward strand.
TCAGCATTGTTGTGCGTCTGTTGTACTTATTTGAAACTTTCTTTTGTTAGATAGTAAGAAGTTCCTATGGCTATAGATTATTTTGTGTAATTTAATATATATATATATAATATATATATATATTACTCGGAAATTTGACATTGCAATGTGATATTGTATAGCTCTAATTAGAGAATTTGAGAGAGAGTAATATACAGTTAGTACCATGCAGGGGATTGCAGTGGCATTGTTGATCAATGTTGATTAAATGAAGAACATGACTGTCCCAGATCCACATCGGAATGTTTCCAGCTTTTGCTGCATTAGAGTGACCAGATAATCCATGTCAGGCAGGACACTCTGAGCTGGGACAGGAATTGTAAATTACCATTTCAATTAAAAGGACGTGGATTTCACTTCAGTTCTGAGTTCTTGCTGTGTGCTAATTTGTCAGTCTCCTATAATCATGCATGTGTCACTAATGCTAATGTGAAACAGCTGGATGAGTCTTTCAGTCAAGGAAACAAACCAGTCAAAGCACAAGAAGAGCTGAACTGTTTAGCAAAGGAGCCTTTCAGTTTGAAAGTAGTTTGTAAAACCTGAAGTAGCTCAAAGTGCCCCCCCCCGAACATGGATTATCTGGTCGCCCTATGCTGCACAGTCTACACACTCAGCAGTAAAGCACCAGCTCTGGCTTAATCCAAACAGCCGAGCTTCATCACACGCTTTACTACAGGAAGATGTGAATGAATGCGGCCTGGTCATGTCCTGTTATGATGACCTTTTTTAAGCAAAGCCAGCCTCCTCCAGACCTCCGTGCCTGTGTTTATGCATTAGTGCCCTTTGGCAAGACAGTGTCTAAAACATTTCGATTTGACAAAGTAACGGAAAGTTATAAACGTTTGCCTTCATTGATGAATATATTTTGTGTTCCAGTAGCAAAAGGAAGAGATTAATTTGGAGCCATATTTGACAGAGCTTTCCTAACATGCACTCCTAGCCCTTCACAGTCCTTTCAGAACTATAGCAGCAAGTGGTGCAAATACCTGCTTATCATTAAAATGCGTGTCTGCTTAATAGGGGACAGATTACTACTGGGCAGTTTGTTTTAAGGAGAACAGACATATTTACCTTATTTACCAGAAGGTTAATGTACTGTATACATAGAGGGAGGCACTCCCTGAGGTTAATTGCGCAAGTAAAAGTGAGCTCAGTGACACGTGGTTTATTATAATAAAATTATGCAGCAATGTACTATGGGTACATTTGCCTATTGTGTGTTTTGTGCTCTTATCATTGATAACTAAAAGGATGATTTTATAAAAGTGCAGCATGTGTATATTGCAAATACACCATCCAGCCTCAAACTCATGAGCTCTGCAGTATAAGGGGACTCGTTGTGTTACCTACTGCTCTGCCATGCCCTACATTTCTTTTGATATTATTATTCGTAGTTGTGTTAGTTGTATGACGTTCTAGGAACATCAGGAAAACTGAACATTTCGAGTGTTTCCATACCTTAACCGTAACCTTCAATAAACGTGTCTAGAAGGGAAAACTGTTGGCAGGGTTGCCTGAGAATGTGGGGAGTATCATATGGCTTTTGAAAGAACAATACAAAATGCAGTAAAATTTTATATTACATAAGAAACATAAGAACATACATCACGGTACAATTACGTAATTAAATAATTAGATTAATTAGGTACAGGTTAAGTAATGAATTACCCTCTCACTTTGAACTTCAAATAAATTTGATTATTTGTTATTGTAACTGTAGTTCATTTGCAGCATGTTTTATCTCCAGTCCACAGGAAGGACCTTGCTGATTTTATTAAAATTCTCCAAACCTTCCTTCTTCGTATCTAAGTAGCAGTTGTACATAATGGCTTTCCCTCTTTATTGACACAGGGTCAACCAGGACCGCTGGGTCCGCAAGGCCTGGTCGGGCCGCAGGGGTTTGTGGGAAGTCAGGGGGCGCCGGGACCCAAAGGTGAAATGGGCCACATGGGCCTCAGGGGCCCATCTGGGCCTAAAGGAGACAAGGTGGGTCTTGTGGACACAGTCATTCTGTGTATGTGTGTGTTTGACAGTCATCATGAGTGTTATGTACAATATATTTATATTAGAGTTGAATAATATATGTGCTTTCTCGATTTCATGATGTGTGTTGTGTGTGTACATCTGCAGGGTCCAATAGGAGTGCCCGGCTTTCCAGGAACAGACGGCATTCCGGTGAGTTTGCCATGGAGACTGTTGGGACGTAAACAGTGCTGCGATAAACCTGATTACCCTTCGTATGAGGACGATATACACAAGGGGACCTGATGGCTGTTATATAAATCCCTGCTACCTCCGCCCTTCCCCTGCCTGTTAGTGGGCTCATGTGCTCCTTTGCAGGGTCACCCAGGGCAAGAGGGAGGACGGGGCCTTCCAGGGCTGGACGGCTGCAATGGCACCATCGGCGACCCAGGTCCTAGGTCACTGGATGGGTATCCAGGCCCACCGGGTAATCCTGTAAGTGCTTAGGGACTACTACACCTGACCAGGGATGCCTTGGGACAACACAGGGGCCTTCTTTACTCATCTCTAATACTGCTGACTATCATTCCTTCTTTGTATCTAAGTAGCAGTTCTATATAATGACCATACTACCTCCCTCTGTATTAACTCAGGGTCAACCTGGACCGCTTAGTCTGCAGGGCCTGGTCGGGCCACAGGGGATTGTGGGAAGCCAGGGGGCTGTAAAAGGCAGCTTAGCTTTTACCATTATTTGGATGACAGGGTATCTTGTATATTGTGACCAGCAGCAGTGTTTACCACCGCTCAACCATGCATTTCATTATGCCCCATGTTGGCCACTAACAGTCACTGGACTAAATATTAAATAAACGTTCATAATTTAGGAGATGCTTAAATGGCGAGTTCTGCAAACCAAATAACTAGCTTCAATATTCTTTCTCTGCTCACTAGCTATTAATTTAGTTTTTGAAACATGAGATTCTCTCCCAACCACCACAGAGTGCCTTGTTGAGTGGCCCCAGAATTGGCCTCTACTCAACTCCAATGATGAGGATGTATAATATTATGTGAGAAAGATACATACATAGAAAACACAATGGATGCCATTATGGGGAAATGTGCCGTCTGCTTCTGTCCTTCAGGATCCTTTTGTGCTGCATGTTCTTGTTCCATTTTTTTCTCACAGGGTCCAAAGGGTCCCAAAGGCCAAAAAGGAGAACCTGTCTATGTTGGACAGAGCCATGGCATCAGGGTAATGCTTTTTAGTAATTTTACATGTTGCCGAGGGACATTTGTGAGTTTTTTTTTGTTTTAGCTTCTGTGGAAGGAGATGTGGGTGGTCCTGTTGAGAAATATCCAGGAAGTGAAGGTTTACATCAGTGCGGCATCCATAAAATAGGCCCAACGGCAGTAAAACAGCAACACAACTGTACTGTTATACATGAAAAATGTCTTTTTTCTTTTTTCTCCTAAAGAGTTTTATAAACACTGCCAGTCTATTGTATTATGTATGGTATATTATATATTTGCATTCTTTGTATATTGAATATCCTGTTAGGTTAATGTTTCCCATATTATCTTAATATTCTCTGTAACCAGTTCACCATAGCAGATTCCTTTGACATGAAATGACCCTGTCAAATAGCCTGATTCTGACTCTGTTGGTTGTAGATGTTGTCCTGTAATTTATAGACACTGAGGCTATGTCCATCAATGGCCATAGGCCTTGTGAAAATGAGTCACACCTAGGACAGAGCCCTTAATTGTCCTGGGGAGGGCTGGGGGCAGTGTTCAGAGCAGCCCCCGCATGAGGCTCAGGTGTCCTGACCTCCAGTCTAATGTGAAGCTGTCATCTGCTCTTGACAGGGGGAGCCTGGTTTACCTGGACTGGATGGTCTGGCCGTAAGTGAGCTATGTGGTTTTCATCTGTTTAAACATTCAAAAACAAGAATGTACAGATGGTCTTAAGGATCCATTCTAGAAGACTTCTGATATCTCAAGTTATGCTAACATTTATGTTATGCTAATTATGGCAACTTTGTGCAATAAATATGTAAAATTATTTATTGCCCAATTGTATTTATTTACCTAAATTAATACCATAGTAACCCCAAGGCCCAGGGGACTACTAAGGGTTCAGCATCTTTTTCACGCTTATGGTGTGTTTCACAGCATCATAATCCTTGGGTCATTCTTCCAGGGTCCTCGTGGTACCATTGGACTTCCAGGCCTTATCGGACCCCAAGGCCCAGATGGATTTCCTGTATGTATTATGTATTGTCTCAGCTGATAGCTCCAATTTTTTTTTGTTTATTTTTATAGACTCTTTAGTTACTGTAGAAACGGTAACATTTTTAAAACCTGCCTTCGTAAAATCATAAATGATAAAAATACAGCAGTGTATTTCGCAGGAATACATGTCATATTGTTATTGTAGCTGAAGCTACTTGTTAGTCGTTTGTAAGCTTCCCTTTAGATACTTCTTACATTTGTGGTCTTTGCTTGAATCTGTCCCACCTTTCTGCCTTTCGCAGGGACAGCCCGGCCCTCCGGGGTCACCCGGCCTCACGGTAAGTGTTCAGGCAGTAAGGGGGTTGCAGGCTGGTGCTGGGGGTTGTACAGAAGGGGGTTCTTTTCAGTCTGGAATGTGTGATGACTTCTAGTGTGTTATCGCCTCCTATTGCCAATTATTGCAAGATGTTCTTCAGCAGCATCGTTATGAGCTGTTATCTTCAGCTACAAGCGTGGGTGCACTAATAGAGTATGCAATGTACTTACCCTGCATATTTTCTGTTGTTTGTTGCGGACTTTGTGATTCCAGCAGCCCCTTAGTATCATTTTAAGTTAATACTGTTCTGGCTTTTCATGTTTTAAATAATACATATAGGTTACTAATTACAACATAAAGGGCATGAAGCCATCACAGTAACCACAAGTATCCGTGATTGTTTTACAGGGAAGCCCCGGATCTGGATTCAAGGGGGAAAGAGGAGAAAAGGTAACAAGACTTAACTAAAGACTGATTCTCCATTCACATCCAAAAACAGTGACTTATACCCAGTGTCCTTGACGAATGCTCATCAAATCTGGAGACTAGTTAGTTTCCAGTGTGTTGAAAAAGCCCCAAACCTCTCTATAAATATATTTCCCAGGCAGCGTTTCATTTTGTGCTCGCATTTCTGCATTCTGGTGCCACCGTTTCCCTTTGACTCTCCAGTTCCAGTTGTAGGACTGCTTTGTTCTCATTAGTACAGCATTTAGAGACTAAAAGCCTTTGACCCTTTGCATTGAAGAACCCTATATATGGCTCGGTTTACATGACACCAGGAGCTTGTGCTTTTCTCTGTTTAGCTGCTGTAATTGCCTGTATCTGGGCATGCAGATGCTCATGTCATTAAATGGTTATACTACAAATTAATGTTTTATTTATGCTTGTAATGAGTTTGAGATTTTCATATGTTCCTACATCTTTTGTACAAGGTATGTTTAATTTCTTTGAGTCCTGTTCCATTTATAACAGAAAATTTCTGAATTCCAGGGGGATCCTGGTCTGCCTGGACCCCCAGGAATGCAGGGGGACACAACACTAGTAGCTGCACCTACAAGTACCATTTTCAAAGGACCCAAGGTAACCAAGGACTTGTCTCGGCTGTGAGAGAACTTGCACTCCTCAGTAATTTGTTAGATCGGGGGAAGTAGGAATGTGAACATCACTAAGGCAACCTTCAGCATCCAGCGTCCATTTTTAGCAGTGTATTGCCCAGTAGGTTTGGGATCTGTGCCCAAGTGTAGCAGGTTGTGGGTTTGAATCCCATGGCCAACAGTGTAATCATATCTACCCATATGTTGGGCACTTCAGGAAGGTATTTAATCCCGGGTCCTCTGTGTTCCATACTTTGGACAAAAGCATCTGTAAATAAATGTATAAGTAATGAAACAGATGCATTATGTAGCCATCCTGAGAATATTCTGCATTCTCCACTTCCTGCTGTTCCCCTAGCATCTGCTGGTTGACACGTTTTCTGTACAGCTGAGATTTACACTCCATAGTCAGATCACAGATCTGATTCTTTGTTTACTGTTAGCATAATCTGAGGAATTTCTAGACTTCACAAGCTTCAGCTTGCCCACAGCATGCGCGACACTGCACATTTACCTAAGCCCACCATGTCTGTCATGTAATTTCTATTACATCCGGATATTGACAGACATGGTGGGCTTAGGTGAATGTGCAGTGTCGCGCATGCTGTGGGCAAGCTGAAGCTTGTGAAGTCTAGAAATTCCTCAGATTCTGCTAACAGTAAACAAAGAATCAGAGACAGTGGTGTATGGCCCATTCCTCGGTTCTCTGGTCTCCACGCTCCATAGGCAAGCTATGCCTCACAAATCCCGCACAATGTGATTTTTCATTGGTTTTTAAGGTGAAGTGCAATGGAATGGAAATTGAACAAATTAGCTTTGTGATACATGTAGCCCCTGATCAAAAGCTGAGGCCGACTGTTGGTGTGGGGACAGATAGCACATCCATTATGAATTTAATAGTTGACTGAATAAGTATCTGAGCCCGAACTGAGTATGCAGTTGTGGATAATGGCTGGAGCATTGCGTTGCCCCTTTTGCCAGCTATCGTCACATTGCCTCTGTTTTCTATCCTGCAGGGTGACCAAGGCTTCAGGGGCTTTCCAGGCGTGCCTGGATCTCCAGGACTGCCGGTAACTTTCTCGTTGTGTCTTCTCCAGCCGGAAAGTATTTGGAAAGTATTTGCAGTGACCTAACAGACATCGTGTCAAACGTACCCTGTGATCTGGTGTGTGATGTTTAGGGACCTTTCGGATATCCTGGTGAGCCAGGCGAGAAGGGCATCCTTGGGTTGCCTGGAGGACGGGTGAGTCCCCTTTTCCAAACCCATGCGATGTACCTGCCAGCATGATACACAGATAGTACTGCAGAAATGCATGGAGACCCAGGCTTACAGTGGCAATCTCTGCTTCCTCATCCGATTGGTCCACGGCTGTGTTTATAGAGATTTTGTACCCTCATGCTTGTTCAGGTTCTCTCCAGCATAAATTCTTGCATTTTTGTATAGTAGCAAGTAAATATAGGTGTTTATACCAGCTACTGACAGCAGGGGTGCAGTAAAGGGTAGGGAAGTTCCAAGGGTCCCTGAGTGACAGGGGCCTTAAAAAATATTTGGAACATATTGGGGCCCCAATATGATGTACTTTCTTTGGGCCCTGGGATTTCAGTTGGTAATTTCTTCTGTCCCTCCCCAGGGTGATCCTGGCTTTTCTGGACAGCATGGACCTGCCGGCAGAAAGGTGGGCCAGTAATGCCTCCTTGGACATGAATCTTTCCCCCTCGCTGCCCACGTGTTTATGATTGGCTGAATGCATGCACTGTCCTTACACAGGGAATAGCAGGAACTCCAGGATTCCCTGGAGAGCCAGGATTTCCAGGAGTTAAAGTGAGTGATACCTGGGTATTTTTACGCACTCTGACCTTTTTGTAACCTTCCCACTGGTAAATCCACATGACTTGAAAGCACTCTTGGCTCCAATGAGATGTGTCTGATATGAAGTGAGCACTCTTGTACAGCTGGTGAGTGTGTATTGGTTTGATTTCAGGGGGACCAGGGAGATCCTGGCTTCCCCGGACCTCCTAGCTACCATGTTGGACCACCTATACAAGGTAAGTACGGCAACCAACCTGACTCATAATCTCCCCCCCATAAAAGCCTTATTTTAAGATGATCCACGTTACAAATTAAGTAGGCAATGTTTCTTGTTGGTTACCTCAGCATCTTGAACTAAATTTAAATTGAAACTTTTTTTTTTTGTGTTTTCTGAATTTTATTTCATTTGCACCATAGTGACCTTTAGCCATGACCAACACTAAAATATCCTTTCTGGATACTGTCTTGGCATCTTATCCTCATCTCAATGGCTATATGCTTACATGACCTGTTCCATTGTTACCCTGTCACTGGCTGAAGGTCCCCCTGGGGACCCGGGCATCGACGGTGCCCCTGGTCCACACGGTGATATGGGACCCATTGGCTTCCCAGGCCCATCGGGGCCACCAGGGGCCACCTCTTCTTTGTACCCAGGTAATGCTCCTTACTAGAACACATTAACATGACGACTGAAAACTGATCAATGCTGTTGATGATCCACCTGGTGATGATCCGTCTGTCTCTGCCCTTCTGCCTCCACACCTCAATGTCCAATGATTCATGTCAGGTCCCGAGGGGCAACAGGGCTTCCCAGGTCTGAAAGGGGTCAAAGGGGAGAAGGGAAGCTCAGGGCAGCCAGCCTATGGCCATGAGGGTTTGCCGGGAAGCATTGGACTGCCAGGCCTGGCTGGGCCTCCTGGTTCACCAGGTCCACCAGGTGCGTACTGTTATACATCTAGAGGTGAATTCCTCATTCATATAGTGGAACTGCTCGCCTGTTGGTGCATGTCAGAGTATTGAGCTTCGGAATATGTCCGACATGTGTGACCTGACGCGCTGGCTCTGTTGCCCTTAGCCACACTCCTGAAAGCACAGGGAACCTCCAAAGACCTTATGCCCAAAAATGGCTTCTCGTCTTTTGATATTGAACAGAGTATTAGGATCAAAGCGGTGAGCTCCCCCAAATGCACGGGAGACTCTGGACCGTAACCCGCAGAGTGTACTGTATATACAGCCCCTCTACATGTAATGGTCAATCCAAAGTGCCTTTCGATTAATCTGTTCAATGATATGCACTGTAGTTCTTCTTACAACTCCCACCAAGGTATTTGAGACCACTTCTGTGTGATTACAGTGGATAATTTGCAGTGTTTCACAACTGCCAAACACTGGTTTCGGTTCACATCCAAAGCCAGTGAAAATGTAAACACTACTGAACATTCACTGCATGGAGTGGTCTGATCATGTGAGGATAGGTGGGTATGAATCGGTGTTTTCCACTTGGACGGGAGGATGGCGGAGGGATCACGGTTCTTACCATAACACTTGTAGGGTAGACAGCATGGTACAAACAGCACGCTGCCAGCACATTATACAGCACAAATGTTGTAGGTGAAAGCAAAAGGTCCATAATCCAACAGCAGATACCGCTTGGACATTGGTTATTTAAAGCTACACTTTGAGAACACTTGGCGATCCATTACAGGAAAGCCTCTAAAGAAGTATTTAGCAAAAATGTTTGTATACAACTATCCATAAAGCAAGGGTCTTCAAGGGTCCTGAAGGGCTACCATCCAGTAGGTTTCTATCCTACCCGGCTTCTGATGAGCCACACCTGTTCCTGGTATTTGCCTGAGAACAGGTGTGGCTCAGATGGAGTTGGAGATCCCTGGCATAAAGGAATATATAATGTTTGCAGTATTCAGCATTCCAAAAATGTTAAACGACAAAGTAAAATAAAAAATCCCAAATAAAAGGCAGTTGTATGATAACCAAGTCGAAGCATGCACTGGTGACAGCATGTTGCCTCTCCCACCACATGACAAACCACCTCAGGAATGAGAACCTGAGTGCAGCCATGCAGCAGGCGATACCTCAGCACCACCAGACTCTGAATTGATCAATGTGAGTTTTTTTTTCTGGTGGCTGGAGTGCCAATCCTGCCACCAACCCCCAATAAATTTTTTTCCATGTAAATTGGAGGACCTCCATATTGGGCTGGATGTAGATTAATGTCATACCCAGGATGAAGCAATTGCAGGTTAAGGGTCTTGCTCAAGGGCCCAATGAATTAGAATCACTCTGGGCATTCATGGGAATCAAACCAGCAACTTTCCAGTTGCTTGCTCAGATCCCAAGCCTCAGAGCCACCACTCCGCCCAGCAAGTTAAAGTGAAGGGAGTATATTAATTCTGCAGCCTCATCATGTCTCTGGGCTGGTTCAGGACAGAGGACTTTGTTTGCGTTACAGGCTTAGCAGCAGGGGAAAAATTCTCTGTTGTGCTGCTTCTATAACTTGACTTTGAAATTGTACTCGCCTGTCATGGCTTCCCTGTCATCTAATACACATTCTCTCTCTTGTTCACTCATTGGCTTCTTCCCGCATTTAGAAACATGCACGAATGACTTTGAGCCATCATATTTAAATGATAACTCCTGTGTGATGGATGGGTTTACCCTCTGCGGCCCGTATTTTTTATTTCTTTACACAGTACATCATGACTGCAAACTAGCGGAGAAATTTGTGATCTTTGCTTGTGAATAGTGATGTATTTAAGGTTTTGCAGAAAGAGTAATTTGATTACGACGATTTGACCTTTGGTATTTTCAATCACAGAACCATGTTTAGCGTGCTAGAAATTCAGAAAATGCTGTCAGATGTCTACTTTTATAAGGTTAATTTCTTTATCATGCTAACGTATTTAGAAAAATAGTTACCAGTTACCCAAAAAGTTCATTTTAAAATGTTAGCATGCCTATTAAAGTTAACTATGAACTGCAGTCTTCTGTCACTAATTTTTTAATACACTTCACTGACCAACAACCAAAACTGATTTACTAGGTGAGAAAAAAAAGAAGTTAGATGTGGATGTCAGGCTACATGTAATTATTGACCAAATAAGAACCTATGATGTGGTGCTGACATGGGATTCGCTGTTTGGGTGTTTGTGTGCCGGCCCACCCCCTCAGCTGTCTGATTTGCTGTTTGGGTGTTTTTGTGCCCGCCTCCTTAGCCATACCGAGACCACGCCCGATTGGCGAGCCTGGACCAAGAGGGACACCAGGACTGTCAGGAAGCAAAGGAATTAAAGGTGAGTACAAGGACATGATTAATGTGTATTTTTACTGGAGAACTTTAAGTAACATGTTTACTGTAAATGATTAATAGCAAATTTTACTTACTGTCTGTCTCTTAAATAATTACACTTAATTACATCAGTTAATGAATTCTTGCTATCACCAATGTACCTTGTTGTCTGGCTACATAATTTATTGACATATCTGGCCTTGGGGCGGCATGGTGGTGCAGTGGTTAGCACTGTTGCCTCACACCTCTGGGACCCAGATTCGAGTCTCCGCCTGGGTCACGTGTGCGGAGTTTGCATGTTCTCCCCATGTCATCGTGGGGTTTCCTCCGGGTACTCCAGTTTCCCCCCACAGTCCAAAAACATGCTGAGGCTAATTGGCTAAATTGCCCGTAGGTGTGCATGTGAGAGTGAATGGTGTGTGTGTGCGCCCTGCGATGGGCTGGCCCCCCATCCTGGGTTGTTCCCTGCCTCGTGCCCATTGCTTCCGGAATAGGAAGTACCCAATAGGATAAGCGGTTTGGAAAATGGATGGATGGATATCTGGCCTCTTGCCTCTGTCTGAATGTTATGTTGACTATAGAAAGGTCTGCTGTACAAATAAACTTACATTTTTGTCCTTCCTATACCATTTTCACTCCTGAACTTTTCAGGAGAGCAAGGGGACTGCAATTGTTTTGGGGACGGGACTCTTGAACTCCAAGGACTTCCAGGAGAACAGGGTCCCTCTGGGGCACCTGGGTCATTTGGCCGGAAGGGGGATGCAGGGAACCCCGGCTCACAGGGGCTCCCCGGACATCCTGGTCCAAAGGTAAGATAAAAAAGCGATGCTGTGACAGATTAAATGCTGATAATGTTTGAATAATTTGAGTCATCCATCCATCCATCCATCCATCAATCAGTCTCCCAAACGCTTATCCTCGCAGGGTTACTGGGGATGCATTGTAGTGTAGAGCGCTGGGTATGCTTAGAGCCCTGGGTGGAGGTCAGTCCATCACAGGTGACACACAGTCAGACACTACAGGCAATGTCAGCCCCCACCTCATGGGAAGAACATGCAAATTCCACAAACACAGAGCAGGGGTGGATTCGAAGCTCCAACCCTGCAGGTGTGAAGCAGCTCACTGACCAGGGGCCATTCCAGGATTTTTTTTAAAGGTGGGGGGCATAAGAGGGGCCATAATTCATATACAGGGGTAAACCTTATCATTAGCCAATGGGTTGCTCTTAATCAGTGAATGACGGGAGGGGGCGCTCCAGGGGCCAATCAGCTTTCAGATGGGGTCTGTGCCCCTACTATATATATCCTTGTTTTTAACTAACCATAACGGCCCTGATTATAGTCTCTGTCTTTATTTCTAGGGTCCCCCTGGCCCAGCAGGTCACCCTGGCCTTAAGGGGGAGAAGGGAGATTCCTTTGTCCCCTTTGGTCAGGTTGAGAAAGGGGAATTGGGTTTTCCGGGACTGCGTGGAGCTCCAGGAGATGCTGGGAGACCTGGAAGAGATGGTTTTCCAGGGTCTCCTGGGCTTAGAGGACCACCTGTGAGTTTGTGACCTTTTCTTCTCAGCTTCTCTGCAGATGATTAGTATTAATGTAATTTTTCCTGTTGTCTTGTCAGCTTCTGCACGCGGTATCATGCATATGGCCATAAACTGCGTATTGGGAAAACATGATCACCCACAAACCAACAAGACAGTTTCCTATGTAGAAATTTGAACTTTCTTCCCCGATGAACCTACTTGATGTGGTTGGAAACACTTTCTGCTTGCTCCTGTGTATGACAAAGAAGATAATGTGTTTGTGTTCTGTCACTGCAGGGTGACAGCAGCTTTAGGATCGTTGGAGATAGAGGCTTTCCAGGCATTCCTGGAGCTAAGGGGAGGCCAGGCGCTGTGGGGCAGCCCGGCATTTGGTCCCCGGGTGTCATAGGACTCAGAGGACCGCCTGGTGAACCAGGATTCGATGGCCTTCCAGGACAGCCTGGGTTACCGGGGCCCAAAGGTAAGGTCTGCAAAAAGTCTAGGTGACTGGGTGCAAGCTTTAAAAAAAAAAACAAAAGTCTTACTCTAATACTTGTAATTTTAAATGGCGGTAGTTTCAGCCAATAACTTGGTTATTAATGAAAATTGCAATTTACTGTTAACCCTCTTGAGTCGACGGCATCGTCCTCGATGTTGTGTATCTTTCTTGTGTATTTTAGTTCATAACTCACTGAAATCTTATTGTAGAAACATGGGGGGAAAAAAAACGCTGACTAAATCCGTAATCTGTCTTCTTTTAAAAACGTCAATTGTCGTAAGTATTAAAGTTTTAAAAATTAGGTGAAATTGGCAAAAAGTAAACCATGTCAACTTACTTTGTTTTACCTGCTACGTGTAGTACCGCTCTCAGCTGAAGATCGCTATTCGCATTATAAATAGCTGCATTATCGTGTATTCAGATCGCATTTGCATGGTAATTTGATGAACAACACAGCGGTGAAACTCGATCTAGATACATCCTCATCAGCACCATAAAAGGGGGGGGGTGTGGCCAGGTGTGAATGGCTCATGCATACACATGAGAGCTCCTACATATTCAGTGAAAGGAGGCAGAAATAGTGACATGAGTTAGGTTTTTATTATTTATTTATCAAACTGAATGTTCCAACTAGACCATTTAGTCATCTTCATGTAGCCAAGACTTAATTACCATGAATTAAGTTTATAATATTGAATGAAATGTGTGACCATGCCCCATTCATTTACATTTAGAGCATTTGGCAGACGCCCTTAGCCAGAGCGACTTACATAAGTGCTTTATGACTCTGCAATGAATTTTTCCAATACTAGCGGACCCAACCTAAAGACCCAAGCGAAAGTCAGTCAGCGAAAGTGTGTTCCCTACCCCTAGACCCCAGAGGGTTCATGTCCTGGATTTTACCGATGTTCTAGATTGTTCCAGTTTACTATTAGTTGCCTAGATTTTCTTCATCTGCTTCAGGGACTAACCGATCAAAAGGAATGTTTTTCATTTCTTCATTTCTTACCTCTAGAACCAAATCTACTATTGTGTCTTTGAAGTACCACGATGATTCACATTAGAGAGGAGTGTGGGACTTTAGCCATGAGTGTGTTTCTGCGTGGAAATATCTCAGGTCACTTAGGCTCCAAAAAAACTTTTAGGAGGAAGGAGGGCTGCCTAAATTATTGCAGCTGAAACTGAATGAATTTTAATTAGCTGTTCCATAGACGTAAGAGAGTAGTAAGGAGAGATTACGCAGTATAAGGACTCTCTCCCCCCCCCTCGCCCCCCGCTGAAGTCATGTCTAATTTCCCGCCTCCTGAATGGTTTGCTAAAGCTCTTTAGTTGTTTTCACCCTCGCTGTAGCACAAGGTGGCAGGAAGATCACTGTCTGCCAGCTCTCACCCGTCTCTCACCTCTGTCTCCTCCCAGAGATTGACCCCCTTTGCTCTCTCTCCTGCGGCAGTGCACTTGCTTTGGCATAAAACTGTGCGCACTAATTCAGCCTTGTGGTGTGTCGATCATGAGTACCAGTTGCTCTGAGCTTGTGCGTAATGGCTGCTCTGACAATATCATGTTTGAGTGGATGTCTGCCTGCCTCGCTTGCTCTCAGTCACTCTTGCCCTTCATGCATGCTGTCTGACCAGGTGACTGTTGCTGTGGGCTGGCTGGGGTTAGTGCGGCCGCTTACACTGAGGGAGGTGAGATGCCAATAGCTAAGATGTTCTTCAGCACCCAACACCAAAAGCAATCCAAGCCTTGAGGGCTGAAATTGGTCATTTACCAAACTGTCTCTGTGGCTTAAGGCTGATTTATACTTCTGCATAGAATCGACACCATTGGTATGGTGTAGCCAGGTACCCTACATCATATCCTGATCCCCACCTCCCTAAAAATGTAACTACAGGCATCAGGCTACGGCAAAGGGTACACAGCTACTAACCTCGTAGATTTACAAAGTAGTATAAATCAGCCTTTAACATAATTAGATGCTAATGAAGCCAATAACAAGACTAATGCTTGTAGCAGTAGGTCCCGGACAGGTGTTCCTGCAAGTAGTTTTTATTCTGTATGCACAACTATAGAGCTTTCATAGCACAGATCACTTTCAGTAGGTTGATGTGCAGTAAAATTAGAGCACCAGGGGTCGGTTGCACAAGACATTTAAGGTTTACTTTCTCCTTAGCTGAGGGATTTATTTAAGGGTGTTGCACAGAATCCCTTACAAGTTTTAGTTAAGGAAAAATCATAAGGGATTTACTGCATTGACAGACATTTTACAGCAGTAAAATTGTATAGTTTCCATGGAATTGTTTGTTTGCCCTCCAAAGTTATCAGTGTGTCGGTTAGGAAAATCGATTGATCGTCATTAATCGTATTCATTGGGTACTCCCAGTCACAGGACACTCTTTTCAGGATGCATTCATTTTCTTCATTTATCGGCATAAACTCAGCCATGTTGCGGTTAAGATAGTCAGAGATACAGAGGTGCCTTAAATTTTTCTCCTTATTTTGGTGGTTAAGGTCTTTTATGTAACCATTAAGGGAACTTTAAAGGATTCCTTAATTATAAGACAAAGATAAGGGGAAAAACTTAAATACTTAAGTGAACATTTTAAGGAAACCTTAAAGAGAAGACTTAAGGGTGTTTTCTGCAGCCGACTATTTTAAGGAAACTTAAATTGAACTTTAAGGAAAATCTTAGGATGTTTTGTGCAACCAGCCCCAGAATCTTAATACAGTTAAACTCTGTCACAAAATGGGGGTGTTCGAGAAGGCAGGATTTCTCACTTAGCTGAGTTAACTAACACTAGAAGTCATGATTGTCCAGTAATAAGGAACATTCCTATTGGACAATCATAAGTTCTAGCTTAAGTTAACCCAACTAACTGAGAAATCCTGCTTCGTGGAAGCCCCACCTTGTGTTGTAATTCGTGGTAGTAGTATTGCATGAAAATGACAGGGTCTATTAGAGATAAGCTGTGTGGTGGGAAATAACTATTCCTTCAGATTACCTAGGAAGTATGTGGGACATCTGGTAAACTAATTATTTCTATGCATGTGGTCTGATTCAGTCTGTTTGAATAGCACAAATGGAAATGAATCATTATAGCCATGCAATAAATACATAATTGCTGGAATCCAGCAGATGTGACCTGGAGGTTCTGAGCGCTGAAACCTGTTGAATTCCTGTTGTCAGGAATGCCGCTACCCTGCCTGATCTCAGGCGAGGATGGTGACCCAGGACCTCCTGGATTTCCCGGGAATTCAGGTAACACCCAGCACAAACCTCCTTACCTATCTGAAGATTTATTATGTGTATCATAAAATAAGACTCGTTCATCACCAAATGCGTCCCATTTCCTCCCAGGTCAGAAAGGTCAGCCTGGTTTCCCCGGGGTGATGGGCCAACCAGGGTTTGATGGTTCGAAGGGTGAGAGAGGAGACCAAGGCTTTGGAGGTCAGCCTGGACCGAAAGGTATGAAATGCCTCAGTGGGTTAAGATGGTATGCCTGTGATCAGAAGGTCGTCGGTTCAAGTCCCAGGGTCAGCAGTGATTTCAGTGATGGACCTTTGAGCAAGGCCGTCAGTTTCTCCAGGGATTGGTTGTATCTGCTTTCACAAAAATAGTGTTGCTTTGGATCTGCTAACTAAATAAATGATTTAAAGCCTAATGGAAGAATAGTCCAGACTTGTATAAAGGAGGGCATGTTTCCATCCTGTTTTATTGGTTAGGTTTCCCAGGGCCCAGGGGAGATGCAGGGGCCAGAGGACAGCCAGGTGAAAATGGCCGTCCCGGGACCCAAGGGAAAGCTGGTCTGCCGGGCTTCAGGGGGGACAAGGGACTGCCCGGGGAAACCATGGGAGCCTCTCCTGGAGGCCGAGGCCTGCCTGGACTTCCAGGAGAATTAGGAGTCAAGGGACAGCCTGGCATCCCTGGCCTACCTGGAGGAATTGGTGAGTTTTCTCTCAAGGACATTTTTTGCTTCTGACACAGGATTATTCTTTCACTGATTGTGTAAAATTGTTAAGTCCCTGCTTAATGCAGGTATCAAATCTAGTAGAGCATCACCTTAATGCTGGTTCATACTTCTCTACAGACTCACTATCTACTCTGCATGTGCGTTCACAAAAACATTCATAGTTCTCCAGTAAAGGTGACGTAATTGCATCTAATTTCCCTAATAGCTAGTATTCAGCTTCAATTCTGGACAGATGATCTCACATTGTCTTCAAGCACCCTCTTGCTGCAGCAAAGCAGCCCCAAACCATGACATTTATACCCCATGCTTAACAGCTGGTATGAGGTTCTTTTGCTCAAAATCTGTCTTTGGTTTATACTAAACGTCCTTTGTTATCAATTCCAAATAATTCAACTTTAGATTGATCTGTCCAAAGCACATTGTTCCAAAAGTCCAGGTCTTTGTCTAGGTG
The DNA here is from genome assembly GCF_023856365.1 of Brienomyrus brachyistius. Taxonomy (NCBI): domain Eukaryota; kingdom Metazoa; phylum Chordata; class Actinopteri; order Osteoglossiformes; family Mormyridae; genus Brienomyrus; species Brienomyrus brachyistius. The sequence goes on from NW_026042344.1 coordinate 755,347, forward strand.
GTCTCTGGTCTCTTCAGTTTTGCACTGATTTTTTATTTTTTTTTGACAACAAGGGTTTCCTCCTTGCACACCTCCTATGTAAATCAAACTACTTGTGCAGTCTCTTTCTGATGGTAGATGCATGTATCTGCACATCAACTGTGGCAAAAGCTTCCTATATGTCCCATGATGACATTTTAGGGTTTTTGGAGACTTCTGTCAGCATCTTGCCATCTGCTCTGGGGCTGAACTTGCTAGGACAGCCTGCCCTGGCCATGCTGGCAATTGTTTTAAATGTTCTTCACTTGTAAATTATTTTCCAGACAGTGGATTGGCTGATTTCAAACTCTCTTGAGATCTTTTTATATCCTTCCCAGACTCATATGCATCTACAATCTTCTTTCTGATGGCCTCAGAGATCTATTTGGATCTTACCATAGTGATACCACTCACTTCAACAATCAAGAGCAAACCAAACTAAATGTCTGTGGTTTAAATAAGACTCCAAAAAAAGCTCTAATCAAGAAAAAATGTTCTAATCATTTTCACCTGATGTGGTGCAACAGAATCTAATTCTAGGCATTTTAAATAGTAATGTATGGGAAGGTGTACTAACTTTTTCCTGAGTGGAAATTGGCATTATAGTTAATTTCGTCTGTTAAATAAGTGAATTTATTTCTTGTTTTTGCATAGGTGGTACAATTACCTCACCTTTATCTACAGATATGAAAGGTGAAAGAAGATTTGATATTGATATGTCAATATCTCGTAATAAAGAACTAAATATTTAATGGGGGGTCGTACATTTTTCACATGACTGTAGATATTTAAAGTGGACGCTAGCGAATCAGTCATGCAAAGTGTGTCCAGAGCTGCACATACACAGCTGCATGGACACAAATTTAGAGTGCAGCAGGCGTTCAGCCGTGGAGATGCACAATAACGTCAAGCGCATCATAAATGTTCAAGCAGACACGTCCGCTAGAACACATGCAGGGAAGTATGGACCAACCTTTACTCCTCAACAGGATCATGGCCTCCTGACAGCTGCTGCCGCCACTATATCCTACTTTCCACATTCCTCAGGTTTCGATGGGCGTGTGGGACTTCCTGGACCCAAAGGGCAACGAGGTGCCGATGGAGCCATTGGAAGCGCAGGCTTACGTGGCCCCCCAGGAGAAGGCACCTCGAAGGGGATAGTAGGACCTCCTGGACCAGTGGGAATCAGGGGTAATCAAGGACCTCCAGGTCAGGAAACTTACCTCCAGTCTCCTTCCGTCCTCTTTAGCATGTTGTATAATCATCTATGAGTGTGATGATAACATGGCTAAAGGCAGAACTGGGTGCCATGTTAGAAATGAGTGCTCAAAGCAAAATTTATCAATATATTTCAAGCTAAGGGATACTAGGCTTAGATTTACATTGATGTGAAATTTTATATTGGCATTGTAATTGTGAGTAATAATGTCCATCTTTTTGTCACACTATATTCTTGGTGTTCTTGGCCACTGCGTAGGCTGTGAAGGTGAGAAGCCACGTCCCACCTGCTTTTTGTGCTGATGTAGCTCTTTGGGCTTCTGCGCACACAAATGAGCATGTAGAGCTGCCTGGTCCATCTCAGGAAGACCATGAGTACAGGCACCATGTTCTGTAGATTCTGGGACAAGAAGGTCAAGGCTAAATTCAATGTGTCATAGACCAGGAGTTAAGATCCCGTAGTTCTTATTCAATTGAATGTTCATGTATGTGTATGTGTATGTATATATATATATATGTATGTGTGTGCGTGTGTGTGTGTGTGTGTGTGTGTGTGTGTGTGTGTGTGTGTGTGTGTGGGGATTGTACAGATCATGTTCTTGATTTTCCCTGGTGTTCAACACATGTGCAGTATGGAACCCCCCTTCCTTAAATAGGGACTTGTCTCATTTACAAATGATGCATACACATATTCATTTTTTCATGTAAATTCATTCTCACAATGAATTTTTGAAGTGAAAATCAATTTCTCTGCATTTTTTGAAATCAAAACATAAATCTTTTTTGTACTCTATTCTAAATTTTGGACATCCCAGTAAATGCTGCTGGATCACTACTGAAAGAGTGGAAGCTACAGCGTGCCTTCCCTGAAGATCGATCAACCAGATTTACCAAAACAGTCACATGTGATATGCTCAACTAACCGAATTTAATAAGCATAAAGATACGCCATATTTATACCAATTACTAACTTTTGGCTATCACAATACGCATCTCGTTAATATTTCAGCCATACTACTAATTTGCTTATCGAATTGTGGGTGAAAATAATGTCCGAAAACTGTGGAAAAGCCGGCGTCCATTATCTAAAGCCCTACAATAACATACAGTTTGTTGTTGTCAAAATAGAATTAACTGAAATTAAATGGTCTATTTGATTTTCTGGAGAAAAATTAATCGTTTAGATTAATCGACCAATCCGTAAAATAGTTGATAGATTAATCCACAGAAAAATAGTCATTATATGCTGGCAGCCCTAAATGTCCATCATTTGTAATTCAGGCAAATCTGATTATTTCAGATTCAACTTCAGTATTTCATCAAGTCTCTGCGTGTATCCCGCTCCACCTGTCAAATTCTGTGTGTGTGTGTGTGTGTGTGTGTGTGTGTGTGTGTGTGTGTGTGTGTGTGTGTGTGTGTGCACGCGCGCACGTTTGTGCTTGAGTGCATGCAAGTGGGTGCATATGTGTATGCCCTTGCTTGTGACACAGACAGAATACATGTGTTTTTGAATATGCACGGATATGTGTGTTGGAAAGCGGAGCGTCTGTGTATATGGGGTATTTTGAACAGGCAGCACTGTGTGTGAAGGTGCTGAGATGCACTGGCCTTAACAATAGTGACTACACTAATGTGCAGAGACACTAGTGGTCAGGTGGGGTAGTACTCACAGCCTGGGCCTCATTGTCAGCACACCTTTATATATGCTTCTGTGTCCAACCCAACCCACCATGTTAAACAAACCAGCCAAGCAAACTGCTACTGCCAGATAACCTCTTGAAGCTAAACTGGTGATTTCAATGCTGGTGACTCCTGCTGTATTATATAGGAACGCTGCTTCCATAAAGCTACTTATTAATATTTTTATAGCACGATCGGTGTATTTTCAAAACTGCTTGTCCATGTCGGGGTCATGTTTTTGTAAATCAGTCCGCTTTCATTTTACATATGCTAAACATGCTTAATTAGAATTATTTTCATTATATTCCCATGCTTCTGCTTTTTAAAGAAGGCTCAATAATGTCTACCTTTAGTTTATAAATAGGTAGAAGTGTTTGAAATGTATTTTTCATTATTTGTTCTGTACATGATCCAATACTTTGTGTAAGAACTTAATCTGTTACTGCACTTTGTCATCATGCTATGAATGTTATTCCCCCTTCAGTCACCTTGTTTACCTCCCTGTCCAGGAATGCTGGGGTTAAAGGGGTCCACCGGTGATGCAGGACCACCAGGTCCGGGTGGAATAAAGGGCCAGCCAGGATTTCCAGGAGAGGCCGGCCTGCCTGGGCTCAGGGGTCCCCCTGGTCCTCCGGGTCCTGAATCAAGAAGCGGCTTCCCTGGATCTCCAGGAAAAAAAGGTAAGAGGTCTCCTTCACCTTATTCTCAGCTGATTGGCTGATCGATGGGTTCTCTGTGTATAATTAGCTGCACCCTTAAATACTCTGGCATGTATGAATGAGGACATCTGACCATATAATTGGTCTTTTGAATCTAACCAGAGCTGATGGACTTGTTCCTTATCATTGCAGGTGAAAAGGGGTCTCCTGGTATGCAGGGATTCTCAGGAATGCCAGGACATCCAGGCCAACCTGGTCTGCCAGGAATCAAGGGCAGCCCTGGTTTCCCTGGAAGGGATGGGAATCCAGGAAGTTATGGAAGACAAGGAAGTAAAGGTGCTGTACAGCTCTGCTTACACAAAAGTTAATGCAGGAAAATGTCACATGTCACTTGCCTACCAAAGATGGCTCTGTTGCAAATGTGTCAGCTGCCTTCTGTGTTTTCTTTCAGGTAATCGAGGGGAACCTGGTCGACAGGGACCAGCGTCTTCGCCGCCTCTATATTTGCCCCTAATACTTGGTGAAAATGGCGACGTCGGCCTGCCAGGAGGCCCAGGATTCCCTGGGCCCAGAGGTAAGCACCTGAGCCGCTGATGTCAGTTCTCCAGCTCAGATCTCTCAGCCCTCTGCTTGAATGGACGGTGAACTATTCATTCTGTCAACTTTCTTTTTCTCAACTAAATTCGAAAACTTTTTACAGGGGTGTTTTGATATTATGTTTGTCAGTTTCTTAAATCAAGAATGGCAACTTGCCGAGGTTCAGATCCAGAAAATACAAATCCAGACCAAGGTTTTGTTCAACGAACCAGTTGAACACTCTGTCCCTGTAACTCTTTATACCCTGATTGGTTGAAAAAAAAAAAAAAAAACAACTATCTGTTTGTCTATTCAGGGAGCGTAACCCAGAGGCTATGGACACAGGGTGGGGGACAACCTGGAATAGAGTGCCAGCCCATCGCAGGGCATGCTCACACATCATTCACTGACACATGCACACCTGTGGGCAGTTTGGTAACTCCAGTTAACCTCAACATGTTTTTGGACTCGGGGGGGACCCAGAGTACCCGGAGGAACCCTATTGATGACACAGGGAGAACATGCAAACTCCACACATGGAGCCATGACAGAGACTCGACCCTGGTCCTAGAGGTTTGAGGCAACAGTGCTAACAACAACAAATTTATTTTTATATAGCGCATTATCACAACATTACATTGTCTCAAAGCGCTTTACAGCATCCTCACCCAAAGCCCCCAGTGAGTAAGCCATAGGTGACAGTGGCAAGGAAAAACTCCCTAGAAGGAAGAAACCTTGGGAGGGACCAGACTCAAAGGGGGAGCCCATCCTCCAGGGGCCGGCAGGGATAGTCAACCACTGAGGCACCATGCTGCTCCCTGAAACAACAAAAAATGTACTTTCTGGATTTGAACTTTCCTTCACTGGCATCTTTCGAATGCAGCTGCCAAACTGTAGCGTATTGGACTGCAATAAATTTTGTGGCTAAATCTGATGCACTTTATTGGAACTCTCTGTTCAGGTGACAAAGGATTCCCAGGTCAGCCAGGCCGTCAGGGTCTGCCAGGTATTCCTGGATTTCCTGGACAGGAGAGGGGTCCCCCTGGTGTCCCTGGACTCCCAGGATCTCCATCCTTTGTAGGCTCTCCTGGACCTAAGGGGTTTCCTGGAATCATGGGCTTCCTCGGCATGCCAGGGCCAAGGGTAAGCACTGAGACACAGGCTTTGAGTTAATGTTGGAGATTAAAATAGGACTTTGCAGCCACTGATGTAAACATAGGGCACAGCTGATTGTACAGTAAGGCTTTTACTGAGCTGCAAAATCTCTCTTGCTGGTTGTCACACAGGGCGATGATGGCTTTCCTGGACCATCTGGCTTTCCTGGAGAACCTGGGTTATCTGGTCCAAAAGGTGAGCCCAGTTATCATTATAAACTGATTTTGAAAATGGCTTCTATGCCACTTGATGAGTGGTGTTTTTTGTAGTTTGCTGTGCACAGTTCTTATCCTGGCACGCTTCTGGGCACATGATTTGGTGTCTAAATTGGCCATAGTGTGTGTTTCTGTGTCAATCTGTGTGCTCTGTCAGTCTGCCCTGTGCTTTCTGGGATATACTTCAGACTCACCGTGATCCTGTACTAGATAAGCAGCTAATGGATGGATTGATGGAAGGAAGGAAGAAGGAAAGGATGGATGGAAGGAAGGATGATGGATTGGTAGAAGGATTGAAAGAAAGATGATAGAAGGAAAGATGGATCGATGACCAGGCACAAATTTAAAAGGCATTCCCTTTAAGAACTTCAGCTTTTCTGTTTTCATAGGTGAGAGGGGAGATTCCTACAGCTCCCCTGGAGCCCCTGGCATTAAAGGGCTGCCTGGTGACCCAGGATACCCAGGTACATATACAGCATTCCTTTGATCACCAGTACATCTGTTTTATAAGGGTGTCCCAAATGTTTAATCCTTATGTACACTGGGACTTTCGGAAAACACTATTACATACCTCAGGTCTTTAGTGAGCCGGTGCGCATATATTTTATATTTGTACATTGCTTCAAAGTAAGTTCTTGAAAAAAGGAAATTTTCTTCCAGCGATCCGGAAATTGCTTTAGCAAGCTGAAACTTTAATTCTAAGAAAAAACATTGCTTGGAAATGTTAATGTTTATGAAACTCGACTGTAACTTTGTCAGGCCACCATGATATTCTGCTATGCATCAAGCTGTAGACACAGAGCTGCCGCTACAGAATGCATTTCCGTATATATGGCCAACTAACGTAAAATTTGGTTGTTATACTATTATCTAAGTAAAAAAACAATTGAACTGTCTTCATCTTTGAATGCCTATGCTTCTGGATAAGTTTTTACAGTAGTAAGTCAAATGAACCAAAACAAGTACAGCTACTAAGGTGCTTTTCAGAAGTGTCACATGGCCACTTAACGGTGAATTTTGTGAACTATATCCAGTACCTCATATTGGGCTCTTGTCCATTTTTACTCTGCTGTAGAGAGTAACAGCCTCGCACTGCCACGCTGTGGATTAATTTCTTGAGGTATTTGTGGTATTTCCTCCATATCCTGTTGTGAGTCTTTGTTATGTGTCTTGCAGGGAACCAAGGTGCTGCGGGTTTAGCAGGAGAAGATGGCTACCCTGGGACCTCTGGCTTCAGCGGACAGAAGGGTGTCCCAGGAGATCCAGGCCAGCCAGGGCCGTCGGGTACGTGGTTAGGCACCGGTGCTATGAGGCATTGGTGTCTTTAGTCTGAACAGATTGTTCTGATGGGTTGGTGTATATGCATAGTTGTTTTGAGCTACTTGGAGTTTCACCTGCCTTTTTTGTTCCATAATGTCTGTTTTGCTAGATGTATGCAAGTACATTTATATTCTATTTTTTCTAGTCATGTGCGCACGAAAGGCAATGTTTGAGAGTGATACGTTCCGTTTCATCACTGATGATGCTTTGTTCTTCCGACTTGAATGACCTGCAGGAGCCCCAGGGTTTCCTGGTAGTCAGGGTCTCCCAGGTCCTCAGGGGCGTCCAGGGCTAGGAGGTGCTGCTGGCTTTCTGGGAGCTTCAGGAACACAGGGCCAGAAAGGTCTGGACTGCCACTTTAAATGTTGAATTATATAGGAAAAACGTTCTTAATGCATTAAATAAAGTCTATGGCTAAAAATTTATATATTCTTTCCCTTGGATAGGATTGCCTGGACCTCCTGGACTTGATGGTCTAAATGGACTTGGGGGGGCAAAGGGACCCACAGGAACCCCAGGTGAGTGACTGCCCCTCCCCTCATTTGTAAGGCTACTGGGATTCAGGATTAACTATGTCTGTATATGTGTAGTGATCTGCTACAGTTAAATGAAATTCAAATCCACCTTCCTGCCTCACTGAGTTAGGTCTGGACCTCGAGGGCCGGCCAGGCTCCCAGGGTTTTCCTGGCCAGAAGGGGGATAGAGGTTCTCCTGGGTTTGGAGCACCAGGCCTGCCAGGAGAGCAAGGTCTCAAAGGAGAGCCAGGTAAATGGTGGAGGATGGAATGGCTGAAATTACTCACATGAATTGCTCATTTCTCATGTTTTTGAATTATAACTGGATCTCGTCTTTCTCAGGTGTTCCTGGTGAGCCTGGACCTCCTGGTCGCCTTGGTCTACCAGGGACCACACCGTTCTCCAGCATCCCAGGCCTTCCCGGAAGCACAGGCTTGCCAGGATTAGATGGGGAACCAGGTGCATGACATTTACTATTTCCCTTATCCTCCTGAGAATGAAAAGTTGAAGTAACCCTTTTTTAAAATTTAGCCTTTCCTCCTTCAGCTTCTTTCCCTCCCATCCATAAAGAGGCTCTTTCCTCTTTCCAGGTTTCCGCGGTCCCCCTGGCCCACCAGGCCCTCCAGGTTCAGGTACAGCACAAGGTGACAGGGGAGATCCAGGATTCCCCGGCTTTCCTGGAGTACCGGGTCCCCGCGGTGATCCCGGCCCTAATGGATCTCCAGGGCTGTACGGTGGTCAGGGACTCAAGGGTGAGAAGTGATAATGTACCAACAGCATGTACCAACAGCATTCAAAATAGCCAGGGTCATTTCCATCTTAAAAAAACCCACTCTAAATCCCTCAGACACTTGCAACTACCGACCAGTATCGCTTCTTTCCTTCCTTTCAAAAATCCTCGAACGTACAGTCTACAACCAGCTTTCTCTCTATCTCTCTCAGAACAACCTCCAGGATTCTAATCAGTCTGGCTTTAAAGCAGCTCACTCTACAGAGACTGTCCTCTTAGCAGTCACTCAGAAGCTACATGCTGCCAGATCAGCCAAACTGTCATCTGTCCTCATCCTTCATAACCTATCAGCAGCATTTGACACGGTCAACCACAAAACTCTCATATCCATCCTTAGGAGTCTTGGCATTGGTGGCTTGGCCTGGTGCTGGCTGGCTTCCTATGTAGAAGGCCGAACATACCAAGTGACATGGAATGGATCCACATCTACTCCATGTTCTTTCCACCGGTGTTCCTCAGGGCTCGGCTCTTGGCCCTTTCCTATTCTCCCTCTATACTAAATCTCTTGGCGAAGTTATATCCTCACATGGCTTCTCCTACCACTGCTATGCCGATGGCACTCAATTCATCCTCTCCTTCCCTCCCTCAGACACTCATGTCTCCACTAAGATCTCTGCATGCTTGGCAGACATCTCATCTTGGATGACCACTCACCAGCTAAAACTCAACACTAGTAAAACTGAGCTGCTTTACATCCCGGCTGACTCATCCCCCCTCCAGGACCTTGCGATCTCTTTTGACGAACTCCCTGATCCGTCCTTCGGTTTCTGCTAGAAACCTTGGAATTACCATAGATGATCGGTTGTCATTTTCCTCACATATCGCCAGTCTTCCTCGCTCTTGTCGGTTTCTCCTGTTTAACATCAGGAGGATACGTCCATTTCTTTCCACTCAGGCTACCCAGATTCTCGTCCAGTCCCTAGTCATCTCACGCCTTGACTACTGCAACTCGATTCTAGAGGGTTTACCACTGAGCGCCATCCGTCCCCTCCAACTGATTCAGAATGCAGCTGCTCGTCTTGTTTTCAACCTTCCCAAGTTCTCCCACACCACTCCTTTGCTGCGCTCCCTCCACTGGCTTCCTGTAGCTGCCCACATCAGATTCAAAACACTGATGCTCACATACAAAGCCAAAAATTCTCTGGCACCATCCTACCTAAAGGACCTCATCACACCCCGCACTGCACCACGATCTCTCTGATCCTCCAGCACTGCTTGACTGGTCCCACCTCCCCTCAAGACACAAGGAAGACACACATCTCGGCTCTTCTCTGTCCTGGCACCTAATTGGTGGAATGAACTCCCCCTAGATGTCCGAACAGCTGAATCCTTGAATGTCTTCAAGCAACGACTCAAAACATTCCTTTTTCAGAAATACCTGACGTAGTACTTCTATATTCTTACTCAGCTCTTTTTCTGGTGCGTGTTTAAATAAAAAAAATTAAACATTTCTGCACTTTCTCAACGGAGTTTTCAGACAGATGGTATTCATAGCCTGGGTCCTTATTGAGCTAGCATCGGAAATTCATCGCAGAGTCTCAAAGCACTTATGTAAGTCGCTCTGGCTAAGGGCGTCTGCCAAATACTGTAAATGTAAATGTAAACAAACTTATTATTGCTTGGCAGGGTGCAGGATTGTGGGTTTTTTTAGGTTAACTTGTATCATCTATGTGGAAATGCACACCTTGGTCTTAGAGGAATGAGAATTTCACCACTTTCTAACCATTTAATCAGTTTTCATGTTTTTATTGGGTTTCAAGCTACTCTGATTCTGTGTGCCTTAGGTGAGAGAGGAAACCGTGGGCTCAGTGGCCTCCCAGGACCAGAGGGCTACCCTGGAGACCCCGGCTACTTTGGGGCCAAAGGACAAAAAGGGCAGAAGGGTGAGATGCAGTGGCACATGCACTGTAAGGGAGAAAAAAAGTGTCAGTTTGTACCTTTGAGGGTACAATTATTTGTCACTGAGGCCTCAAGGGTCTGCCGACTGTACCCTAGCTGTAGGTAAATGTACCATTTAAGGTACAGAAATGAACTTTTTGCCCACTTGTATCTCTCTTGGGGGACTAAACTCCACCAAGGCTGTGGCCTTTTTACTGAAGACTGCTTTCCCCTCCACAGGTCGCCCCGGCCCGAAGGGCCCCCCTGGGATGCCTCCTCCTCCTAACATCCATATCGACCTGCCCAAAGGCCCGCCGGGCCCCCCAGGTGAAAGAGGGCAGATGGGCCATCCTGGACAACCAGGCCTACCAGGTCCAGCAGGTGAGATGAACTTTCTGGCCATCGCAGCTTTTACATTTCCTTATGGTGGTTTGTGGTGAAAAATAAGTAATTCCCAAAACTGCAATGGAAACAGAATTTGCTAGTGAATAGGCGTATAGGACATAACATATAATACAGTGGTGCCTGCAGTTCACGAACACAATCCTTTCTAGGAAAGTGGTCGCGAACCAATTTGTATGCAAACTAAGGCAATTTTTCCCATCATAAAGCATTGAAATCCGATTAATTTGTTCACTTGTTGTTTATTTAGCGTGTGTAAATCTTCCACCGTGTGCATCGCGCAGTTCAGCGTCTGACAACCTTGTGTTTCCCATCTGTGTATTTGGGTTTGGTATTCATTGGGTGCCTGTTGTGGTCCTTCTACTTACGATTTTACGTGGGGCATGCTGGGACATGCTGGGAATGCTGGGGGCCAGTGCTACACTAGTACAAAGAAGGAATCCGCCGACCAATATTTTATACGTGAACAAATGCATTTTTTTCACAAAATTTTTGGTTGAAAACCAAATTATTCGTAGGCCACAGCGTTCGTGAACCGCAGGCACCACTATAGTTAGTTGTTCTAGAGCTACTAAGTGTTGGAAAGCCTGCTCCATGTTTAAGGATGAGACATGGATCTTAATCTCACAGGATGATAAATGGCAAGTATTATCCACAATTTAACCTTGTCGACATAGAAAATTTGATTATAATTTGTGCGAAACTTTAATGAATACCTAGCTTCTGTTCTGAATTCATCACTGCCATTCATCACCAAACTGTTACATTCAGACAGATGATCTTATTCTTGTCAACCTGGCAATGTTCAAAGCACATTTTTAATGACTAAAATTTGGTGAGTACTGTGTAGTGACAGTTACTAAGTGGCCTATCATGCACACAGGCCTGAAAGGCAGAAGCGGCCTCCAAGGCAAGCCGGGGGCCAGTGGGCCCGAAGGCTCACCAGGACCCAGGGGAGACCTTGGCATACCTGGATTTCCGGGACAGACTGGGGACCAAGGTAAGGAGCCAGAACCGGACTCTGTAACACAGGCAGTACCTTCTCCCTCATTTGGTACCTTCTCCATCATTGGGTTATGCTGTATATAACAAGCACTAAGAACCATCAGACCGGACATACCTTTGATGTCACTGTGTGTCTGTGAATTTTTCCCCGAACTTCTGCCAGCCTTTTAATCCCCCCAAGAGACGGAAAGTTCAGGTCCAAAAAGTACAAATTCAGACCAAGGTTTTGTTTTAACAAACCATTGAGTACTTTGTGATTGTGACTCTTTACACTTAACTGGTTAGTTAAAACAAAACCTTGGTCTGGATTTGTACTTTCTGGACCTGAACTTTCCACCTCTGATGCCTCGCCCCTTTGCTGTACCAACCTCTGCTCTCTCTTTCAGGTTCCCCTGGCAAACAGGGCCTCCCTGGCCCACCTGGCATCTCGGCACGCAGCAGCAATGTCGGCTACACGCTGGTGAAGCACAGCCAGAACAGCCAGGTGCCGCCATGCCCCCAGGGCATGAGCCGGCTGTGGGAGGGCTATAGCCTGCTCTATGTGGAGGGCCAGGAGAAGGCCCACAACCAGGACCTCGGTTAGTATGCTGAGCATGTCACCGTAGTATAGGGGGCCAGGAGAAGGCCCACAACCAGGACCTTGGTTAGTATGCTGAGCACGTCGCCGTGGCATAGGGGGCCAGGAGAAGGCCCACAGACAGGACCTCGGTTAGTATGCTGAGCATGTCGCCGTAGCATAGGGGCCAGGAGAAGGCCCACAGACAGGACCTCGGTTAGTATGCTGAGCATGTCGCCGTAGTATAGGGGGCCAGGAGAAGGCCCACAGACAGGACCTCGGTTAGTATGCTGAGCATGTCGCCGTAGTATAGGGGGCCAGGAGAAGGCCCACAGACAGGACCTCGGTTAGTATGCTGAGCATGTCGCCATAGCATAGGGGGCCAGGAGAAGGTCCGCAGACAGGACCTCGGTTAGTATGCTGAGCACGTCGCCATAGCATAGGGGGCCAGGAGAAGGCCCACAACCAGGACCTCGGTTAGTATGCTGAGCATGTCGCCGTAGTATAGGGGGCCAGGAGAAGGCCCACAACCAGGACCTCGGTTAGTATGCTGAGCATGTCGCCGTAGTATAGGGGGCCAGGAGAAGGCCCACAACCAGGACCTCGGTTAGTATGCTGAGCATGTCGCCATAGCATAGGGGGCCAGGAGAAGGCCCACAGACAGGACCTCGGTTAGTATGCTGAGCATGTCGCCGCAGCATAGGGGGCCAGGAGAAGGCCCACAGACAGGACCTCGGTTAGTATGCTGAGCATGTCGCCATAGCATAGGGGGCCAGGAGAAGGCCCACAGACAGGACCTCAGTTAGTATGCTGAGCACGTCGCCGTAGCATAGGGGGCCAGGAGAAGGCCCACAGACAGGACCTCGGTTAGTATGCTGAGCACGTCGCCGTAGTATAGGGGGCCAGGAGAAGGCCCACAACCAGGACCTCGGTTAGTATGCTGAGCACGTCGCCGTAGCATAGGGGGCCAGGAGAAGGCCCACAACCAGGACCTCGGTTAGTATGCTGAGCATGTCGCCATAGCATAGGGGGCCAGGAGAAGGCCCACAGACAGGACCTCGGTTAGTATGCTGAGCATGTCGCCATAGCATAGGGGGCCAGGAGAAGGCCCACAGACAGGACCTCGGTTAGTATGCTGAGCACGTCACCGTGGCATAGGGGGCCAGGAGAAGGCCCACAGACAGGACCTCGGTTAGTATGCTGAGCACGTCGCCGTAGCATAGGGGGCCAGGAGAAGGCCCACAGACAGGACCTCGGTTAGTATGCTGAGCACGTCGCCGTGGCATAGGGGGCCAGGAGAAGGCCCACAGACAGGACCTCGGTTAGTATGCTGAGCATGTCGCCGTAGCATAGGGGGCCAGGAGAAGGCCCACAGACAGGACCTCGGTTAGTATGCTGAGCACGTCGCCGTGGCATAGGGGGCCAGGAGAAGGCCCACAGACAGGACCTCGATTAGTATGCTGAGCATGTCGCCATAGCATAGTGGGCCAGGAGAAGGCCCACAGACAGGACCTCGGTTAGTATGCTGAGCATGTCGCCGTAGCATAGGGGGCCAGGAGAAGGCCCACAACCAGGACCTCGGTTAGTATGCTGAGCATGTCGCCGTAGTATAGGGGGCCAGGAGAAGGCCCACAACCAGGACCTCGGTTAGTATGCTGAGCATGTCGCCATAGCATAGTGGGCCAGGAGAAGGCCCACAGACAGGACCTCGGTTAGTATGCTGAGCATGTCGCCGTAGTATAGGGGGCCAGGAGAAGGCCCACAACCAGGACCTCGGTTAGTATGCTGAGCATGTCGCCATGGCATAGGGGGCCAGGAGAAGGCCCACAGACAGGACCTCGGTTAGTATGCTGAGCACGTCGCCGTGGCATAGGGGGCCAGGAGAAGGCCCACAGACAGGACCTCGGTTAGTATGCTGAGCATGTCGCCGTAGCATAGGGGGCCAGGAGAAGGCCCACAGACAGGACCTCGGTTAGTATGCTGAGCACGTCGCCGTGGCATAGGGGGCCAGGAGAAGGCCCACAGACAGGACCTCGGTTAGTATGCTGAGCATGTCGCCGTAGCATAGGGGGCCAGGAGAAGGCCCACAGACAGGACCTCGGTTAGTATGCTGAGCACGTCGCCGTGGCATAGGGGGCCAGGAGAAGGCCCACAGACAGGACCTCGGTTAGTATGCTGAGCATGTCGCCGTAGCATAGGGGGCCAGGAGAAGGCCCACAGACAGGACCTCGGTTAGTATGCTGAGCACGTCGCCGTGGCATAGGGGGCCAGGAGAAGGCCCACAGACAGGACCTCGGTTAGTATGCTGAGCATGTCGCCGTAGCATAGGGGGCCAGGAGAAGGCCCACAGACAGGACCTCGGCTAGTATGCTGAGCACGTCGCCGTGGCATAGGGGGCCAGGAGAAGGCCCACAGACAGGACCTCGGTTAATATGCTGAGCATGTCGCCATAGCATAGGGGGCCAGGAGAAGGCCCACAGACAGGACCTCGGTTAGTATGCTGAGCACGTCGCCGTGGCATAGGGGGCCAGGAGAAGGCCCACAGACAGGACCTCGGTTAGTATGCTGAGCATGTCGCCGTAGCATAGGGGGCCAGGAGAAGGCCCACAACCAGGACCTCGGTTAGTATGCTGAGCATGTCGCCGTAGTATAGGGGGCCAGGAGAAGGCCCACAACCAGGACCTCGGTTAGTATGCTGAGCATGTCGCCATAGCATAGGGGGCCAGGAGAAGGCCCACAGACAGGACCTCGGTTAGTATGCTGAGCATGTCGCCGTAGTATAGGGGGCCAGGAGAAGGCCCACAGACAGGACCTCGGTTAGTATGCTGAGCATGTCATAATCGCATGGAAGACATTCCCATCAACCACTCATCTAGAACATAAGAACTATACAAACGAGAGGAGGCCATTCGGCCCATCAAGCTCGCTTGGGGAGAACTAAACTAATAGCTCAGAGTCGTTAAAATCTTATCTAGCTCTGATTTAAAGGAACCCAAGGATTCAGCTTGCACTACATTATCAGGAAGGCTATTCCATACTCTGACTACATGCTGTGTAAAGAAGTGCTTCCTTAAATCCAGCTTGAAATGTTCTCCCGCTAATTTCCACCTATGGCCACGAGTTCGTGTATTTAAACTAATGCTGAAGTAACTATTTGGTTGAACAGCATCCAAACCTGTTAGAATCTTATATACCTGGATCATGTCCCCCCTCAGTCTCCTTTGCTTGAGACTGAACAGATTTAGCTCAAGTAACCGTTCCTCGTATGACATTCCTCTAAGACCAGGAATCATTTTTGTGGCCCTACGCTGCACCTTTTCTAAGGCCACAATGTCCTTTTTAAGATATGGTGACCAAACCTGCACACAATATTCTAGGTGAGGTCTCACCAAGGAATTGTATAATCTTAGCATTACCTCCCTTGACTTAAACTCCACACACCTGGAGATATACCCCAACATCCTATTGGCCTTTTTTATTGCTTCCCCACACTGGCGAGAATGGGACATGGAAGCATCAACATACACACCAAGGTCTTTCTCATGATCAGCTACCTTTATTTCAGTGACACCCATGAAATACCTGTACTTTATATTTCTGCTCCCTAGATGGAGTACCTTACATTTATCGACGTTAAATTTCATCTGCCAGGTATCGGCCCAGTCACTAATTAAATCAAGATCCCGCTGTAGCTGCTGAGCCGCTAATTCAGTATCTGCTACACCACCCACCTTGGTGTCATCTGCAAATTTCACCAGTTTACTGTATATATTGGTATCTATATCATTTATGTAAATTAGGAACAATAGTGGTCCTAAAATCGAACCCTGCGGTACCCCACTATGAACGCAAGCCCACTGTGACATTGTGCCTCTTATAACTACTCGCCGTTTCCTATCTGTTAACCAGTTATCAATCCAGGTCGCTACGGTACCTAAAATACCTGTTGCTTTGTGGGGAACAACATCAAAAGCCTTTTGGAAATCTAAGTAGATGACATCATAGGCCTTCTTTTCATCAACTTCCTGAGTAGCTTCCTCAAAAAACTCCAACAGATTTGTTAAACAGGATCTACCTCTCCTAAATTCATGCTGGCTATCCCGCAAAATGTTATTGGAGTCCAGGTAATCTACCATTTTCTCTTTGATTATAGCCTCCATAACTTTACCAGTTATACAATTTAGACTGATTGGCCTATAGTTAGACAAATTACTTCTATCCCCTTTTTTGAAAATAGGCGTTATGAAGGCGTGCTTCCAATCAGAAGGTACCACACCTTCAGATAAGGATTTTTGAAACAGTAAAGTTAAGGGTCGGCAAATAATATCCCTCATCTCTTTTAACACTATAGGTAAGATGCCATCAGGGCCCTGTGATTTATTTATTTTGAGCTTAGCTAGGCTTTGCAAAACATCTGCTTCAGTTATATATATATATATTAGCTATAGACAATGCTGGATAGGTAATAACTGGTAAATTACTAAGGTCCTCAACAGTGAATACCCGTGCAAAACTATCATTGAACTCATTTACTATATCAATGTCGTTTACTATTATAAGACCCTTACTATCCTGCAGATTAGTAATTTCAGGTTTTAGAGCTCTTTTAGAGTTAAAATACTGGAAGAAACTTTTAACGTCATCCTTAGCTTCCAATGCAACTATCATTTCGACATTTCTTTTAGCTCGTCTAATATTTTTTAACTCAGCCTGTAGACTTAGATATTCCTGCTTAATTCTGTCATCGTCAGTTATTTTCCATTGCTGGAACAAAGCCATTTTCCTCCTTACTTTATGCTTTATTTCCCTAGTAAACCACCTAGGTTGCAATTTCCTAGATTTATTCTTGCTGGAAACAGGTATGAAGTCCTCTTGCACTTGCAATAATGTGCTTTTAAAAAATTCCCAGGCCTCTTCAACAGTTTTGTTATTTAACTCCATCCAGTTCACAGTTTCTAGTTTTAGTCTCATACACCATACACTTAAAGTCAGCCTTCCTAACATTATATATTTTTGATTTGGACTTAGCTCTTCGAACACTAAACTTGACCATGTTATGATCGCTACTGTCAAGTGGTTCTAAAACGTCTAATTTACCAATCCTGTCCTGGTTATTAGAGAGAACAAGATCAAGAATGGCATCTCCCCTGGTAGGGGTGTTAACAAACTGAGTAAAAAAACAATCCTGTACTAATTCCACCATCTCCAGTTCATTTTCTGAAGAGCCAGTGACAATGTCCCACTGCATTCCTGGTAGATTAAAATCACCCATAACTACCACATCATTTTTATTGCTCATAGTCCTAATATCACTGTATAACAATCTGCTTTCCTCAGCAGCTATATTAGGTGTTCTGTAACAAACACCGACAATTAGGCTATTTGAGTTTTTAGCATCTAATTTTACCCATATTGCTTCCGTAGTTTTATTTATATCAGTAAGTTCCCTTGCCTGCAAGTTTTCCTTTACATATACTGCAACACCACCTCCCTTTTTTCCTATACGATCCTTACGGAACAACGTGTAACCATCCATATTATATTCTTGTCCATCCTTTTCACTCAACCACGTTTCAGTTATTCCTGTAATATCATAAGAATCCGATGGGATAAAAGCCTCTAAATCATGAATTTTATTCCTAATACTTCTGGCGTTTAAATACAGACAACAAAGGGTAGGCCTATTACGGTGCCCACTTACAATATGATTATTTGGGGCTTTCCGTTTCCCCCCACTGACATAGTTAACTAACCTCCCTGCCCCCCCCAGTCCCTAGTTTAAACATTCCTCAACTACTCTACACATACGCCTCCCCAATACACTGGTTCCCCTCTGGTTCAGGTGCAACCCATCCGGCTTGAACAGGTCCCACCTGTTCCAGAAGGTCCTCCAATGCCCCATAAACCTAAACCCCTCTTTCCTACACCATCCTTTTAGCCCCGCATTTAATTTCCTTATCTCAGCTAACTTAGCCTGACTTGCACGTGGCACGGGGAGTATTTCGGAGAATACCACTGTGGACGTTCTGCTTCTAAGCTTATTGGCGACTTCTATAAATTTATCCTGCAGAACAGCCCTTCTACCCTTGCCTATGTCGTTGGTGCCAACATGCACCACGACAACTGGATCCACCCCAGCTGGGGCCAAAAGCTTATCCACACGATCTGGAAGGTCTCCTACCTGGGCACCAGGCAGGCAAGACACCGTACGGGACCCTCTATCACGCGTGCACACATAACTGTCTACTCCCCTAATAATGGAATCCCCCACTACCACAACCTCCCTCTTCCTGGGGGGAGGGGGCTCCTCAGGACCCAAGGGCCCACCTGCCTCCCCAGTCCGTTCCGGCTCTAAAGCTGGAAGAACCTGAAACCTGTTCGACACAGTCACCTCAGGTGATGCCGCCTCTGCAACGTGTGTACGCCCTTTCCTGCGTCTACGACCTACGGTCACCCAGCTCTCTCGACCTCTCTGCTCTTCATTCTCCCCCCTCCCGGCTAGTGGCGTACATACCTTCTCCCTAAAAGGCGTATTAACTTGCTCCTCTAACTCACTGTTGCATTGGATGAGAGCCAGTTGCTCCTCAAGGTCGCGAACCTTGACCATGAGCGAGTCCACTAGCTTACATCGCTCGCAGATGAAGTCCGACTGGACACTAACGTCCAGAAGGGCAAACATGTTGCAAACGCCACACTGAGCCGGCCCCATAATTAACTAACTCACTATGACCCCGTACTCCCAGCCCAGTAAATTTATAGTCAGACTGTCCCTTGAAGGCCCTTCACCCACCTCTGGTTCCTCCGTCACCAGGCCTCGCTGGGTCCTGCCTGCCCCACTTCAGCACCATCCCCTTCATCTACTGCAACATCCATGAGGTATGCCACTTCGCCAGCCGCAACGACAAGTCCTACTGGCTGTCCACAGCGGCACCCATCCCCATGATGCCTGTGTCAGACGGGCAGATCCCCAAGTACATCAGCCGCTGCTCTGTGTGCGAGGCCCCATCCCAGGCCGTGGCTGTCCACAGCCAGGACCACAGCATCCCACCCTGCCCTCAGGGCTGGAGAAGCCTCTGGATCGGCTACTCTTTCCTCATGGTGAGATGCTCGACAGTAGTGGTGGGTGGGTTGTCATCACACCATTGCATTATTCCCAGCTTTGAAGATCCTGAACATTACCTGCAAAATTTCCCAAAAATCTGAAAAACAAAGAAGCTTCTGTTCATTGAAATGAAGTCATCAGTATATTCATATTCCTCCGTTTTCATTTTTTTGTGATGGCAACATTGTACTTTGAGTTTAATTCTTTCTTGTTTTAATAAATAATTATGAGACATATCAGTGAACATGATTAATAGATACCAGCACTGAGATTTCAGCGTGGTTAAATGTAGTACAATGATTCCCAACCTGGTCCAAAGGGACCCCCAGCGGTCCAGGTTTTGCTCCCTCCCAGCTCCCTGCTAGTTGGTCCATATATTTGCTCCCTACACTGGGAGCTGGGAGGGAACAAAAATGTGGACTGTCCGGGGGGCCCCAAGAGCCCGACTGGGAAACAATGATGTAGCGCATCACCTCAGTCTCTAAATTTCTGTTTTCTTCAGCACACGGCAGCAGGAGCGGAGGGTGGTGGTCAGTCCCTGGTCTCGCCGGGGTCCTGCCTGGAGGACTTCCGTGCCACGCCCTTCATTGAGTGCAGTGGCGCTCGCGGGACCTGTTACTACTTCGCGAACAAGTACAGCTTCTGGCTGACGACTATCAAAGCAGAGATGCAGTTCGTCGAGGCCCCGACCCAGGAGACCCTGAAGGCTGAACAGATTCTCAGGCATGTCAGTCGCTGTCAGGTCTGCATGAAGATACTGTAGCCATGGCCACAGGAAGGCAGAGGAGCTGAGGAACCGATTGGGCATTCAACAGAAGACAAAGAACGCGAGTGAGCATTTGGGCCCTTCCGCTACAACATCCAGAGCGTGGCCACCTTGCTGGGCTTAAGACCATAATAGCCAGGCCTCAGTGTGCTGGTTCTTATCTACTGTTGGTCTTACCGTTAGTGATTCTAAATGCTTCTGTTTCTCATAGCCTGCCATCCTTCAGTTACCCAGGGCTACCTCGCCAAGGACACTAGAGCATTCTTGAACAAGCACTGAATTGTTTTATCTTTTTTATACAATTGTAATTTGAATAGATATTATACATTTTGATTTATTGCCTGACAAAAAAAATGTATTGATTGAACTGAAGCCAAAGTAATTTTTCTTGTCTTATTTCACTGAAACCTCCATTAAATTGGTCAATATGAGTGTTTTCCTGAAACGTTGGTTATTGGTTATGCTACAAGAAACCAGCACTTTGTAAACTATGAACTGTAACAAAGGTGGCAGCCCCCGCCCACCCCCTTCTTGTCTTACAGCCGGGCAGCTCAACAGGGTCACAGCTCATAATGAAGAGTCCTGAATTGCTGCCATCCTTTCTGCTTAATTCTGTAACACCCCAGGTTTTGGTTTTGGGGATATAAATGAAAATATTCAGCGTTCAGCCTAAACTGCCTTCAACAATGAATACTAAGCCTTTCTTTTTCGCAAAGCTGGACCAACGCAGATCAGACTGTATATTAAGACACTTCCAAAATACAGACCCTTGGTTTCTTCTCGTGATCTATCAGTAGGACCCATTGTTCTCACATTCTGTGGAACTAAGCTACTCGTGACCACTGTGGTGTATGTTGTGGAGCAGCCCCTTGCTGGTCTCTGTGAGCACACTGCCCTTTTCTCCTGCCTTTAAATGCCTTTTATTGTGCGCTATTTAGTATACTGCATCCCCTTGTTTACAATAGGGCCAGACATCATTGTGGCAGAATTCCAAGGGGAGCACCTCTGTAAACTCGTTGGTGAAAGAACAGATCATACTTGTGTTAATGTTTTTAATGTCATTAACATGCCTTTGCTGAACACATGCTTTAATTTCATTCAGTTGATATGTTTATATATAATTGTCTTTTTTTTTTTTTAATCATGCCACACCATATAAAAATAAATGCTAATTTCAATATGAGAAATGTTTCCTTTATGTGCTTGATTAGATTTCCAAATAATTTTGCCACAAGAACCTTTATTAGTAATGACATACATGCATTACTGCATTACATGATGCAAGTACAGCACCCCCAACTGGTGAAAAACTGCATCAGGGATGGTTCCAAATTTCAATATGTACTTAAATATTACTTAGATATTTAAATGTAGGAAAATGTCTGCTTTGATATCCTATGAGTGGAAGGGATGGTATATTTGCCCACAAGAAGGTGTTAATGTTCACAAATCCAAAACACCTTGGGCTCATTCCAGAATAATATACAGCAAAGGTTAAACACAAATGTCACTGTCATGGCCATTAAGTGACATTTGCCCACAAGTCAATCTGGTTTCTAAATATTTTTATTGACTAGCATATTTACAGAAGGGTTAGGGTAGATATGGTGTCACCCTTCCCTTAACTAGAAGAACCCCCTAATCTACCAAATTCAGGAACATATAAATATTTATTTTAAAATTAGGCACTTCAAAATACAAGTTCTTTTTTAACACTGAAACATCTGCATATTGGTCTCCTGGCAACAGGAGGTAGTGTATGTTTTGAGGTGATGGCTTCTCCAAAGATATGATCTCCACTCCTGTCTTCATCCAGACCCTCCCCTGGTCAAAGCAGGTAATGTACAGAACAGTCTCTCCACAACAGGTCATACACTGAAAAGTCTGAAGGCCTTTAAAAAGGCCCTCTTTTGAATAGGTGCTACTGTAGTCCTTGGCTTTGTCTGTGTACCACAGTGAAGGGACTTAGCTTGAGCCTGCTCGCCCTCCCCCCCGGCTGATTCTCCTTGTTGAGTCCATGCTTTTGCCGATTTACTTTTTTGCAATCTGGTAATCAGTTTTGTGCTTGGTTTCTGTGTAATCTGAGGCACTTCTACAGCTCAATAAACAGCTCCAAACCACGCCTGGAGGGGAGGGGCCAAATCCTTTGCCGGGTCAGGCACACTAGCTCTTCAGACATTAAGAATCTCAAACTCCTCCTCTGATTCAAACAGCTTGTCAATGGAATCGATGAACTCTGTTACAAACATAAAAAAACAGGATGTTTCTTTTAAAAATGACCTTTGGCATTTTGATTTGTACTGTGTTCCAATAGCATCATATCATCGCTGTACAATAATGTGTATCTCCAAAAATCTTATTTCAGGAGTGAGAAACATTTTCTCAAAGTACTTTACAAAATAAACCTAAAACAACATAATGAGACTCTTGGCCCCACAAACCAAAACCTACACAACAGCCAGTGACCAGTTTAATGTTTTAGATTAGTTTCTCACTTTATAATCAAAGTTAACATTGACGTTAGTTAGCTGTCTAGTAAGGCTATGATGGTACAAGTTTTTGTGTACTGTTGGTGATTTGAGAACATTTTGGTTTCCCAATAAATTTCACCAGCATTAGTTAGTTGTTAAGACCAAGACTGTCCATTGGCTCTGGTATAATGAACTCTACTGTATTGCTAGAGACACATCCAATGCACAAACTCATTTGAAACATCATCTGTGTGTGTGTGTGTGTGTGTGAGAGAGTGAGTGAGTGAGTGAGTGAGTGAGGCAAGGCAGAAACAGCCTCTGCAAGTTAGTTTCCCTGTGGCATTTAAGCCAAGAAAATGGTCTGCCAAGAAATTCAGACCAGGCTAAGAATAATTATGGCTACAGAGGTGATTACATATGTATAACTATACTCAGTAGTAGTGATAGAGAACAAAGGATTTTGACAGGATTTTGTTCATTATGATTGCTATGATGTCATTAAAAAAAATACATTTTTACAATGTGCAAATAAGAATCTCTTAGGTTTTATCTAAACATGTTTACCGACACATTGTCTTTGGTTTAAATTTGTTCCTAAATGTGTTTGATGGTGGTTTTACTAATAAACAATTCCAAAACAAATTTGGTTATCCCTGCTAACGAAATTGTATCGAACCATTAACTGATGTTTGTACCAAACCATGAACTTTGGGTACTGTTACACCCCTAAAATCATGAGTACAGATGTTAACTAGAACAAATACTACTTAGATTTCATACATCTTTTCAGTGGTTAATTCCATGTCGAATGCGATCACTAGACACAAGAATGGGTGCACTCCATCAACAGCAAGATGTCACAACCATCACAAAGTGAACATATACACTGCTCCAAAAAATTTAAGGAACACTTTTTAACCAGAGTATAGCATCAAGTCTATTAAACTTCTGGGATATTGATCAGGTCAGTTAAGAAGCAGAGGGGGTTGTTAATCAGTTTCAGCTACTTTGGTGTTAATGAAATTATCAACAGGTGCACTAGAGGGGCAACAATGAGACGACCCCCAAACCAGGAATGGTTTAACAGGTGGAGGCCACTGGAATTTTTCCCTCTTCATCTTTTCTGATGGTTTTTTCACTAGTTTTGCATTTGGTGACGGTCAGTGTCACTACTGGTAGCATGAGGCGATATCTGGACCCTACAGAGGTTGCACAGGTAGTCCAACTCCTCCAGGATGGTGCATCAAAACGTGCCATTGACAGAAGGTTTGCTGTGTCTCCAGCAGCAAAGTCTTAAGGGCATGAAGGAGATTCCAGGAAACAGGCAGTTACTCAAGGAGAGCTTGACAGGGCTGTAGAAAGTCCTTAACCCATCAGCAGGACCGGTATCTGCTCCTTTGTGCAAAGAGGAACACGATGAACACTGCTGGAGCCCTACAAAATGACCTCCAGCAGGCCACTTGTGTGAATGTTTCTGATTGTTTGGTCAGAGACAGACTTCATGAGGGTGGCTTGAGGGCCCAACATCCTCTAGTAGGCCCTGTGCTCACTGCCCAGCACCATGGAGCTCGATTGGCATTTGCCATAGAATACCAGAATTTGCAGGTCTACCACTGGTACCCTGTGCTTTTCACATATGAGAGCAGGTTCACCCTGAGCACATGTGACAGACGTGAAAGGGTCTGGAGAAGCCATGGAGAACGTTATGCTGCCTGTAGAATTGTTCAGTATGACCGGTTTGGTGGTGGATCAGTGATGGTCTGGGGAGGCATATCCATGGAGGGACACACAGACCTCTACAGGCTAGACAACGGCACCCTGACTGCCATTAGGTATTAGGATGAAATCTTTGAACCCATTGTCAGACCCTACGCTGGTGCAGTGGGTCCTGGGTTCCTCCTGGTGTACGACAATGTCCGGCCTCATGTGGCAAGAGTATGTAGGCGGTTCCTGGAGGATGAAGGAATTGATACCATTGACTGCCCCCCAAGCTCGCCTGACCTAAATCCAATAGAACATCTCTGGGACATTATGTTTCGTCCATCCGATGCCACCAGGTTGCACCTCAGACTGTTCAGAAGCTCAGTGATACCCTGGTCCAGATCTGAGAGGAGATCCCCCAGGACACCGTCCGTGGTCTCATTAGGACCATGCCCCGACATTGTCAGGTATGCATACAAGCACGTGGGAGCCATACAAAACTATTGAGTACGATTTTTAGTTGCTGCAATGAAATTTCAGCAAAATGGACTAGCCTGCTGCATCATTTTTCACTTTGATTTTCGTCTTTGAATTCAGCCCTCTGTAGGTTGATAATTTCATTTTCATCAAACGATGTGGCATCCTTTCGTTCCTAACACATTACACCCAGTCTACATCAGTATAGATATCCAGCATGATTTTTTTTTCCCCATTGAGATCTCATGTGTTTTCAAAGTGTTCCTTTAATTTTTTTGAGCAGTGTAGTTTTAACTGGATGCTGACTATATGTGAACTGGTCATGAGGGCAGCAGTCAGTGGAAGATGGTGACAAAGAACTGTACTCAATATGTTGTTTCCAAACCTTTCCTAAGCAAAGGATAAATTTTAAAGTCTGTCTTCATTAACCAGTCACTGGTGTGTACTTGTTGCTAGGAAACCACCAAAATCAAAGGAAACAATAATTTTGGTAGTTTGGTCTCATTGTGGGGCAACACTAGGCTGATAGCTTTAAAGGGAAATGTGTGGCATTATGGGACCGACCTGCTCCTGTGGTCTGGACTTCAGGTTTGGTGGGAGGGATAAAGGGTGGCCAGTGGGGGGGGTGCTTCTCCACCAGCTCAAACATTCGTCGATGACTTTTCTTCAAGATCTCCTACCCAAGCAGGGAAACAACAGGAACGTGGATAAACTGTCGTGATGTAATGTTAATAATCTGTGCTTTTCCAATAACTTGTATTGTCCGGATAATGCAAAATTCAGTTCTGTGATTTTGCTAATCTGTAGTGCTAAACTGCATATTTATCTAAAAATTATGCATGTGTCAAACACCGATCACTTCCTACCTGCTGAACCAAATCACACCAGCTGTCAAAGTCCACTTCAGTTTTACAGAAAAATCCCTGAGAGTGACAAAAATTAAAATTACCCCAATATTCCAAGTCATTTTTGCCTTATTTCTGTGGATTGTGTTTCAATTGTTATCTGTACATTAACAAAACAATAAACAAAACGACAATAAAAACTGTTTTTGGTAAAAACAGCTACCAGAGAACTTCAGTAAATTTCCTACTCAGTCCTCTCTCTTTTTGAGCAGATCTGCCTCAAGACACTTCAAAAAATTGGTTTATGTGGTTAAAATTCGATTTCAGATTTGAGATGCCATTAGCCCACACCCATTATATTCTAAACAGATGAAGGCCTCTGCCTTGGCGACACCCCGAAAGTCTTACCAGTGCCACCGAGGGGTCCAGGTTCATGGCCTTCATGCGGTGCGGGCTCCTCTGGCAGTGGTAGCTCTGGTCATCCACAGGTCCACCAGCCTCGGGATCCACAGCTGCCTGCGTAGTGTGAGGGTCCAGGTATATCAACTCATCTCCTGGGGGAGGGGGATAAATTAGTTGACATGGAGACACACAGGTTCGCAGAGAGCTGCTGAAAGCATCATGAGCTCACCTGTGAATCCAATGAAGTAGTAGGCAAGGTTCGGCTTGCCTCCCAACACCCCCAGAGACTGCGGCATACGGAAGCACTCCTGAAAAACGCCTCAATCATTCATTTTCTAATTTTAATAGACTGAAACCGAATCGCTTCATACTAGGGCTCTGCACAGCATCACATTGTGATATTCAATTCAATTGAATTTTATTTATATAGTGCTATTAACAGTCATTCTTACAAAGCACTTTACATTTAACCGGCCAGAACCCCACCAAGCAAGCCTGAGGCAACAGTGGCAAGGAAAAACTCCCTCTAGCAGAAAGAAACCTTGAGAGGAACCTAGACTTGGAAGGGGACCCCAAATAATTGTGATTTGTGCGCATGTGGAGCAATCACCAGGGATTTAGATAACGGGTATAAACATTTGTCCGGACACTGGCTTTTCGGTACTATACAGACATTTATTTACAGCCACAATTTGGTAAACAGATTAGTAGTATGCCGAAAATATTCACGAAAGGCATATTGTGATGCCCAAAGCTGTATAAATCTGTTTTTCTGTAAATCTGAATGATATTTAAACATAAGGATATGTCGAATATAGACTGTAAACTGCAAAAAGTTGTCTTTTTACCATGTTTATCCACAATATCTCCTCTTTTTAAAGATGAGGTGGCTGCTGAGCTGTCCCTTACGTCACTGCCACTTCAGTGCTTATAAATCGCTTCATGATTTACAAAAACAATAGTATGTGGTGAGCTCTGCTAACCAAATTTAATAAACATAAGGATACACTGCATTTATACAGACTGCTAACTTTTGGACATCACACTCTGTCTCTATTGTTTTAGGACTACTACTAAACTGCTCATCAAATCAAGGACTAGGTAAATGTCTGTAAAGTATCGAAAAGCTGGTGTTCAGACAAAATTTGCACCCATTATCTAAAGCGCTGTAATCACATTACAACTGTAATGAATATGTGTCCAAAGGATAAGACGCCTCCTGCTCCATTAGATCCCAGTCGGTAGCTTCTCAGGCTCGATCCACTCCATCAGATCCCAGTCGGTAGCTTCTCAGGCTCGATCCACTCCATCAGATCCCAGTCGGTAGCTTCTCAGGCTCGATCCTCTCCATCGGATCCCAGTCGGCGGCTTCTCAGACTCGATCCACTCCGTCGGATCCCAGTCGGCGGCTTCTCAGACTCGATCCACTCCGTCGGATCCCAGTCTGTGGCTTCTCAGACTCGATCCACTCCGTCAGATCCCAGTCGGTAGCTTCTCAGGCTCGATCCGCTCCGTCGGATCCCAATCTGCGGCTTCTCAGACTCGATCCACTCCATCAGATCCCAGTCTGCGGCTTCTCAGGATCAATCTGCTCTATCAGATCCCAGTTGGTGGCTTCTCTGGCTTTATGCCAGTTAGCTGCTGTTTCAGCCCCCCTGAACTTCAGATAGTCACCCAAACTTATGTGCATGCTCTATTCCAGCCCCAAGAGACCAAATAACCAAATATGTATCTCTACAGGTTTTGCACTCTGTTTACAACTTGCTTTTTTATTTTCAAACTGCCATGTTACCAACAAGCAGAATCATTACATGTACTGTACCTTGAGGGCCTGGATGTACACAGGGTTTATATGGTTGATTCCCATTCGCAGAGGTATGATCAGCAACAGGGGTCGCCATTCAGGGCATGTGTGCAGGCAGGACTCCACAGCAATACCCTGCGACTGGGAACAGCCCTGCTCCAACAAGTTTCCCCTCTCCGGCGGCTGTCCCCAACCACCTGCACCAGGCCTGAGTGTGCTCCGGCCTGTCTGCCGGCACAGCTTTTCTGGGGAACAAGGGAGAGATGTGGAGTCCTGAACTGGGTTCAAAACACCTTTCCACAGTCACATTTGCCTATGTTCGTAAAATGTTCTGATAATACACCGATCGTGCGTCAGCTGTGATGTCCTGAACATGTGCAACAATCACAACTCTGAGCCCTAGGAATCACATGACAGCCAGTCACATGACTCCCTGCTGTGATATACCACCATACCACTGATTCAACTGGCCAAGAACGTCATACTGCCGTTTTAAAATAACACCAACAGCTAAAGAGCAAAATAAAAAAAGATGGACACTCACTGATATCCTCGATCACCACTGTGTTGTCCATTGACACATACACAGCTAATGAGTTCCAGTCATCAAACAGTGCCAGCTTCCTTAGGGGCAAGTAGAGGAAGGACAGCATTGGTGAGCAGAAAACCAGCCAGCTGGGGCATAAAGTCACACCAAGCCATCCCACCTCCCCATCCCCTCAATCACAGCCAGATTCAAATGCGTCTGAAGACAATGCTTACTTGAGCACTTGTGCAACAGTGTTGGGGCCGTACCATTCTCCAATCATCTTGCCCTCCCCCACTCCCATCTGAGCTGTATGGAGATAGAAAGAGCCTCGTTCATTAAGAGGCTTGTCAAACTGATGGATGCTCACACCACAACGCACAGACGCATTGGGATATTATTGAAACACGTTTGGCCTTAATAGTACGTAGCACACAAACAAGGCAAGCACTTCCCTGACACCGTCAGAGTAAACATCGGATCGATGCGCCAGTGCTCAGTATGGAGCAGCTTCATCACGCACCCATCTGGTGAATGGAGTAGCAGCTATCTTTTTTATCCAGGAAGCAGTGCAGGATTTGCTGGTACTCCCGAGGGGGGCTGCAGTCCTTCTCCCAGCGCCAATCTGTGAGGTGGCAAAACAGGTGTCAGGAACCTCGTTCCCAACCAGGGAGCTTAACCTTGTTTCACCTAATCGCTGAATTTTTCAGTATCACTATTCACACTGTATACCTGCTTTTTTTAAGCCGGGATAGAATATGAACTAGACAGTAGGGCTGAGCAATTAATCAAATTCAACTTGCTAATTACAATGATGATTTTGCCTTCCAACAATTATTTGGAGAAAAAAAAAAAGACATGAAATTATCATGCCGCATTTCTACATGCCGCATATCGTGCTACCACATGTACCTCAGCCAGAACATAGTTTTCTAAGTATTTCCTGCTAGCAATAATATCGCTTTACTGAAGTGTGTTTCGTAAAAGAAGAAATATAGGTATTCCACTGCATTCCTTCTCTCTCCCCTTCCATTATATTTCTTAAGAGAGGATGCATTTTTCACTGAGAAAAGCAAATGGCTTCAATGAAACACAGGCCAGCTCTCACCTCTGCCCAGGTGCCAGCAGACCAAGGCCTGGGCCAGAAGCATCTGCCCACAGCGAAGCATGCATCCCCACCCAGCATCTGACGAGGGGCCTGTTCCACCTGGAGGACACAGTGTCATACTTAATGATTGATTTCACCCAAGACAATGCGACATCTGGGCAATTTAAGTTAAATATAAACACAGACCAATTAACTGGATCGGTGGCCAAAAATGTTTTCTGCTCAGCATTACAGGAGAAGCCTTGTCTTTAAGAACTAAGAAAATTGTTATTTAATATTGTGCATTTGTACAAGTATCTTACAAGCAAGTGCTTCACAAAAAATTTCCAGTGGTTACCAAAACTCAGGAAAAATTTATTTGCTTATATAGGAAAAACTCTCTCACTAAGGAACATGATTGAGCATTAATGTATGTACATTCTCAGATGTTATGTCACACACACATTACAGCAGTACCTGCCTGTCAGCACCCTGGCCCAATACTTACCGATAGGGGAGAATTTTCTTCTGTAAGTAAACCATAGCCGTGAACGGATGTCTGACAGCAGTTCTGGTTTTTCTGTGAAAACATTTTAGTGAAGGATGTAAATTAAAAGCAAGAACTAACACTCACAAGTGTTATTTTGACCTGCTGACTAAAATTCCCTTGTAGCCGGATCTCCCATTTGATCCAGTCTTGCTTTTACTGCTAATCTGATACCAGTACTTCAAGCAATTCAGTATTATTAATACCCTCGTTAGTGCAAAGTGGGTAATGTATAACGCATGAACAGCCACCCACCCTTGTTTTAGATGGCTCTTTTAAAGCAACATACCTGTTTTGATACTGTACCGCTCGCCTAGTATCCATACAGGCTCATCTGTGTCAGGCAAATCTTCTAGTAGTTCAGTGAACACATTGATCTGATTTTCATACTTGGCTAAAACTAGAAGAGTTACAAAAGATGAATGTTAGGAAAACTAATGTAACCATGTAAAGTAGGGTTGGTTCCTAAATATTTTTGGTTTTACAACAACAAAACAAATTCTCTGAAACAGGGAAGACTAATTTCCCTTTACATGCTACTTTCTACACTAGTAAAAGATGTAAGAGATGACGTTCCGTCTCGTATTACGTTTCACTGTCAAGAAAAACGAAATATTATTTTCTATTTTTGTAGAGTACTCACACTGATTATAACAAAGGCTAAACTTAGTTCAACTGAAACTTCTGCATACTTAAGTGAATACTAATTACAGATGAAATGACTCGAGGCCCTAAATTTATTTCACATATTTTAAGTTTAAAATATTCACTTCTAATCATCAGAAAGTTCCCCGCAGGTTTTGAAATGACGACGAGCTGCATCGCTGAAACAGACGAGTCTCGAATCTTCGCCGGCAAAATGGGCTGCTAAAGGTAATTAGCAGTTAAGCTAATATACCACCAACTAATGATCAACAGGCATGCTAATATTATTCACCAGCTTGCTTGTTATTTGGTGTGATCGGTAGCTAGCGGCCGGTTTCGTCGTGTCGGTAGAGCGGAGTTATTCAGTTGCTTTACCGCAGTTGGTTTGACGGGCCGGGAAAGGAAACAATGCAGAAA
Source organism: Brienomyrus brachyistius (assembly GCF_023856365.1). Lineage (NCBI taxonomy): Eukaryota > Metazoa > Chordata > Actinopteri > Osteoglossiformes > Mormyridae > Brienomyrus > Brienomyrus brachyistius. Next base: position 786,124 of record NW_026042344.1, read on the forward strand.
ACTTGCAACTCAAGAACATAGTTTTCCAGACGGACCTTAAACTCTGTGGTTGGTGTCCCAGGGTAAATCACCGAAAATACCGACACTTGGTGACTACGAATATCTGCTAAAGTTATACCCATTGGTAAATAAAACCTAATTTTAATTATAATATTTCCTCAGCTTTTCCTACCTGCCTCCATCCTCCGACTGTCACCGGGGTTTAAAAGCGGAGGATACAAACATAGCGCGCTGCCTTGTGGGAAGTGTTGTGTGAAATCTGCTGCTGACGCGCCTCTTACAGGAACTATAAACTACAATTACAGCAATGCATATCAAACCGGTCAGCGGGTTTGCCAAAGACCAAAACATTGCATGGAATTATGGATATTGAATGCACTTCTTGTAGTAAAATTTGTCGTACTGCTTCGTTGTCCGTAGTTCTCTGCTTCTCCGAAGAGCATTCCTGGTTCAAGGAGGAGGTAAAGATTCGTAAACCGTCCTAGTGTGATACAATGGAAATATATAACAAAATAAACATTTTTCGTTTATAGAAAATATTCATAGCATTTACGTAGTGACTGTAATGTTATCAACACATCATATCGTATTGGATAGCTAACTTGCTTGCTTCCCGTTCTAGCATGGTTTCCAGTGAACTTGCGCTCGAGTCATTATTGCACATTATTCATTGTACGATAATTGCCTGACTTATTTAAGCATTCATCGCAATCCATTATATTAAAATATATATCACTAAGATTATTAGCTACGTCGTTTTACATGCCCGCAGGAGGAGCATGTGTTTTATGATGTTTCGATTTGCTGTGTACGGTGTATATCGTATAACATTGGCCGATGCAGTTTTCATTGTTCAGATGACAAATATCCAGTATTGGTGTAGTGGATGACATCACCTAGTTTTTTTGTGCAGTTTTACACCTTATATGACTTAGCCTGCTAAATAATTCCACATTTAATGTTATCCGTGCCAGTAAAATTTTTGGGGACATATACAGTTTACTTGTATTCATTCGTCTTTTGTCCCTCTTATCCAGTAAAGGGTCACAGTACCAAACCGGTTCTTTGAAATTACAATTTCTCTGTCAGTGTCTTATGTTTAGGCATGGCATATATCTTCATGAACGACTCAACACAAACCACAGCACCCCTGCTACAAGCATGCACTGATGGAGACCTGAATCATGCCAGATGCCTACTGGAGAGCGGGTGTGACCCGAACGTCCGTGACAGCCGGGGTCGCACCGCCATCCACCTAGCCTCTGCCCGTGGCTGTGTAGGGCTCTGTCGCCTCCTACACAAGTTTGGCGCCGACCTGCAGGCCACAGACAACCAGGGCAACACGGCACTACACCTGTGTGGCCATGTGGACATCATACGCTTCTTGGTGTCTAGTGGCCTCAAGGCAGACATTTGGTAAGTATGGACCGAAGTTTCTAATGTAGAACTGAATGTGCACCTTTACTACCTTTTAAAGATTTCATTACTACAGTAGTGTTTTATACAGTTCAGGCATATTTGGGTGATTCCAGTGTATTTCCCATTTGCTAGAGTATTTTAAAAAATTGACCTCATTTAGTACTAGGGTTAAAGGAAATATATTGGTATTTTTGTACAATAGGGCTGCATCTCACTTCTCACTTCTCAGCACTGCTTTGTGTCTGACACAACTTGTGGCAACACCACCAAGCTATTTGAAACACTATTGGTAGATAATAACAAGTTCTACAGGGCTGTAGTTTATTTCAGGTAATTCCTCTCTATTTTTTAAAAATAAATATCTCAGTATTACTTGCAGAAATTTCTGATATCGCGTTGTGATGTTATGAAGCCCTAGTGTAAAATGTTAAAATATATCAATTGATATGTGTTTTTGCCAGTAACCATAATGGAGCAACACCCTTAGTGCTGGCAAAAAGGCGAGGGGTGAACCGGAACTCCCTCTCTCTGCTGGAGTACCTAGAGGAGCGGGAGCTGAAGGGCTTCAATTGTGCAGGGGCCTTAAAGATGGACCCTGCGGGGCTGCCGGAGAATGACAGGTGAGAGAGAGGTATGCCTGGGGGATCGCTGTGGTCAGGGATTCGGAGTGCAGATGAAATGAGCAGCTTTCTTGGCCACATTTTGCATTGTTGAGTATGTCTTTTATGAATTAGCTGCCTTTGAGGTATTTTAGGATGCTGAATGGTCAAAGAGACCTTTTCCATTTGTTACCCCCCCCCCCCCCCCCATGTTTCCTCAGTTTGATGGAGAGCCACACCCTTCTGTATACCAGCCAGCACAGTGGCAAAGGATTGTTCTTCAGCTTCCATACCACCTGGCATGACTTTGTTGAGGACCTGGGATTCTGGCGGGTGCTGATGCTGATGTTAGTCATAGCCCTTCTGTCGCTAGGCATAGCATATTATGTCAGTGGAGCCATGCCGTTCACAGCCAATCAGCCAGAGCTAGTAGAAAAAAGGGGCTGACCAAAGGGCAAAACACACAGTGATTAGTTAAACCAGATATTGACTGACAGTGCATGGTACATCATCCCATTACTCAGCTTCATTTCATTTCATCACAACAGAATAATTGTGCCTGTGGGGATGTCCTAGTGGGGCATCCATTGAGGATTTTAAATTTCATTTTTCATAATTTTTTTAAGTTCCTCTATTTTAACTAATTTCTTATTGTTGTATTGAATGATTAGCACCTAATGGATAGATTTCATTATTGACACCTTTAGCATATGTAGCTTTTCTAATAATCGTCATTTATAAATATATCCAATTATTGCTGCATGTACAGATAAAAAGATCAGTAACACTGCTTTTTTAATCGCCAATCAGCTTTAGATGAAATTGTAAAAAAAAAAAATGGAAGGAATTTGTATATACTGAAACATTAATATAGACCCTAGTGTTTTTTATTTTTTTGCTAGAGAAAGTTAGAGAGAAACTGCATTACTTTCTCATTTCAACAAAAAATTGTGCGTTTATGTCTGAAAAATAGAAATTTGTGCTGGCTGCTTAGTGATTCTCTAGGTTTCAGTAAACTGCTAATATCAATAAAGCTAAGAGCTCTAGACCAAAATGTTGCTTTGACACATTCTACTGTTTCCTAGTTTTTTTTAATACTTCATCTTCTACGTTATATTGTTATAGTGTTTATATTTCATTACTTTAAAATAAATACTTTTAATTATTTTTTTATTGTACATAATTCATTTTATGCATACACCTGGTTTAAAGTTATATGATATGCTTCATGAGAATCTGTTGGATAAGTTGATGGTCATCTCTGGCATTAGAAAGTTGCTTCTGCCCTTTACCCATCTCATTTCTGGTCGTTCCCAGTGTCTCCTGCATCACCTTATTCTTGTGTCCAGGTGTCTTATAAATTTTGAACCTTGAAGCATACTGATGCTCAGTGTAGCCGTCTGCCAACAGAACTGGAATTAAACCGAGATTTAAGAATTCAAATTTATTTAAAAATATAGAGTGGTCTCTTATTTTTTTCTGCGGCTATATCTAATAAGCCAATCACATAGCTATTAGTTAAGTTTTCCCCAGATGAGCTTGATGGGCCGAATGGCCTCCTCTCGTTTGTAAATTTCTTATGCTCTTATATCAGCAGTGTAGTTTATAAAATCATGCAGACAGAGGTCAGAAACTTAAAATTAGAATTTGGTGATCAGTGGTCATTGTTCACATACCACAGTGCACAACAACGAAATGTGTCCTCTGCATTTAACCCATATGTGACATTGTGACATAGCAGGGGGCAGCTAATTCAGCATCCGGGGAGCAGTGCTTGGGGGCGGTACCTTGCTTAGGGTATCTCAGTGGTGCCTTGCTGGTCGGGTGTTCAAACCAACAACTTCAGTTTACATCAAACACCAGAATGAGGGAGAAAGGTACTTTAAGTGACTTTGAACATAGTATGGTTGTTGGTGCCAGACAGGCTGGTATAAGTATTTCAGAAACTGCTGATCCACACTGGGATTTTCCACACACAACCATCCCTAGGGTTTCCAGAGAATGGGCTGAAAATGGAATACATCCAGTGGGCAGCGGGTCACTGGGCTAAAATGTTCATGGCAGAGGTCAGAGTACGATGGCCAGACTGGTTCAAGCTGATTGAAAGGTACCAGTAACTCAAATAACCACTTGCTACAACCAAGGTATGCAGAAGAGCATCTCTGAATGTGCAACATATCAAACCACAAAGCAGAGGGGCTACAGAAGCATAAGACCACACCAGGTGCCTCTCCTGTCAACTAAGAACAGGAAACTAAAGCTACAGTGGGCATGGACTCACTAAAATTGGACAATGGAAGGTTGGAAAAATGTTGCCTGGTCAGATGAGTCTCGATTTCTGGTGCGACATTCAGATGGTAGGGTCAGAACTACAACTAAACAACTTGAAAGCATGGATCCATCCTGCCTTATATCAACAATTTAGGCTGGTAGTGGTAATGGTTGCGTAGTGGTGTGGGGGATATTTTCTTGGAATACTTTGGGCCCCATACAACCAATTGAACATTGTTAAAATGTCATAGCTTGCCAGATTATTTTTTGTTTTTGTATTATTGTATTTTTGCATTATTTTTGTTGACCATGTTCATCCATATATGACCACACTGTTCACAGATTCTAATGGTTACCTCCAGCAAGATGCCATGTCACAAAGCTCATATCTCAGACTGGTTTCTTGAACATTACAATAAGTTCACTGTACAAAAACAGTCACCAGGGTTGCCCGAAACACCTTAAGTTAAGATTTAAGTTAAGTCCAAGTTAAGGATGCCTTAAAATAAAGTTGGTTGCACAAACACCCTTAGGTCTTCTCCTTACAGTTTCCTTAAAGTGTTTACTTAAGTATTTAAGTTTTACTCCTTATCTTGGCCTGTATAATGTATAGCCTAAATCGCAGCCTTTGCGACTTGCTAATCACGTTGTTTCAAATCGCGATTTCAATTTGAAATCGATAAATCGTCCAGCCCTATTGTTGAGGGTTGTGTTGGTGTTGCTGGTATTTTCAGAAGGTGCCGTTTCATCTCCCAAGGCACCATGGATATTATCATGAGGAGTCACAGCGCACGACTTGGTGGCCACTCCAGTTGGTATCAGGAACGGAGAAAGATGGCTGTGAGGGCTCTGAGAGCAAATAAGGAGACGTTTGTTAGACAAATCTGTAAGCAGGTGACACACCGTCTGTGGTCTAGTGAGCTGTGTCCTGATCACAGAGGAATTGAAGCATTACGTACATCTGAATTTGTTCCTTGGGGACTTGCAGTCAGGGCAGGTGATGGAACAGTCCTTACTGATGACACTAGAGATGTGACCTGCTGGGCCAGCTACTTTGAGCAGGTGTTTAAAACTGATCCTCCTGCTAAGACGCTGGACATCTTTGGGTCCACAGTTCATGATCTTCCAATCACCTGTGAACCACCCAATCTCACTGAGATTACAGGGGCGGTAAATCAGTTGGGGGCAGGGAAGGCTGCACAGGGATCTGTAGTATACAGGGTGAACTTCCCAAAACTGGTGGTAAGCCTATCCTCCTGGCATTACGGGAAATCTTTGCTTCCATTTGGGAGTCAGGCGTCATCCCATCTGACTAGAAAATGGGATTTGTACTCTCTGTCTGTAAAGGGAAAGGTGATCGCCTGGATTGCAGCAACTACATTGGGATAACACTGCTTTCAGTGACGGGTAAGGTCCTTGCTAGGTCCTTAACAGGATCTGTGATCACTTGCTCGCCTATCAGTGAGTGGAGCAGTCTGGTTTTATGCTTAAGAAGTCTACCATCGACTGCTTCCTGGCACTGATGGTTCTCATTGAGCGCAAGCGTGAATATTTGGCAGAGGTTCTTTACAGCCTTTGTCGATTTTCGTAAAGCGTTTGACTCAGTTGATTGACATTCTGAGACTTCGTGGGATCACCCCGAAGTTGCTGGACGTCATGGCCAGCCTGTACACTGGTACTGTGAGTGCTGTGCAGAGTGGAAGGAGAACCTCCACGTTCTTCCCAGTTAATTCTGGGGTTAGTCAGGGGTGTTCTTGCTTTACTCTGTTCCATGCTGGCATAGACTGGGTGTTGGACAGAGTTGTGGGGTCTAGCAGTTGTGGGACATCTGTTGGTGAACAAAGATTTACTGATGAAATTCCACAAACATTGAAAAGAAGTCCAAAGCCGGGGCGATGCGTGCTCTATCCCATGGCTGAGCTCCGGTCAGTGCTGAGCTCTCCCCCTTCCTTTATACTAAATTGCGAGCAGTGCGCGTGCAGGCAGGGGGCGAGCTGGCCAGGCTCACCCCACCCCTCTGGCGGCGAGCTCTACATTCTCCAGGTGAGACTGTTTGCGCTTGCAGTTACGAAGCATTTTGGGCAACGCTTTCCCTTTCCCCAGAGAAAGACAAGACAGGTGTCCTAACTCTTTCTGTGAGAAACAAATTATTCGTGAGACACAAGTTATATAAGTGACCAGTAAAAAACATGTTTGTGTAGTTCGACCTTGACCCAACAATATTATGGGTGAATCATGGATGACATATTTGAATCTCGGGATGATTAGTCCATACATGATCAGAATCAATCAATACCTCAATTGCCCCATATATATATATATCTGCTAAGTGGAGTTGAACAATCACAACTTCTCAGAATATTACAGTAACAGGAGGACAGTGAACAACTCTTATTAATTCTATGCTTTGGGAGCATAGTTCATCCTAATACAGGCAGCGACATTCATGTCTCTGATGACTCTTCCAATAAAGTGTGCGGTGCTCCCGATATCTTTTCAAGAGGACAAAGGTCCAAGTCTTTAGAGTCCTTATGCTCCCTCTCTTGCTGTATGGCTGTGACACATGGATGCTATCCAGTGAGCTAAGACGAAGACTGGACTCCTTCGATACTGCATCACTTCGGAGGATCCTTAGGCTTTGTTTCGAAGGAGCAGTTGCTAGAGGAGTCCCGAATGAGGTATATTACCTGCATTGTGAGGGAGCATCAGTTACGGCACTATAGCCATGTGGCGTGTTTCCCTGAAGGTGATCCGGCTCACAGGATCCTTGTTGATGAAAACCCAGGTGACTGGACCAGGTCGAGGGGGGACACACGTAACACCTGGCTGCTTAAGATGGATGGCCATTTCTGGAGGGTGGGACTGGACCATGTATCTGCCTAGGGGATCGCTGGCTGGGATCCCAAGAAGATTCCCTGTGTAGTGGGAGCAGCAACATGCTGCATCAGCGCATGCTCCCCTACCTGACTTGACCTGATATTCAGGTATCATGAGCAGAAGTGAATGCAACGAAAACAATCAGTCTCCATGGAAACTGCACAATTTCACTGCCATAAAATATCTGTCAGTGCAGTAAATCCTTTAAGGTTTTTCCTTACACCCTTAAAAAATCCCTTAGCTAAGAAGAAATGAAACCTTAAGTCTCATATTTAAGTGGAAAACTTAAGGTGTTTTGTGAAACTGGCCCCAGATCTTAATCCAATAGAGTACCTATAGGATGTGGTGTAACAGAAGAATATCAAGAAGGTGTAGCCGACAAATCTGCAGCAACTACATGATGCAATCATGTCAACATGGACCAAACTCTGAGGATTGTTACAAGCATCTTGTTGAACCTACACCACAAAGAATTAAGGCAGTTTTGAAGGCAAAGGGGATCCAACCCTGTACTAGCAAGGTGTGACCAGTGAGTATAATACCATGGCTAACTGGCAGTGTAAATTAGCTAATAAACATGATTTAAAGGTTGTGCATTGTTTTTTGGGATTATGAAATCAATAAAATTAATTTAAAATATAATTAAAATTATATTTCCATAGCTTTAGTTTTAGTTGTCATGAGAAATGATAACCCTGCACCATGCATTGATCACTAACTGCTATTCTGCTACTGCTAACAGCATTGTAAAGAACTGTGGTTTTGATACACACTTCAGATGAGTAATGATATCTCAGCAACAACTCAAAAACCAAAGACAAAATTTTCTGGAGATGTTCATGACATTATGAACTAGATTTAGTAAAAAAAAAAGATCAATTTTGAAATGGTTTTGTTATTGAATTTTTAATAATTTAATCGGTTATTACATAGTAATTATTCATATGGGGATGGCATATTATTGGTTCAATCTATAGAGCTGGACAATACCTTCAAAACAGTATGAGGACAATTTCTGTGCAGCATATATTAAGGTAAATATAGCGTAAATATAGCCAGTGAAAGTCATAGTCCCCCCCCCCCCCAAAAAAAAAAAAAAAGTTAAAACTTTGTTCGCTTCAATCTCCCTCAATATTGATCCAAGACACGCCCAATATGAGTTTCATGAGTTACTCATGTGACCAAATCAGAATGCCAATTCGTTAAAATCCGTGACGATGAGGTCTGAAAGTATGATGATTTCTAACTTCGTGACTACGAACTACTGTAATAAAAGCGCACTAGATGTTGCAAAAGTGGCAAGTACAAAAGTGCTTAGTAATTTTCCATAGGGCGTCACATACTTGTAGATAAAAGTAGGTGCCTTAGGTATCATGAAAATATAGCAACAAAAAAAATTAACTTAAGAACTTAAGAATAACTTAAGAATCAATAAGGACTGTGATACCGAATCAATAGACTGAAACGACTGGCTTCAAGACCTCCCTTGGTTAAATTATATTACATAAAGTACAAATTTCAAAATGGCTAACCAAATTAATACATTTTAGTTGCTCATTCGAAGATTCTTAGGTGTCCTTTATTCTTTCAAAGTGGAACATCGACTTACTTTGTAGTTTGTCCTCCCCATCGTTAGATGGCAGTAGGCAAACTTTAAGGTGGTGCTAAGAAGTTAATTTCGCAAAAGAAGGTAGACGAGAGGTTCTTGTGAAACTCTGCCCCCTGAAGGAGGAGTAAGGGATTGATGCAGTCTGTATGAGGAAATAAGCACGGATGTTGTGTGAGGAAATTTTTTCCTCCAAAATGATTTAAGGCCAGTCTTTCGAAAACATGAATCTTAGGGGATTCTTTCAAGATTTTAACCCGAGGTAAGAAACCCTGTTTTCGAATGAAACGGAAGGTAAGCTCGGTGTGGCTAGCTAGCTGCTTCACACAGGAACAGCTGCTCAAGTACGACTAGGCCTAACTTACAAGCTGACTCTCGTGTTAAATAAACCCTCTGGTTAACGCATCTTTCCTCCCGTTTGGCTTGTGGTTAGCTACGTGATAGCTGGCAATTAAAACAACGGGAATATAGCAGCATTTAGTAGTGAGGCACTGCAAATACTCCCTGCTAACCACCTGTAACTGCCGACGTACGCTGTGGCTGGAAGATGAGTTAGTTAGGGTTATGGTAATCTTGTTCTAGGAGGACGTAACGCTCACTTTATCGGCGACATTCAGCTGATCAGCGATCGGCACTTGCTCCACATTCCCTCTATACTGTTTTGCTTCCTTGGATATGTTGGATACAACTTAAGTAGATGCTAGCGCTGTTTATACGTTCGGCTACAAAGCCACCGCTGTGTATTTAATTATGGGTTTTCTAATAATAATAAATTAACAAAACACAATACATTTGTTTCAAATTTCCTCTTTTAAATGGCCACGGAGGAGTCTTGACTGCTTAGGGCTTCCCTTTCGGCACCCACGCACATGGTGTCCTCTGCCCGAAACCCGCAGCGATGGCTGCTTTCACCCCCCCTTCGTATATTTTACCCGGATTGTTATTTGCTAGCATGTAAACTCGTTTTCAGGCAGAAGGGACGAAGGGGCTACAGGCACGCCTTCGGTTGATTTGTTATAAATCCGACGTGTTTAATCTTGGTTGCATTTCGTTGTTTTGTGGGAATTGGGGAGCAAACTCTGATTCTGTGTGAGAGCCAGCAAGGCTGCAGTGTTTGAGTGGGTGTGACTGACTAGCCTTTTCAAGTAGAAGTGTCCGTGTATATTCGGCGAGACGGTTCTTCCTGTGTAAACAGGTATGTTTTCACTGCTAAATTCCGAAGCTGGAAATGGTCTCAGTATGTTTAACCAGCTCTTGCTGTAACATTCAGAAAATTTAGGTGAAGAGATGCCAAATATAAAGACCTGTTTCGGATAACAAAATGAAATTGTTACATTCCTATTAGCACCTGTACAGCTGTCTGAGGAGTAATGTGTTTTGATGTGTTTTGTTTTTCTTTCCCTCAGTAAATTTCTCATATACGCATGCCTCCTGCTGTTCTCCGTCTTGTTGTCTTTGCGCTTGGATGGGGTTATCCAATGGAGCTACTGGCTGGTGTTCACACCAGTCTGGCTGTGGAAGCTCATGGTCATTGTTGGTGCCTCTGTAGGAACTGGTGTCTGGGCCCACAACCCTCAGTACAGGTGAGTTCTGGGTGGATCTTAAGAGCATGAAAGTTTTGCTCAGTCACTTGTTGCTAAAGACCATGAGAATGTTACCTATTCTTTTTGCATGTTTTAGGGTTGTTAATTTTGGCTGAATATTTGCAACTTGAATAACTGTTCATTCAATACTAGGGGCATATGACGATATATCAGACAAAATAAAAACATCTATCATTTCATAGTCTGCTCTATCATTTGTTTTGTGGTGTCGCAAAACAAGCTCTTTACAGCAACATTTTTTCATCATTTGGATGAGTTTTGCAAGGTTACCTGCTACCACATGGGATGTGGCACGTTTATGGAAGTTTTTTATTGGACTTTATTTATTTTAACCCACAGAAGTCAATCCACAAATATGTACCATGACCTACAATCATTTAACTGTCCACAAATATGTATTTTTATATTTGTGTTGTGTAAAATCACATCCACAAAAACAGCATTTTTTACACGTGACGTGTTTTGTACATTTGTGGATCACTTCTTGTCCTGTCCTAATCACATTACATTTGTGACTTCCCTCCTACTGATTTGTGGATTTTTGCCCATTTCATACCAATAATAGGTCTGTGTGGGAATGTTTTTTTTTTTTTTTTTTTTTTTTTAAGTAGTTTTCTGTTCACTCGCAATAGCTTTGCCATCCCACTACACTTGCCCATTTGCTGTTTTCTGCAATCAGATGTCATGGTTAAACCTAAACAATATACACATGTCATGTAAAGTTTGCTTTAAGCATTAAACTATGGGGGACAATGTACACCATGTAACTACTATTATGTATTTTATACGTATTTATTAATAATCGCACCACCAGTGACTTTAAGCACAACAGCTGGGCTATTGAACGTGAAGTGCAAAAACCAAAATATATCACAAAGATATTACAGCCAGAAAACTGCATATAAAGTTAACCGTACCACATTGTTTAAGCTTTAAACTTGAACTCGATGTCTGGAATATTTCAATAGAGATCTGCATATCCCCACATACATCATCAAGTGAGAATACCAGGGAGGTATACCCAAAATTGTGTTCGGGTTAAAACCTTAACTATGACATTATACATTATAGTGTCTATAATTAGGTATAATACTTAGTTGTGTGTTTTGTTATGAATGTCTCTATACTTTCATTTTTGTTTTATAATGTGTCTAATGGGTGTCTGTAACTAAGAAATTTGTTATTGTCACTGTTATTGAGCGTGATGGGGGTTAATTTTGGACATTGATTTTGAATGAATTGGAAGCTCACAGTTTTTCTGAACGTGTTAAGGCAGTGGAAACTTAGTAATATAATACATTTTTGGATATTATTTTCGATTTGCTTCGATGTAAGCATTGCAGATTCTTGACATTCTTTCAACCAGCTTGCAGATGTAGCCCCCTGCAATGCTTCTCCAACAGTCTAGAAGGAATTCTGGGAACAAGTTGTATACTATGCTGTTATTCCTTGAAGATTTAGGTCAGGAAGGTCATGGGGGCCAGGTCGTCAGTCGGAATACTTCATCTCTCTCCTTGTTCAGAAGATAAAACTATACTTACACAAACTTGAGGTGTGCTTAAGGTTGTTACAGAACCATTATTTGCAAGGATTCTTAAAACATCTATATATACATTCCCCTCTGCAATTATTGGCACCCATGGTAGGTAAAAAGTTGTGAAATAAATCACCTTTTGGTGAATTAGCTTAATTCCAAACAGGAAAAAAAAAACTGAAAGAGAAATTCAGACTAGTTGAACTAAAGTTTTTCAGCGAGGGGGGGAAATCCCTCAGAAAAAAAAGGAAAATACAAAATGACTTGTCCCAGGATTATTGGCACCCCTGCATCGACTGCTTTATACAACCTCCCTTAGCTAGTAAGACAGCTTGAGTCTTCTCCCATAACTGTATATATCTTCTAAGGTTGGTTTAGAGCAGGTGAGACCATTTCCCTTTACAGAATCTCTCCAGATCATGCTGGGTCCTGTTCTGTGTACTCTTGTCTTCAGCTTAGGTCAAGGGACTGAGATGACCACGGTAGAACAAAACTTTCAAATGTAGCACTGAAAAGTTTTCTTTTTACATGATTACTTTCCCAAAGCAGCTCATCCAGCCAGATTGCCGAAAATATACAGTTTGGTATTTACTCGCTAAATTTTATTTAGGCATAACATTTAAAACAGGCAAAAATCCTTCACTCTCCAGGTTTGATAAAGCATTCTACAAGACCTCAAAGTCAATTGCTGATTCCACAGTGGTTTCAATAGTGAAAGACAAATGACATTCATTAGGAGTGTCCAAACTTTTGACTGGTACTGTATTTGTTGTATTAATGCACAGGCTACTACAGAGCTCTGTATGAAGTTGTTTAAGAATATTGGTAACTTTCTTTCATTGCTTGTAACAGTTGTTTTTCTCTCCCTTATGTATATGACACGTGATTGGTATTCACAGGGCTGAAGGTGAGACATGTGTGGAGTTCAAAGCCATGCTGATAGCTGTGGGCATCCATTTGCTCCTGCTGATGTTCGAGGTGCTGGTGTGCGATCGCATCATGAGGGGGACGCACTTCTGGCTGCTGGTCTTCATGCCCCTCTTCTTCGTGTCACCGGTGTCTGTGGCTGCCTGCGTCTGGGGCTTCCGTCATGACCGCTCGCTGGAGGTCAGGCTCCGCCCACAGCACCACCTGACTCTTTTCTGACCTTTTGGTGCTGATCATCACATGCCTCTACTGCCTTAAATAATCCCACTCTCAATGAGTTTTGAAGTCTCATTTCTCCCGTAATATGTGTGGACGTGTTCTGGCTTCCTTCATGTAAGACTATTTGAATACAAGACAGAAACTGAAAACTTGTTTTTGTGAGCATTTTATGTATGCTGCTTTGAATTGTATCCGTATGAAGATGTTATTGTAGTTCAGAGGAATTGAGGATATGTACGTACTGTGCGAAAGTCTTAGGCAGTCAAAGAAATGCATTAATTATCTTTATCTTAATTTTATACCAAGGTATTAAGACTGTCACAGTTTAATAGCTTAATCATTTGAAAACCACCAGTATTTGCAGCAACCATCCAATACACCCAACTGTTTTGATTCAACCATAGCACACCTTATATGGATAATTAATACCTCGTTGACTTTTTTTAGCTAGCTAGGTAAGTGAATTGGTGGTGACATTTAACAGACACATGGAACGTTTGGGGTGAAGTTTGTGATCCGAATCAGTATACTTTTATCCAGCCATTCAGCATGGTATCAATAACTTGGTATTGAGAGAGAGTTTTGTACCGATAAAAACAAATGTATGTCTTATAAGCACCCAGCTGAGTATAATTATTTTAAAAAGTGTTTGTTGAAATGTCTTTCATTTTCTTTTACTTTCTGCCCCTATCCGTACCCCCAAGCTTGAGATCCTGTGCTCCGTCAATATCCTCCAGTTCATCTTCATTGCCTTAAGGTTGGACAAGATCATCACTTGGCCGTGGCTGGTAAGAGCTTGAAGAGCAAACCTTTCCCACTCAGGAAAGCGACAACATTGCTACCTTAAAATAGCACACTGCCAACTGCATTTGAATCCTTTTGGTCATGTTTATTTGAAGTGAACTGTAGGAACCCAGAAAAAGGAGTCCTCTTCTTTGAAGGGCTAATGTAGCCTTATTAGATATGTAATTCTGATACTTTTAACCACTGCCTGCGTTCACATTAACATTGAGAATGGCAGCAGTCAAGCAAAAGCATCACTGGCATTCCTTTCCTTTTGGTTTTTCTGGGAGCAGTGCACTAAAGCAGAGTTAACACAATCACATAGTGTCAGTGTTTCCATTTGGTAACATATCCCTGCAGCGGCCCACAACGCCAAAATCTTTTGCTACGATTGCAAAAAAAATAAAGAACTGATCTGATTCCCGCCCCACCTGCTGTGCTCGCATTATGGAATTCAGTTGGTTAAGAGCACTAATAAAGCTCTAATGACATCAGCTTATTTAGCTATTTCCTAAGGAAAATAAAAATAGTCGAAGTAGCTAAACAGAGCAGACATTTAGTTTGGTGGGGCGTCTTTCTTCTTGCACTCTCATACCCCATCCACACACAAACACTGAAACCTGCTTATGGCTGTTTTACCGTTATTGTTTGGTGTTAGAATGGGAGCAAAGCAGTAAAGTCTACCTGTTATTCTATCCCCTGGTGACCTAGTAACAGTAGGGAGGAATCACACATCAGGGGAGACTCACAACAAAATCGCTAAGTTTGACTCACGTTGACAGTTAAGTTATTGTTACGTTGTTGAGTGAAGCACTGAAGACGGGCCAAGTGTTGAAGATATTAGCAACTGCTTAAAAAAAGTCATGAACGTCATTGGAAAAATAACTAACTCATTTAAAGGGGTCTTATTGTGCTTTTCTGGTTTTTCCCTTTCCGTTGCCATGTTGTTTAGTTTTATGTGCATGTAAATGGTCTGCAAAGTCTTAAGGCCTAAAGTAACATTCACCACCGAAACCACTCTTCTCTAATCTCTGGAAGGCCTCCTTGGAATTCCAACCCTTTCTTCTGAGACATGAGGTCACCTAGCATAATCCTAATGCCTACTAAAAACTCATTTTTCTCATACTGTACGTTGCTATTCATTGTGCCCCATCCTGCACATTTCAGACAGAATGAACAGAGATGTACAGTATGAGAAGAATAATGTGTTTTTGGAACATTAAAGCATGCATTTATTCTGGTAGATCCCGAAAATATAATTATGAAGTGAAAATCAGCATAACAGGGCCACTATAATTCAATTAATTATTAACACCCCCCCCACACACATACACACACACACCGAGAAACCCCTTGATCCACAGGAAACACTGTCGAGAGAAATATGGTGCAGGTTTGATTATTTGATTATTTTTTTTCTATACCTGATTAGACCAAACAGAAATAATCCAACATATTCTCCGTGTAGCTTTTTAAACTTTCTTTTTATGACAAATTTCTACTGTTGTAAAGGTGGTGTGCGTGCCGCTGTGGATCTTGATGTCCTTCTTGTGCTTGGTGGTACTCTACTACATTGTCTGGTCCGTGCTCTTCCTGCGCTCTATGGACGTCATTGCCGAGCAGCGGCGGACCCACATCACCATGGCAATCAGCTGGATGACTATCGTCGTGCCCCTGCTGACCTTTGAGGTGCGACACCTTTGCTTCGCTAGCTTACTGGGAGAAGTCAGATGGAATGGAGGGGGGCAGTGTGAGGGTATGGGATAAGCCTGTGATTATATGGTCTCCGGTTCGAGCCCGGCCTCAGCAGAATGGTCATGTCAGGAGGCCCTTGAGTAAAACCCTTAACTCTCAGCTCCCTGGGCACTGCAGGGTGTCTGCTTATTCACTGTGGCCCCCAAGCTTGCTCTCCTCTGTACGAAGAGCAAGAAGTGGCAGAGCGAAAAGAGAATTTCCTTAAATTAATAAATGATCACTATTCTGTTTCATTCTCTGTTTCAAAATGGCAACCAGAAGTTCATTATTCCTTACTGCCCAACCCCAGATCCTCTTGGTGCACAGACTGGATGGCCACAACGACTTCAGCTACGTCCCTGTGTTTGTACCTTTGTGGGTGTCCCTGGTGACATTAATGGCCACCACCTTCGGGCAGAAAGGAGGGAATCACTGTAAGTTTGTTTGAAGGGCATCTGACCTTTGCAGTCATACTTAAGCATGACTGGTTGTTAGTGGTTACCTTGTTTTGTTTAGTGTAATTGAGCTGGACTCCCCTCTGTCACAGGGTGGTTCGGTATCCGCAAGGACTTCTGCCAGTTCCTGCTGGAGCTTTTCCCATTCCTGCGTGAATATGGCAACATTTCCTATGAGTTGCACCATGAAGATTCGGAGGCCTCTGAGGAGGCGCCCGCACCTGAACCACCTAAAATAGCCCCCATATTCCGCAAGAAGACCGGCACGGTGATCACACAGAGTCCGGGGAAGTACTTTGTCCCTCCCCCGAAACTGTGCATAGACATGCCTGACTAGATGGCTGTTAACTGTATTTTTATTTTGCGAGATGGAATGTAACCACGGACCTTGTACATGTTACTGTAGCCAGACTCCCACCATGGTCCCGTGCTCACTACAGAATCGTGAAACCGGCCTTTTAGTGCGACAGGCCCTGGGTCACAGAGAAGGAAAATCAAGGTGCTGCGTGGATGTATCCTGCCACCCTGCCACTTGTCTCAGAATCTCTTTTTCTTTTAAAGGGAAAGGCTGAAGTGGTGGGGTTGGTTATGTGTCACCGTCTTTGTTTCTATTTATCATTCTCCGCGCGGGTAGCCAGTGATGGCTTTGGGTGTTGCTAAGGCCCTAACTAATGGTAAAGTCCAGTTGGTGTCTGGTTGCTGTCTGTCTATATGGAGTGAATTATCACTGGTGAAATTGAAAGTAGAATGTTCTGTTGGCCTTTTTTCACACTGTAATTAGTAATGGCTTGGTTTTCAGTTTTATAGCAGTTTTTGCTCATTAGTGATGGTTGTTCGTGAAACTTTTTTTTGTCTAAAGTGTACCAAACTTCAGCTTCAGTGTTTTTGTTTAGATTTTAGACCCTGACAATGAGGTTGAGTGTAACAAGTGTTTTCCTCTCCATCCTCATATGAACTGGGGAGTGAAAGAGCACTTACTCTACCATCAGATTGGTAATGTATGGAGTCAAGTTGGCTAGTTTGGGCCGTGTTTCATGTGTGAAATTCATTTATGACAATCATTACTAGACTCATATTTTCAGCCTTATGAAATAGTTTACTGGGATACTGTTCTGTTAACGCATGCTGGTTTTTGGGGAAATTTATATCTAATGGAAGCACAATCTGCATTCAGTGTGAATCACCTACTATACTGCTGAGCTGGAAATCCCAACGTTATCCTTGTATGCATGTATGGTTTAGTCATTCTTCAGCAGTAGTACTTTCAGAATACTGATGCACTCTTGATGTTCCGTTGGACAATACCTACACCTTCTATGCGAAGCCCCACAGCTGTGAGGTGAATGATGCGCTGAGGTCACCAGGGCTATTTGTGTGTAAATGTTCTACCTGTAGAGATTTACTCTCAGAATTAGCAGCGCAAACAAGCATGATCACATGGGCACATTTTCCAGAAGAACATTTGAGACGTGTGGAAAGCCGTGTGGCCAAAGCCCCATTGTCTCGGACATTGGAGATTGGTGTACTGTGGCAGACCCTCTCAGCCGGCCTGAGAGATGTAGAGGTGTGTGTGCGCGCGCATGTACAGATGTGCTATTATTTGGTTTGGACCAATTTTTATGCTGCATTTCCAGATTTTTAAGTTTCTTATTTACGATGTACAGCCTGTATGTAGGAAACTTATACTTCTGTGGTTCGATATGACAAAATATAAATGTATATTGTAAATAGGACATGTTTTATGTTTAAGTCTGTTTCAGATATTCTAACTAATAACAATAAATGATAATGCCTACCCATTCATTATGTTGTATTCTGAATTTTGGTATAATCAGAATTTTTAAATGGTTTTAAATTCACGTTTATCACAGCAGTACTCGCAAAAAAACAAGTTTTCTAGTCAGGCTACCGAATAAGTAACATCCTGCCTGACGAGCTATTGGAAATGATCCCCTAAGTACAATTGGTCAATTAATTCCCCTTTTATTATGGTGTTGCATCAATGCCAAAACTAGTGTAATAAAACACAAAGTGAAATGTACAAACCTGCGAGTTTTAACATTTTGCATGCTCATATGCCAAGATATGCCACTCGCAATCACAAATGTGAAACTCAGAAGCACAAAAAGATTTTTTCATTGTCACTGTACAAAGACAATGAAATATCATTTATAACTGAAATATAAAGAAAATTTCTTGAAGTATAGGTCCAGAGGATCATTATGTCTAACTCTTTAGTGTGGTATATATTTAAGTAGCCTATTAATTGTATCAACATTGCATGTAATCAATACCTGACTGTCAAATCAGATTAGTTCAGTACAATTCAAAAACCTTTTGACAATATTTGTTACGTGACATAGAACTGAATATGTTTGATTGCTAATATGTATAATGTTTCCTCATTTACTAAATAAAAGTAGGGCTGCATTTCAAAATAAGAGAAAATAAAATGTGAAAATTGTGCATGTTTCAATAAAATGCTTAACTTCAGAAAGATAAAATACTGGGAGGAAAGCTTGAATTTCCCCTTTTCTGTTTCATATCTTGATTCAACAGTCTTAACCAATTTTACAGATAATAAATCTAAATGTATTTTAACAATTGAACAGTTTTAGAGGCTCACTTTCTTCCCCTCATATTCAACCCACTTTTTTGTTCAGTGAGAGAATTGAGCTCTAGCTTGAATGAAGTCAGGGCCATTCTCATACACATGTGGAGGTGCTAATTGCTGAGCCTGGAACAATAGCTTTAATTATGTTAATTGTGGAGAAAGCTGCCTCGCAGTTGTGTGTGGAGCCAAACATGGGAGATGTATAGGGCTACTTTTCCTCAGACCTGGGAAAGCTGTCTCATGGACCATTTGGATACAGAAAGTGAAAGGGTCAGTTCTTACAAACTGCTCTTTCAGGGGCAAATCTCCTTAGAGATCAACCAATTGCAGTGCTGTATGACTTCCTTTGAGAACCCCCTGACATCAGTGATGAAAAATGGATTGTGAATGAACATGGTGAGCTGCTGTCGAAAGCTGAAGCTGTCAAAATGGTTGCTGAAGTTTACAATCAGCTTATCAATACAAAGTCAACAAATGAAAGCACATCTCACTATCCCTGAACCTGTTACTGCACTGCTGGGAAGTATATGCAGTCTTTCAGCAGGCCTTCCTGAAATACCTCGTTTCCTCTGAAAGGAGCGGACAGCTGTCATCAGTTCACAAATTGAATTGTACTTGCCCTGTAGCCTCAAATTCAGTTCATTAAGATATGAAGTGATATAAAACAGAAAGGTCACAAAAACCCCGGATTTTCTACTACAAAAGATGGTCTCATGGCGGCTGCAATGAAAACACTGATATCCTTCGTTATTGCTGTGGCTCTAGCACTTGACTGTGAAAGCTGGGGTACAAACACATTTGCAAGCTTTGTCCGGCCTTTTAATGTTCTCTTCTTTCAGTGCAGTGGATTTAAATAAAGAGCAATGATGTTGCTGCAAGCGTTAGCTGCTGTGTACGGCATTATTTTCCTACAGTGCTTACAGATGGTTCGTGTTTTGTCTGTCACCCTTTCACCATTTATATTTTCTGCCGGGTACCCAAAATGGTAAATGGACTGCATTTATATAGCGCTTTTCTACTCCTACGAGTACTCAAAGTGCTTTACATTTCAGGCCTCACATTCACCCATCCACACACCCATTCACACCCTGGTGGCGGAGGCTGCCATGCAAGGTGCCAACCTGCTCACCGGGAGCAATTTGGGGTTCAGTGTCTTGCTCAAGGACACTTTGATGGGGTCAGGAGGAACCAGGGCTCGAACCGGCAACCCTCCAGTTGCCGAACGAGAGCACTACCTCCTGTGCCACCATCTCCCCCAATGCTGCCATACAAAAGATTTTTAAAAGTTTCTGGGGCATCTGCTATGGTAATTTCGTCAGACACCAACATGCTTACAGCAGCTGATTTGTAGCACCTTCACGAGACCGTTTTTCACTCAAACAAGAAATCTCGTCATGTTGTAATATCGCGAGATCTTGATCACCCCTATTGACAACCCCTCCATCAGTAAATGGCTTTTTCTGTTGACCCAAAATCCAAGCAACTCTGAGGGAACACTCATGAGCACGTTGCTGGGCAGTGAATGTGTGGCTCAGGATCCTGTGCGATTTCTTCCTTATTTTTCTCTCCCTTTCTCCGTCTCACCCGTCTTTTTACCAACTTACTCCGGCTCAGTTGTCTGTATCACTCCCTTTGTTTTCTCTAAATGTATGGCTATCTTTTTTATTCTATTGTCTTTTCACGTGTTTGCCTTGCCTTTAACTCTCATCTGTCTACACTGTAGAGTCGCAATATTTAAACCTGAAATGCACAGACTTGATTGGCTGAGTGGTATTACATGGGATGGCTTAACTTGCATGCAATTGGTCTATGTGTTTCCTCATCTATTAACACTAGAACCACCGGGGTGGTTTTTGTTAATGGGCCATCACCGTTCACCTATCAAGAAAACAATAAGAACATAACAAATTTACAAACAAGAGGAGGCCATTCGGCCCATCAAGCTCGTTTGGGGAGAGCTTAACTAATAGCTCAGAGTTGTTAAAATCTTATCTAGCTCTGATTTAAAGGAACCAAGGGTTTTAGCTTGCACTACACTAGCAGGAAGACTAGTTGTTAGACTCTAACAACACACTGTGTAAAGAAGTGCTTCCTCAAATTTATTTTAAAATTTCCACTTATGGCCACAAGTATTTGAACTAATATTAAAATAGCCATTTGACTTAACGGCATCCAGACCTGTTAGAATCTTATATACCTGGATCATGCCCCCCCTTAGTCTCCTTTGCTCGAGACTAAACAGGTTCAGTTCAGCTAACCTCTCCTCATAAGACATCCCTCTAAGACCAGGATTCATTCTCGTAGCCCTATGTTGCACCCTTTCCACGGCAGCAATGTCCTTCTTAAGGTATGGTGACCAAACCTGCACACAATATTCTAGGTGGGCTCTTACCAAAGAATTATATAATTGTAGCATCTGCTCCTTTGACTTAAGCTCCATGCACCTAGAGATGTAACTCAACATCCTATTGGCCTTTTTTATTGCTTCGCCACACTGGTGAGAGTGGGACATGGAAGCATCAACATACACATGTGAAGCCCCATCAGGTGAGAATGACCCTGGGGTGGATCAATGCCTCCAAAGCAGCAGGACCCGACAGGGTACAAGGCTGGACACTGAAGTCATGTGCTGATTAGCTACAGATGAAGCCACTTGAATTTTCCCCTGTTTTCATGATGGGGCCTTGGCTGGTCCTTGGCTGGCCCCTGCTGGATCCTGGGTGGGACCTTGACTATAATAAGATCCCCCACGATGATATAACGAACAAGGGGGGGGGGGGCGGCATGATCCGCCCCTTGCCTCTCTGTGTGTAAAGTACTTGCAATGATTTATCCATCCACCAGGGAGAGCAGTGATTATGAAAGCTGAAGTGACTTACTTGAAATCAGGTAAGATACCTGAAATAAGGTATTGTAACTTCCACTGCAAAAATTGAAAATCTAAGCAAGTATAATTTTCTTATATTTAGACAAAATTCCAATTTCATTAATAAACTGACTAAACTGCAATAAATGGCCTGTGAAATTTAAGAACTTGTTTCTGATGTGAGGCAAAGATGGCCTAAAACTAGTAAAATGTGTTTTAGTCAGTTTATTGATGAAATTAGATTTTTGTATTTCACCTTTTGGAGATGAGGTGGACCCAAGATGTGTGCAGTATAATAATTACAGACCTCCATCCATCCATCCATCCATCCATTATCCTCCGCTTATCCGGGGTCGGGTCACGGGGGCAGCAGTCTCAGCAGGGAAGCCCAGACTTCCCTCTCCCCGGCCACTTCATCCAGCTCCTCTGGGGGGACCCCAAGGCGCTCCCAGGCCAGCCGGGAGACATAGTCTCTCCAGCGTGTCCTGGGTCTTCCCCGGGGCCTCCTCCCAGTGGGACATGCCCGGAACACCTCCCCAGGGAGGCGTCCCGGAGGCATCCGGATCAGATGCCCGAGCCACCTCATCTGGCTCCTCTCGATGCGGAGGAGCAGCGGCTCTACTCTGAGTCCCTCCCGAATGACTGAACTCCTCACCCTATCTCTAAGGGAGAGTCCAGCCACCCTGCGGAGGAAACTCATTTCGGCCGCTTGCACCCGCGATCTCGTTCTTTCGGTCACTACCCATAGCTCATGACCATAGGTGAGGGTAGGAACGTAGATCGACTGGTAAATCGAGAGCTTCGCCTTTTGGCTCAGCTCTCTCTTCACCATGACAGACCGATGCAGCGCCCGCATGACTGCTGACGCCGCACCGATCCGCCTGTCGACCTCCCGCTCCATCGTTCCCCCACTCGTGAACAAGATCCCGAGATACTTAAACTCCTCCACTTGAGGGAGGACCCCATCTCCAACCCGGAGAGAGCATTCTACCCTTTTCCGGCTGAGAACCATGGTCTCGAATTTAGAGGTGCTGATTCTCATCCCAACCGCTTCACACTCGGCTGCGAACTGCCCCAGTGAGAGCTGAAGGTCATGGTCCGATGAGGCCAACAGAACCACATCATCCACAAAAAGCAGAGACCTAATCCTGAGGTCACCGAACCGGACATCCTCAACGCCCTGGCTGTACCTAGAAATTCTGTCCATTAAAGCTATGAACAGAATCGGTGACAAAGGGCAGGCCTGATGGAGTCCAACCCACACCGGAAACAAGTCCGACTTATTGTCGCCCATGCGGACCAGGCTCTTGCAACGGTCATACAGGGACCGAACCGCCCTTAAAAGGGGGCCCGGAACCCCATACTCCCGGAGCACACCCCACAGGACTCCCTGAGGGACACGGTCGAATGTCCTCTCCAAGTCCACAAAACACATGTAGACTGGTTGGGCAAACTCCCATGAACCCTCCAAAACCCTGCTGAGAGTATAGAGCTGGTCCACTGTTCCACGGCCAGGGCGAAAACCACACTGCTCCTCCTGAATCCGAGGCTCGACAATCCGGCGGACCCTCCTCTCCAGGACCCCCGAATAGACCTTACCAGGGAGGCTGAGGAGTGTGATCACCCTGTAGTTGGAGCACACCCTCCGGTCCCCCTTCTTGGAACACACCCCGGTCTGCCAGTCCTGAGGCACTGCCCCCGATGTCCACGTGATGCCGCAGATGCGTGTCAGCCAGGACAGCCCCACAGCATCCAGAGCCTTAAGGAACTCCGGGCGAATCTCATCCACCCCCGGGGCCCGGCCACCGAGGAGCTGTTTGACCACCTCAGTGACCTCCGCCCCAGAAACAGGCGAGTCCACCCCCAAGTCCCCACACTCTGCTTCCAAATCGAAAGGCGTGTCGGTGGGATTGAGGAGGTCTTCGAAGTATTCCCTCCACCGACCCAAGACGTCCCGAGTTGAGGTCAGCAGCGCACTATCCCCACCATAAATAGTGTTGATGCTGCACCGCTTTCCCGCCCGGAGCCGCCGGATGGTGGACCAGAATCTCCTCGAAGCCGTCCAGAAGTCGTTCTCCATGGCCTCGCCAAACTCCTCCCACGCCCGAGTTTTTGCCTCAGCAACCGCCAAAGCCGCATCCCGCTTGGCCTGCCGGTAGCTGTCAGCTGCCTCTGGACTCCCACAGGCTAAAAAGGCCCGATAGGACTCCTTCTTCAGCTTGACGGCATCCCTTACCCCCGCTGTCCACCAGCGGGTTCGGGGATTGCCGCCACGACAGGCACCGACCACCTTACGGCTGCAGCTCCGGTCAGCCGCCTCCACAATGGAGGCACGGAACATGGCCCATTCGGACTCAATGTCCCCCGCCTCCCCCGGGATATGAGAGAAGTTCTGCCGGAGGTAGGAATTGAAACTCTCCCTGACAGGGGGTTCTGCCAGACGTCCCCAGCAAACCCTCACTATACACTTGGGCCTGCCCCCACCAGCGGAGCCAACCCACCACCAGGTAGTGATCAGTTGACAGCTCCGCTCCTCTCTTCACCCGAGTGTCCAAGACATGCGGCCGCAAGTCCGATGACACGACTACAAAGTTGATCATCGTACTGCGGCCTAGGGTGTCCTGGTGCCAAGTGCACATGGTCCCTTATGCCTGAACATGGTGTTCATTATGGACAATCCGTGACGAGCACAGAAGTTCAACAACAAAACACCGCTCGGGTTCAGATCAGGGGGGCCGTTCCTCCCAATCACGCCCCTCCAGGTCTCGCTGTCGTTGCCCACGTGAACATTGAAGTCCCCCAGCAGAACAAGAGAGTCCCCAGGAGGAGTGCTCTCCAACACCTCTTCCAAGGACTCCAAAAAGGGTGGGTATTCTGAACTGCCGTTTGGCGCATAAGTGCAAACAACAGTCAGAACCCGTCCCCCCACCCGAAGGCAAAGGGAGGCTACCCTCTCGTCCACTGCGGTAAACCCCAATGTACAGGCACCCAGCCTGGGGGCAATAAGTATGCCCACGCCCGCTCGGCGCCTCTCCCCGCGAGCAACTCCAGAGTGGAAAAGGGTCCAACCCCCCTCGAGGAGACTGGTTCCAGAGCCCAAGCCGTGCGTCGAGGTGAGCCCGAGTATATCTAGTCGGAATTTCACAACCTTGCGCACCAGCTCAGGCTCCTTCCCCATCAGAGAGGTGACATTCCATGTCCTTAGAGCTAGCTTCTGTAGCTGAGGATCGGACCGCCAAGGTCCCCGCCTTTGGCTGCCGCCCAGATCCCATTGCACCCGACCCCTATGGCCCCTCCCATGGGTGGTGAGTCCATTGGAAGGGG
Source organism: Brienomyrus brachyistius (assembly GCF_023856365.1). NCBI lineage: Eukaryota > Metazoa > Chordata > Actinopteri > Osteoglossiformes > Mormyridae > Brienomyrus > Brienomyrus brachyistius. The sequence goes on from NW_026042344.1 coordinate 810,956, forward strand.
GACCCACTTTCCTTGTTCGGGCTGTGTCCGACCAGGCCCCATGGGTGTGGGCCTGGCCACCAGGCGCTTGCCATCGAGCCCCACCCCTAGGCCTGGCTCCAGGGGGGGGCCCCGGTGACTCGCGTCCGGGCAAGGGAAACCGTGTGTCCATGTTTTGCTTCTTCATAGGGGTTATTTGAGCCGCACTTCGTCTGGTTCCTCACCCAGGACCTGTTTGCCTTGGGTGACCCTACCAGGGGCATAAAGCCCCAGACAACATAGCTCCTGAGATCACGGGAACACGCAAACCTCTCCACCACGATAAGGTGTCGGCTCCAGGAGAGGAATAACAGACCTAAACAAAGTAATAAGGTTGACTGTGGAGAATGAAGGTGGACAGAGTGGAAAATGAAAAATAAAAAAACATATGGTTCTGTACTGTGCTTGAATAAAACAGACACATTCCTTAGTGTGTTCTGTCTCTGTCTGGCTAACAGCCTGAAAGGCTGCTGATGGCTGCTTATTCACGGAGTGGGTGTGGGGGGGGGGGCAGTCACAATGACGTGTGAATGTGTCATTAACTTCTCGTCTTGGCCACAATGAAAAGAGATATGTTTGCAGGGGATCAAGGTGAGGTTGTTTTCTTAACCTAAGAACACTGAACCAATGGTCAAGCAGGGTGGTGGTAGTATCATGCTGTTTTTCTGACAGTACTTTACATCACTACATTCCACAAAGAGGATGGAATGATGAAGTAGCACTATATAGATAGATTGGGAATTTTTTGTCATAGTACCAGACTCAAAAAGAGGAACATAAAAGAAACATAGCATAAAATGATTTACTGTGACCCTTTGGAGTCTGAAGCCTCTCACCCACTTTCAAAGTAGTCTGACAGGCCTTGACATTTTACAGTTTTTCTGAATTGCTAAAACACATTTCCTAAAATCTCCTCTCCTCTCCTCAAACCACTAAGCACAAACCCTAAAATTCAAGCTAAACTCCCCAAAAAATGAAAACACTACGCATCAAAATTGTTGGCATGTAAATTAGAAACAGTAAGACTATAATTTTTTTTTAAAGTATGGTCGTCTACCAAAAATATTTGTATACTGTACAGTTATGACTGATAATTAATATGTAACGTTTGCCGTATTCAGTACTCCAGAAAAGTTATTGCAAAGGACAAAGCCAAAAAATAAACAAATGAGAGGCATATTACAGTAAAATGTTGTGCAACTGCCAAGCCAAAGTCAAGGAAAGAAAGAATCCTCTGTGTGACCCATTTGTACCTTGACGTCGAAATTCAGCTCCTATTCACCTATGGCATATATTCTATGTTCTAGTCACTCTTTGGCTTCTTCAAATGTTTAGAAATGTTTGTGAACAGTTTTGAGTCATTGTGTTTAAATTACTATAGTGCTGGCTGCGCTTAACCTCTGTGGCCTGTGTTTTCTATTTTGTATCAAAGTTCACCATAGCGCAAAATATGTTTTAATGAATGAGAATGTGTTTCGAGTTTTGCAAAATGGGTGACTAAGATCTGAAAATTGTGTCTAACTAGGTGAGCATGGTTTAAAGTTTTGCCAAGTGACTGATTCAATAAATGACTTTTGGCAATTGGCATTTAATATTTTAGCAATTCAGAAAAACTGTAAAAGATTTCACTTATCTAAACAACATTTATCCCAAAGTGCTACAAATGCATTTATTCAGCACAAACTCAGCACCAATTACCTGAGATGATTTAGAATGTGATTATTCTATTTTTTTGTTAAAATCTACTTTAAACATACACTTTTCAAAGACCTATTTTCAGTGGTGCTGACAAATTGTAAAAAATCACACTATAAACATTTCTAGCCTAGACTTTTGAGCTCTGAAGCTTACAGACATAGGGGATGGATACTCAAAGGTGAATGAGACATTAAAAAAAAATGTATAAGGTTTGATTACTATGGTGTCACAACTTTGAAGTGACTTTGGAGTCACCAGACCTTTGCATACTGTCAATGGCCCATCAGTCTGGAATGTCTGTCACTGCTCCTCACACCAATCAGTTTGGAAAGGCAGTGTGAATTTTACAGTTTTTTTCAATTGTTAAGACAGATACTGCAATACTGAAGTTTCTTTCTCAAAACTTCATACAGTCACCACAACATTAGCTTATGTGGGCTAAACTGTTTTGCTTTCATACAAAATGCAATCAATAACTATATGCTTCAAAAGTCATGGATTCCTGTCTCACTCACTACATTTTCAGAGGCCATTTTGCACATAAGTACATACTGACCCTAAAACTGCTAATAAAACAGTCAAAACTGAAATATGTCATTTTGCTAAATTACTATCAAGACCCTTTTAAAAATAGATTGTAAAAACCATATAAAATAAACAAATTATGTGAATTGACACAAGATTAAACAATGAATGCTGTATGCCCAGATATTTCTCCAGAGCAGTTTTTTGTGTTGATCCAATGCACATAAAGGAAATAAACACATGTATACCAAAACATTTCTAATCACAAGAATTTTCTGGGAGAAATGGTGCATTTTCTGGAAAAATTCCAGGGGTGCCGATAATTTCGGCCAAGACTGTATATTGGTCAAAGACGACAATTGGACAGTCAGTAATCGTTACAGCAGCAGAGTTACTGTCACCCCAAAACGCCGTAAAACCCTAATACAGTCGTGTTTATGTCATATATTTTAGTGTTCATGGATTTAAGTATTGGTTTCAATAATCCCACACCAGCAATAAACTTAAAGTCTCATTTTAATATAAATATATAATCGCTATTAGAGTAAGATCCCAGACAGCAATTCTCTCTGTGTCAGTGTTACACCAAATTGTGACCATCAAATTCTGTGACCCTAGAGGCGCTGCTGCACATGTTCGCGAGGTTCCCGTCCACGTGCACTCTACGCATTTTACGCAACGCAATTTAACTGTATGTTCTCGCAGAATATGTAGGAGGGTACGAGAGTGGGTATTTCTGAGTTCCGAAACACGTCGGCAGTGCTGTGTCTAACTTCCTCGTTCATTCGCTTTGATTTTACTTCATATTATTTTATTTAGTTTTATTTCGTTTTGTTTTTATTTTAAGTTATCTCCACTGTACAATGTCTGTATGGGAAATATCAAAGACAACACGATAGTTGTTCTCAGTTTCATCATCTTACTTTATGCTACTTACATTCTAATACTTACACAACTCTTACCAAATCGGCTGATGCAGCCAATTTTATGATATTCTGTGCACTACATTTACTGTCACAATTAAATATAGCGTCGCCACTTGTCTCGTATAATGCGGGTTCGTCTCAAACTGGAGCTGGAAAAAATGCTCCATACTGTATTATACTGGACCATGCCGTATTAACATGGACAGGTGGCAAGCCAGTGTCAGTAAATGTAATAATGCAGGATATAATGAGACTACAGCTGTCTGATGCGTATGAACTCCATGAATATGCCAGAGCTGATCTGTACACCCCAGTTATGAAATTTTTCCAGGATTACAAGTTCTATTTATGGTGATGCAGCTGAAGTGTTTTTCACTGCAGAGTCCCTGATTTTTCCCTTGTTGATTTGGGGTCACAGGATTTGGTGGCTGCTATCAAATATTGTGACCCCTCTGCTGAAGGTGAATGGTTGTTCTTAAAATAATATTAGCTTAAATTAAACGGTCAATTTGATCTTATGGTGGAAAAATAATGGTTTAGATGAATCAACCAATTTGGAAAATAGTTGCTAGATTAATTCATAGAAAAATTGTCGGTAGTTGCACCTCTGATGTCATCAGTATAAACAGAGCACCAGTGATAATACTATATAAATGAAATCAAAGTAATGGCACCAGCATAGACAGACACAGCAACGGTACAGAATGAAGTAATAGTGGCAGTGTGAGGAAATGTCAGCGTCACTGGCTGGTTAACAGCAATGGGGAGGAAACTTGTCTCTAAATCTGGAAATTCTTGTGCAGATTGATGGATAGAAGGTGAAAAGTGACAGTGCTGGGTGGCTAGAGTCTCTCAAGGTCCTGCTTGCTTTTCTGAGGCAGCACCTGAAGACGATGCCTTTGACCGCCAGAAGCTGTGTGCCCGAGGAACTGGAAGCTGTTCATCTGCTCCACAGCATCCTCTGCGATGTAGATAGAACTTTGGGGAGTCACCTGTTTGCGAAAGTCCAGGATCAGCAGCTTGGTTTCGCTAACAATCAGGGTGAGGTTGTTATCCCGACAGCATCCTTCAAGGTGCCTGACCTCCTCTCTGTAGGCCCTCTCATCATCGTTGCAGATCAGACCAATGATGGTGGTATTATCAGCAACTTCAAGATGGAGTTTGAGCAGAACTTGGCTACGTATTCGCAGGTGAAGATAGAGTAGAGCAGGGGGCTCAGGGCAGTACCCTGTGGGGTTGCCTGTGATGATGGAGGAAGAGATCTTCCCACAATGCACACCTGCTGGGAGTCTGCCGGTGAGAATGTGCAGAATCCTGTTACATGGTGAGGAGCTGGGCCTACAAATCCCAGCATTCAATAGGTGAAAATACAGACCCAGAGGGAAATTGGGAATAGCCTGCTAAATGAGGCAGAAGTGAAAAGATCCTTTGATTCTGCTGTTTACTCGTGTCTGTATAAATCTCACCAAGTTGAACTTTACAGATTAAAGATTGGCTGAGAGTGTAAATGGAAACGCTGATAAGGAGTCAGGGACATAAAGTACTCATGTAATGCACACCTGGGTCCAGAGGGCACTTGTTCAGATGGAAAACTGAACAGGCATCATTTGTGCTAAATCACAGCCAGTGCTGCTCAAGATGACGGACACTGTGGGGAAATAAAAAAGAAAGAGTTTTGAATGGAAAGATACGCAAGATTAACAGTGCAGCCTGTGAATGAGTCCTTGGTCATGTCACCCCAGCTTTTACAACAATTACAGATGAACAATTTCTTACAGCTTCAGATGAAGTCAGATTTCTGTGTAATTCAGAGATTGTCTAAGACTTCTGCTAGAATATTTTCTGCACTTGAGCCTAATTTGAAAATAAATGACACCTGGGGGACCCAGGTTCGAGTCTCCACCTGGGTTACATGTATGTGGAGTTTGCATGTTCTCCCCATGTCGTCGTGGGGTTCCCTCCGGGTGCTCTGGTTTCCCCCCCACAGTCCAAAAACATGCTGAGGCTAATTGGAGTTGCTAAATTGCCCCTAGGTGTGCATTTGTGATTGAATGATGTGTGCCCTGCGATGGGCTGGCCCCCCATCCTGGGTTGTTCCCTGCCTCGTGGCCATTGCTTCCGGGATAGGCTCCGGACCCCCCACGACCCAATAGGATAAGCGGTTTGGAAAATGGATGGATGGATGAAACCTGGGTCTATTAAAACAAGGTGATGCTGCCTGAACCACCAACCAAGGCTGGGAGGAAAGGGAGGAATACTAGTAAAATGAAGGAAGAAAAGCAGCCCACCCTATCTCATGGTCATGGATACAAAAGTCAGGGAGTGTTATGAAGAAGACACCACACTTAAGACCATTGGTTTTATGCACTGAATTACACCAGAGAGCTTTTGCATTTTAGCTGTGTTATGTAACATTCATCAGCCTTCATTTGTTTCCACATAATGCAGGACATAATTTACGGTGCCAAACAAGACAGCGGAACTGCAGTATAGCCAATTATTTATTTCAGTAGGTTTAAGAAAACTAGAACATAAAATGGTTTTTTTACTTAGGTGAAAATCCAGTTGAAACAGACTTTATTTTTAAAAAGTTTTAAAAATTGGCTTTAAGTGATGGCACATGTCGCTTGTGTTAATACTGCTTTGATTTTGAGGATGAAGTCTGAAGTGTAGGTGACATGCAGAAGCATGCAATTTGACGTTTGGGGATTGTAGTTTTTAATGGGATAATTTGAATATGGAATACTGCATGGTGAAAGTACCCCTACAAACAACACATGGGAAACAGAAGAAGAGGAAAGGAATGGCAAATTGGCAAAACTAGACCCCACTGCGAACCATGATTGTTTTCTGAATGGTGTGTGAGTGAATGCCGTGTGCGTCTGAATACTTTGTGATTGAATGGTTTGTGAGTGTAAGTCAATGTTATGCGAGTGTGTTTGGTAATGACATGTGTGAATGGTGTGTGAGTGAGTGTGTGTGAATACTGTGTGATTGAATCATTTGTGAGTGTGAGTCAGTGGTGTGTGAGTGTGTTTGGGAATGGTGTGTGTGAATGGCGTGTGTGAGGTAATGGAATGTGTGAGCTAATGACGTGTGAGTGACTGGTGTGTGAATGATGTGTGTGTGAGTAAATGGTTTATGTGAATGGTCTATGTGTGTGGGAATGGAGAGTGAATGGTCTGTGAGTGACTGGTGTGTGAATGGTGTACGTGACTGGTGTGTGTGTGTGTGTGTGTGTGAATGATGAGTGTGAGTGACTGGTGTGTGTGTGTGTGTGTGTGTGGTGTGTGAGCCTGCCCTGTGATGGGTTGGTGCCCTCCTGGGTTGTTCCCTGCCTCGTGCCTGTAGCCTCTGGGATCCATCTGACCGCCTGTTTCAAAAGGCAAATTGATCCCCACAACCCTGAACAGGAGATGCGGTTTCAGAAAATGGATGAATGTTCCCAGAGGTGTGAGGTAACAGTGCTAACCACTGCACCACTGTACCATGCCCATGTATAGGATATGTAGAAGAAAACTGCAACAGGTAATCTGGTGTGTGTGCTTTTTACTCTCTCTGCCAGCCCCTGGAGGTTTGGGCTTCCCCTTTGAGTCTGGTGCCTCCCAAGGTTTCTTCCTTCTAGGGAGTTTTTCCTTGACACTGTCGCCTATGGCTTACTCACTGGGGGCTTTGGGTGGGGGTGCTCTAAAGCGCTTTGAGACAATGTAATGTTGTGATATCGTGCTATACTTTGTTGTGTAATTTTCTATTTACTCATGCAAATAAATAGTTTGATAACAAAAAGCACTTGTTTCATTCTTTTTCCTGCATTCAAAAATGAAAGATTGTCCTGCACTGCACTTTATTGCCGTGGGTTCCACAGGAATGCAGACCTCTACTTTGGTGGAATCCTGCTGTTGTTGTAGATGGTCTGCTCGCACGCTTTCACATTGTGCACAAGCAGATCTGTTTCTGTATCTCTGTAGAGAAGCATTCTTTTCTTCTGCCTGGCAAATCCACCATTATAATAGCAATCCACCAAGGTGCTAGCACACCTAGCTCTTAAAGAAAATGTTTGAAAAAATTACTTGATAACATGTTTACACCATAAACACAGCAGTGACTGGTGTATGTGAATGGTCTATGTGTGTGGGAATGGAGAGTGAATGGTGAATGGTCTGTGGACCAGACGCCTGGCTTTGACTATTTTTCTGCCATTAAACTAGCAAAGGTGGCTTGGCCATGACGTAAAATAACTTGTGCCTTTAAATTGTTAAAAAAAGTCCTGTGTGTTGTAAAGTGAGGTATGAAACAGATACCAGGTCGTTTCAGTAACGGTCAGCGTACGTTTTCTTCATGTAATTTTGTGGTTTCAAATGTTTCATTGGAATCAATCCAACCAGCAGCATGAAGACTGCAAGCCAAAGAAGTGGGACGGTGCCTGAGAAGAACAACTCAGTCATTCCTCACGTCTCATCTCTCCTCAGGCGATTGATGGACTCTGATGTTACGATCCTCAGTCTAGGGTTGAGGACCGTCAGAAAGGTAAAGGGAAGGAGAGAGGAAAACGAGACAACCAGGGTATGGAAAAAGGGAACACGGGAAACACAGGGATCTTTTTTTGTATTTTTTTAATATTTATTCACAAAGACTTTCCCAAACAATAGGGCAACAGACTTCGGGAGTGACACCGCCAAAACAATAAACAAAACCCCACTAACGAACACGTCCCAAACTAAGCTAGGTCTACACGAAAAGAAAACGGGAAAGCAAAATGACAAAACTAACTCTGACTCCCTCTATGGAATATTATTTAGTACTATATGACGTAGAGTACAAGTATTATGATATTATTAAAAAGTATGCCAAATATCCATGATGTAATCATTACAATGTAAACATTATAATGTAATCAACACAATGTAATCAACTGAGTATGTATTTGCACCTTTTGTTAGTCTGAGATTCTGTTAGCTACTTTATGTTAGTCCTGAATCTATGAATATTCACTTTTATTAGCGTATATTTTATCACTATGTTAAAGGACAAATATATTATCAACCTTTTAGTTAGACAATGCGTAAAAGGCTGAAACTGCCTAGGTTTACTACTGAAGGAAGGGATTCGCCTGAGTTCACCAGAAGTTCACGGCTGAGCATTTTTAAAAAACCAAGTGGAGCTGCTCGCGCCACCATTATGTTCAGCCGAGAGGCCAAACGGTAAAAGAAATGATGGACAAACTTATCACCTAGGGGTGTGGATTTAAGGGAAAAAACAATTATTGTGAATGGCTGAAGGAATGATGATGCTTAAGTGACGAGATATTGTTAAATGATAAGAACTTATATAAAAATTGGTGTAAAACAGTACTGGACACACTTTTACGTGTCCAGCCTTGGTTGTAACTTCATTGTTGCAATAGAGACTGAAATCTGGATACTGCACAAGTGGACCTCTGACTTCTGATTTGGCGGGGAAGTAAAAAAACCACGACATAAATTGGCGTCACGAACAGGATCGGAGAAGAGACCTGGGGAGGCGACCACCTGGTGGAGAACCGGGAGACACCCGTCTGCATTTAAGCGGCGCGCCCTAAACATAGGTAAGGAAAGGTTTTTATTATTGTTTAATAGAATAGGGAAATAGAATAAGGAGACGGAGACGGGGGTGTCTCTGGGATATACGCCGCCAGGCAGGGCCTCCCGGTAAGGGCACTCACCGATTAAAAGAACTAAAGATAAGAGAGCTGTTTGTGTAGTGTCCAGTGGGCCCAGTGTGTGTGTGATGTGAGAGAAATCCCTAAAGGAAGGGTCACGTGTGGATGTTCCCTCAGAGATAAGTGCCGCGGAAAGGGAAAGTTGACCCTGAGGGCTTGATATACTGTTGCGAGGCGTAGAGGCCTTGAAGGTTTAATAAGTGATTTAAAGGTATTGCCCTGAGAGAGGGCCAGTGTTTGTGCTGCAGGTTCTTTAATTAGTGTGAGTCAGAGACATCGCCCTAAGAGAGGGGGGTCTCCCTGTTCTGATAAAGTAAAGGTTGGGTTGCCCTAACGGAGGGGCCCGTGTGTTTCAAGTTGTGGGGGAAAAGTGCTGTTATGCCGTGATACAAAGATATTGCTAAGTTGCTAAGGAATTGTTTTAAGCAAAGGTTATGTTGTGTTGCAAATAAAATATTGGTAAAGTAATAAGGCCAGAGAGAGCCTAAGTTGTGGGGATTTTAAAGGTCTGCTGGATCAGACTGGTTTTGTTATGCAGAAGTGGGGAAAGTGATCATATATGCAATTTTGGGTTGAATCAGAGAAAAAGCACATATATTTTTGACGGATAAGTTGCGTGATAAGGTGTATAAAGCAGAAATAACTACCCCAGAGGTAAAACCGCTTAGGAGACTAAAATTAAAAAGGGATCAATCTAGCAGGGGGACTGGATAGAGCATGTGTGCATTTCTATAAAAAATCAAACATAGTAGTGGAAGTGCAGGTAGGTGAGTTTAGAATTTTGACAAATCTCAAAATAAAGTTTATGAATAAAATGTGATTAGAAGATTCTATGGACTATAGAGACTAAGTTTAGAGATTAAGGGTATTAAAGCACATCTTTGTGAGAAAACAACAGGTCATAGACAAGAGGTTTCGTGACTTTCCATGGAATTAGGGAGTTTAACAGAGAAAGCATGAGCAGGCTCGTGTGCACGGTGGACAGACAAACGTAAAATCAGGCTGATAAAAAGGAGAGAAGGGAAGTTTTTGAGGATCTAGTACAAGGGAAGTTTCGGTATATGTGCCCGTAGATAATTGGGTGCAACGTTAGGAGTAAGTAGAAAATAATTTGGAGTCAGTGACACTTTAAGGTGAAGTAGGTTCAGTCAGGGAGAAAATTCTTATTAAGGAAAAGAAAGGAAAATAATAGAACACGGGTTGGCTGTGAGGAAATTTGCTAATTTTTATACCAGACAGGAAAACAGCCCAAGTGACAGTAGAGTGGAGGATAACAGTAAAATGAAGGGCCCAGTAAAGGCAGCAGACACACCAGTACAGCAGCTGGGGAGGGAGCACCCCCTGCTTAAAACAAAGATAGAAAAGATGTCTAAAAAGTGGGAGAATAGAACAAAGGCTCTGGTAACTAAGTGGCCTAAAGGGGGCACATGGGATGTGGCAGTGTGTGGGGAGATGGAGACTCTGATAAAGTATCATAAGGCTAATAAGAACACAGAAAGGCGTAAAAAGAAAAGGCGTAAGGAACTGGAGGTTCTGAGGTTGTTTAAAGTAAAGGGAGAGACCTGGAGAAGGGACCAGAAAGCAATGAGAAAGGCATTAAGTGAGAAAGAAGAGATGAGGCAGGAAGAAATATGGCCACCGTCTTATCAAAGTCAGTGCCCGTTAGTGGAAGCCCCACCTCCTTCATACAAGGGTCAGTTTCCAGTAATAGAGGGGAAGGTAGAATTCAAAGGTGAGGTGACACAGACGGAGGAAGCAGGAAGGGAGCAGAAAGGAACGGCAAGTTGTCTAGATGGATACAGGGAAGTGAGTGCATTGCTGCGGCAGGCCGTGGAGGAAGGACTGCGAGGGAGTGAGCTAATAACAGAAGGTCAGCTATGTGGATCTGAGAAAAAGGGAAGTGCTAAAAAGGTGGGGTATGGAGTAAGTGGTAGTGAAGTAGAAGGGCTGATGCACCTGCTGGACACCCCTAACCCTCCATCTAAAGGATGGAGTCAGTTTCAGGAGAAGGAGACAGAAACAGAAAGTGAGGAAGGAGTAGAGGATAGAGTAGTGAGAAGCAGGAGGGCTGTAAGGCCCCCTACCAGGTGCTAAAAAGAAAAAAGTCCAGGCAGCAGTGGTCTCTCCGGACCCCAGCCCCCGGGGGCAGCCTGTAGACAGCCGACAGTCTCCTGTCACTGGGGCCCCTCAGAACACTAATTGGCCTTCGGTCCCTGATTGGAATAGAGAGAATAGATATGATATGTGGGGGGGGGGGTGACCAGAGAGCACCTGATTTCCCACAAATTAGACAATCCCAGTCTATGGGAAGACTGGGGAACAGGCCACTTCAGCTGGTGTGCTGGAACTGTAACCACCTCTAGAGTCTGCACAAATCCACCCTTTCAGGGGGTGAGCCCGAGACGCCCTATGGGCCCGGTTAATCCAGGAGACTCTGTAGGTCCAATGCCAAATAGAGGCAGGGGTGGCAATCCGCAGTTGCAGAATAACAGACCACGGGGTCCGATCAACCCGTGGGCCCAGGGACATTTATTCTAGGGGTGCCCAGAGAATCCTAAAGGGGGACCTCAGATGCCAATGTTGAGTAAGGGGTCTGAGGCTGAGCCGATGCTGCAGGTTCAAATAAATGGCAAAGTAATTCCAATGATGATAGACACTGGAGCCACCTACACTTGTGTAGGACTAAAAGATGCCAGTCATATCCCCTGGTCTGCTGAGAAGGTCAGGACCATAGGATTCTCGGGACAAGTGCAGCATATTCCAAAATCTGCTCCAGTGGAGATTAAGATAGGGGACAAAAATGTAAATATGCCCATACTAATATCAGAGCACACCCCAGTGAATTTGTTAGACAGAGATGCTTTGTGTCAGCTGCAGATAGACATAAAATGTACAGAGGGGGGTGTAGAGGTGCTCAGTGGACAGTACAGCCTTATGCGACAAAATTTGTTGTTCCATAGAGGGCAGTATAGTTTATATGGGGTTGAAGATGTTACTGGAAAAATTTGGGAAATTTTAGAACAGTGGGGTCCATTTATACAGGAACAATATAGCAATAGGTTAAATTGGACACAGGACAAACATATTTGTTTGTTGCGATGGGGAAAATTCAGTGATCCTGAAGTAAAGGGTGAGTGGGATCAGCTGATAGAGTCTCTGCCTGGCCGGGAGAAAGAAAGGATGTGCATGATAACAGATGGGATAATATTAGGCCCTGAGGGAGTAGCCATTCCGATACGGAAAACGGGAATAGTGGGAGCCCCACATAGTGATGGCTTTTAATCAGTCCATGCTGGATCTGGGAGAAATGATGCAGCGAGCAAAGCAGGTGGTTTGGGTGCCGACGGTGCATGAAGGCGTGCAGGCAGCGGCAGAAGAGAAGATGTTAAGGATTCAGTGGAGTGCAAAGGTTGTAGGTGATTTGAAGTTAGACAACAGAGATTCGTGGCTGTGGAGCATGATAGGAGTTTTGTGTGATTCAAAAGAAAGTACAGAGGAATGTTGGCAGGAAATGGAAAGAGAAGTGCCTGAGGAGGTGTGGACTGCTCATGATACAGATGTAGGCCTAGTTAATTCAGCTAGCCCACTGGAAATTTATCTTAAACCAGGGTGCACACCAACCTGGAATAACCAGTACTCCTTGAAACCTGAGGCTGAGGAAGGTATAAGGGAAACCATAGAGGGATTACTGGATGCAGGGGTGTTGGTGCCTACCATTAGCTGCTGCAACACCCCCCTCTTGCCTGTGCCAAAGGCAGGAGGTGAAAAGTGGAGGCTGGTACATGATTTGCGTGCCGTAAATGAGGTAGTGGAGGATCAGACAGCAGAAGTTCCCAATCCTCACACACTGTTGACAAATGTGCCCCCCAATGCAAAATGGTTTACAGTTGTGGATTTGTGTTCAGCGTTTTTCAGTGTGCCCCTTGCAGAACAGTCACAGTTTCTGTTTGCTTTCACCTACAGGGGTCAGCAGTATACCTACACGAGGATGCCACAGGGATTTAAGCATTCGCTGCATGTTTTTAATCAGGTGCTTAAGGCAGACTTAGATGGACTGAAGTTAAAAAGTACAGTAATACAGTATGTGGATGATCTATTGTTGTGTGCTGAAACGCTGGCAGACTGCCACCAGGACTCAGTGCAGTTGCTGAAGGTCTTGGCAAAAGGGGGGCATAAGGTGTCCAAGGCCAAGCTGCAGTACTGCCAAGAGCAGGTTACGTATTTGGGGCGTGAGATCAGTCATGGAAGGAAAGCTATAGCAGTAGAACAGCTAAAGGGGATCACTAAGGCTCCGGAGCCCATGACTGTGTCACAGATGCTGACTTTTTTAGGGATGACAGGATTCAGCATGTACTGGATTGAGGACTGTGCTGTGAAGGTGGCACTGTTGCGGGCACTGATAAAGGAGGAGGGCCACACTAATTTGAAGGCCTCCTTAATTTGGACAAATGAGGCCTCAGTAGCATTTGAATCTATCAAGCAGGAGCTACAGAATGCACCTGTTCTGGGCCTCCCAGATTACACCAAGCTGTTTTATCTGTATGTCGGGAACAGGAAGGACGGCTTTGGGACAGCTCTGCTCACTCAGGACTTGTGTCCTGGCAGACGGAAGCAGCCATTGGCGTACTATAGCATGCAGCTGGACAATGTGGCTCAGGGATACCCACCCTGTTTCCAGGGAGTGGTGGCTGCCTATTTAGGCTATGAAAAGGCCACTGCCATCACAATGGGTTGTCCAGTGACAATTTATACTTCACATAAGGTGGTGGACCTTATTGACAAAGGCAAATTTGTGTTGACCCCAGCGAGGCAGTTAGCGTACTTTGCATTTCTCACTTACCCGGATGTGACAATAAAGCGCTGCACTACAGTGAACCCTGCAGACAGCATTCCCCTGGAGGATGAGGGGCAGCCACATGAGTGTGTGGCAGAGTCTTTGGTTTACATTAAACTGAGACCAGACCTGGAGAGCTCTCCCACTGAAAATAGCGAGATGGTTTTGTTTGTGGATGGCTCATGTTGGAGAGATGGGGATGCCTTGAAGGCTGGGTTTGCTGTAGTTCAGCCTCAGGGTGATGATTTTCACACTCTCGTTTCAGAGCCAGTGGCACAACCCTGTTCCGCTCAATTAGTGGAGATAAAGGCTTTGACTGCAGCGTGCCGGCGAGGACAACATAGGATGGTTACAATCTACACAGACTCTGCATACGCACACGGTGTATGCCATCTGTTTGGAGCAGTCTGGAAGCAAAGGGGGTTTCGCAAAATTGACGGCTCCCCCATTCAGCATTATAATCAGATTTTGGAGTTGCTACACGCAATGATGCGTCCCAAGCGTTTGGCTATTGTTTAGTGTCATGCCCACCGCAAAGGTCGTGATTTTGTTATTCAAGGCAATGCGGCCTCTGATGCGGCAGCCAGGGCGGCTGCGCAGGTCAGGACTGCTCATCTTTTGCCTATGGTGACTATAGAGCTGGACCTTACTGTTTCTGATCTGGTGGCCCTGCAGGAGCGTGCGGGCCCCTATGAGGCCTCAGTGTGGCTAAAAAGGGGGGCCTCTAAGGATGCTAATGGTCTGTATCGCAACCATGAGGGGCTTTTGGCCGCACCTCTGTCTCTGGTGAACATTTTGATAACGGATGCGCATGGTCTTGACCATTGCACAAGGGGGGAGGTGTTTTTACACCGCAAGGTTTCTGGGCACCACAGCTGCAAGCAATGGTGGATACAAGGTTGTCAGAATGTGAGGTGTGCATTAAGAACAATGTACGCAAAGCAATCACAGCCCCAGTAGGGCACATTCCAGTGCCGGAGGGACCGTTCAGACACTTGGTGATGGACTATGTGGACATGGGAAAAACAGCATATGGAAAGCGATATATGTGTGATTGTGGACAGGTTCAGCAGACGGGTGGAGGCAATACCGTCCAAGGACATGGGGGCGATGACAGTGGTGAAATTCCTGATCAGAGAGGTGATTCCGAGGTTTGGGATACCAACTGAAATCAGCTCTGATAATGGAGCTGCATTTGTGGGGAAAGTTACTAAGTTAGTGGTTCAACAGCTGAGAATAAAACAAAGGTTGGGATGTGTGTATCACCCTCAGTCGCAGGGCATGGTGCAGAGAGTGAATGGCACACTTAAGCAGAAGCTGAATAAGATTTGCGCCACCACGAAAATGAACTGGGTAGATGCACTGCCAACAGCCTTGATGGCGTATCGGATGGAAGCGCACAGGGTGACGCATTTGTCTCCACATGAAATGCTGACAGGGAGACCAATGCCTGGATCGACTTGGAGGGGGCCGTATAAGGGACCCAGCCTAGATCAGCTGGGGGATGAATTAAAGTTGTACATGAGGACGTTAACCAAAATACACAAAGCTATTTCCAAACAGGAAAGGGAGAAAGCACAGAAAGAAGACACAGACCAGAAGGAGCCAGTCATCTTTCCAGGAGATAAAGTCTACCTGCGAGTGTTCCGGCGAAAGTGGCACAAGCCCCGACGAGAGGGACCCTTCAAGGTGACACGAGCCATAGCAACAGCAGTACAGGTAGAAGGGAGTAACACGTGGTATCATTTGAACCACTGCACTAGAGTACTGCACGAAAGGCAGATAGTCACTGAAAACGACACAGAGGATGCAGCTGCCCTTGACTCAGATGGCCCTGATGGAGGTCCCAGAGGAGCTCCACAGCTTGGAGAGGAGCCAGTTTCAGGTTCAGAGCAGACTGAGGGTCAAGAGGGAGCGTCGCAAGCAGACCAGCCACTCCAGACAGGACACGAAGCTGTGGGTTCTGGTAGGGCTGACAGCGATGATATTGGTGATGCTAATGATATATCCGGCCCTTCAGGTCTGGGGGCACAGCAGGACCACAGGTCAGGTGAGTTCAGAACAACTGACTTCACTGATTCAGCCTTGTCCTTTTATGCTGAATAACCTCTCAGATAACAATGAGCGAAAGCGGAGAGATAGGGAGGAGATATGGGTGTGAGGAGAGTGAGCAAATTGTAGAATATACCCAGGATGAAGTAGACCTGGATGGGTTAGCAAAACGTATGCTTGGAAATTGGTGGTATAAATAGGCTAAGTATACCGCCGCTTCATTAGGGCAGGAGGGTTGTGTGTTGTGTGCAGGTCCTGACCCTTCAGTTAGAGTAGTCCCATTCCCATACACTAATAAACAGTGTGAAGAATGGGAAATGGAGAGGATTATAAGATTCTGGAAGAGTCTGTGTCAGGAGGGGCAGGCCCCTGAGAAAGACTGCAGACCCATATCTAACCAGTCAGAGCGCATACCATACTGCCCATATCAGTGTCTGATATATCAGGGAAATTCTAAATATGCGTATAGGATGGAAAAGCATTGTGGGCAGTTTAAGCCCTGGGAAGGGGGACAGCAAGATATTATGGCGAACAAATTGAGTTATTTCAAGGGACTTATTTATGAGTGTTTTACAAATGATAGGCCAGAGGAGGTAGGCATCTTCTGGGGAATATGTGGAACTGTTTGGAATGTGAAAGGTCCCTGATTACAGAACGGAGAACTATCACGTGTTCTGCTGGATGCGCTAGAAAACCAGAGTGTGCCCCTGGCAGATGTGTGGTGGCTGTGTGGTAAGGAGGGCGGATTGAGGCCTACTCTTCCCTATAATTGGGGAGGCCTCTGCGCTAGGATAATGTTAGTCAGCAAGGTGGATATATATTCTAGAAGACGACCGTCTAGGTCCCGCAGATTTGTTGCAAATTACGAGAATCATCCCAATGTATATATAGATGCAATTGGCCAGCCAAGGGGCATTCCAGAGAAATATAAGGTGAGAAGTGAGATAGCTGCTGGTTTCGAATCGATATTGATTTGGCCTACTATTAACAAAAATGTGGAATGGATAAATTATTTGTACTATAATCAGCAGAGGTTTACCAACTATACTCAGGAGGCACTCGCATCTCTGGGGGAGCAGCTTCAGGCCACCAGTCTGATGGCCTGGCAGAACAGGATAGCCCTGGATTGGCTCCTGGCAGAAAAAGGGGGAGTGTGTGTGCTGTTCGGGGATCAGTGCTGTACGTTTATTTTTAATAATACAGCCCCGGATGGTTCCTTTACTGAGGCTATGAGAAAGTTGCCGGGGTTACAGGATGAGATGGCAAGTAATGCAGGACAACATGATGGGTTGTTTGACTGGTGGTATGATATGTGGGGAAATTGGCAGCAAGCCCTTATGAAAGCACTCTATGTGGGTGCTGTGCTCATTTTTGCTCTGCTACTAATCTTTTGTTGTGTAGTTCCTCTTGTTCGCTCCCTAGTGGGGAGAGCACTGTCCCGGCAGACGACTATAGCTGCAATGTCTAGAGTGGTGGGAGGACCGTTTGGAGCGGCATCCTCCTGGACCAACACGGAAACGGATGGCGACATAGACACCTTGGATGCAGTCCTGCCCATAGCTGAAGTTCGGTCGTACCGTGTGTGAATACTCCGGGCGGGAGACCTGCAGCATGCCTGCCTCCCATGACATCTGGGATTTTCTGATTATGACAGACTGTCCGTTATAGTAGTATGCAATGTTATTAGTTAACCTTTCACTTATCTTTGTATTAGATATATCTGTTTTTGTATTGCGTTTGTAATAGATTTTGTAGTCCTGCTATACATGCAATATATTCATGGGAGGTCATTTTATGGTGATCCTCCCCTCCCTTCCTGATGTACCCCCTGTGCTGCTGTTGGTTGATTCTCAGTGTTAGTAGTTTGTGAGCCATGCCTGCCATGGACCCCGAAGGGGGGGGGGCGCGCCTGTGGCGGGCTGGGAGTGGAATTTCCCTGGGTGATAGGGTTTTTGCCCTCCCTCCTGGGCTGGATGGACAGGATTGTGTGTGGGGGAAATATATGGAATATTATTTAGCACTATATAACGTAGAATACAAGTATTATAATATTATTAAAAAGTATGCCAAATATCCATGATATTATGTTTACAATGTAAACATTATAATGTAATCAACACAATGTAATCAACTGAGTATGTATTTGCACCTTTTGTTAGTCTGAGTTTCTGTTTATGTTACTTTGTTAGTCCTGAATCTATGAATATTCACTTTTATTAGCGTATATTTTATCACTATGTTAAAGGACAAATATATTATCAACCTTCTAGTTAGACAATGTGTAACAGGCTGAAACTGCCAAGGTTTACTACTGAAGGAAGGGATTCGCCTGAGTTCACCAGAAGTTCACGGCTGAGCATTTTTAAAAAACCAAGTGGAGCTGCTCACGCCACCATTATGTTCAGCCGAGAGACCAAACGGTAAAAGAAATGATGGACAAACTTATCACCTAGGGGTGTGGATTAAGGGAAAAAACAATGATTGTGAATGGATGAAGGAATGATGATGCTTAAGTGACGAGATAAGAAGAGAATGAGAATGATAAGAACTTGGTGTAAAACAGCACTGGACACACTTTACGTGTCCAGCCTTGGTTGTAACTTCATTGTTGCAATAAAGACTGAATTCTGGATACTACACAAGCGGCCCTCTGACTTCTGATTTGGCCGGGAAAGGAGAAAAACCACGACATAACCCCTCAGAACTGGTGTAAGAATCAACTTTTGGGTGTTTATAGTTTCCTGATTCGGGATACAGCAGTGCATTCTGGGAGCCGTCTATCTCCCACAGTGAAACACCCAGCGAAGTTAGGAAAAGAACTTATCCCTTGTTCTTTGGTAACAGATGGAGGAGTTTCATCATCACGTCCCTCCTTGCATAGGCATAGGATGAAATGATCCACCAGGGATGTCAACTGGGGTACTAAGGGCAGGGCGTAGCTTGGTCTTGGGTCAAACTGTCTGTCACAGACAGATGTGATGTTAAAAGTATAATAATTGCAAAATAATGGTAATACTGCTGTTTTCTGCTAGATGTAGGTGTTGAGGCTCAGAGGGAGGGGGATGAGTGACGTGGAATTGAAGATCCACAGTGAGAAGGCAAGGGGGTCCAGATCAGCGGTCACGATCAGCCTCAGGGGTTGAGACTAGACCTGGTTGCCTTTCACTCTGCAGCAGGTTTGGAGAGCAAGTTAACCTCTAGCTGGGCTTGTGGTTTCGATATCCGGCCCAGCTCTCTTTGGGTGTGATAGATTAATTTTTATTTGAAAGCTGTATCACAGTAGTTTTGAAAAAATAAAACAGTCATTGAGGAAAGCAGAATTCATTTATTAATACATTAATAAATTCATAATTACAAATATAAAATGTCTGATAAAAACAAAGCCTTATTTAAAAAAGGTTAAAATGCCAAAGCTCTGAGAAAAGTTAAAACGTTAAAAATGGGCTGCCGGGGTTAAAAGCTTTTAAAGAAAAAAAATGATACCTGCCTGTACATCCATATTTAACTTGCGGTCTACCTGCTGAGCCTTTCTGCTCACAACGGGTTGATTAATTATGTCTGCGGAGGCCGGAAAGGGGAAACTTTCAGCGCGATGCCTCATTCTCAGTAATGCTACCACGGAGGAAGCGTCGTGCCTGGATGTGTTTATTTACATTTCCCCTTTATTCAGGGTGTTACATGGGCAGTTTGCATGGTCTCCCTGTATCCACGTTGGATTCCTCTCAGTTCTCTGGTTTCCTCCCGCAGTCCAAATACACGTGGTTCAGGTGAATTGGTGCCTCTAAAAGTACCCATAGTGACTGTGTGTGAGTGTTTGCCCTGTGACAGACTGGCATCCTGTCCTGGGTGTTCCCCTGCCTTGAGCCCTGTTCTGCCTCAGATCAGCTCCACGCTCCCTTTCTTGTACTGACCCTGTACTTAATAAGAATGTGCAAGATAGATGGCTGAACTAACATACATTGAAATGCTTTTTGTATGTCATGTCAAGTGATTTGTGTTTAAAAAGCACATTAACAAACAATACATGTTGTGCCAAAATGCTGTAAATAGAAAAGCTACAATAAAACCATGAAATACGTAATACAACCAGAGACACTGGACAAAGTTACATAATATATATAATTTTAGTAATTCAATGGGGATAAGATAAAAGCAGGAGTAACTGTCTCCAGGTCTTTGGCTGAAAGGTGTGATTTAAGCCTGGCTATTGAGCTGACAGAAACACCCCTTCACAACAGTATTTATTTGTTTATCAGACTCAATGATGAATCAAAGATGAAACCAAGATTTTTAGTATGTGACCGGAAGTTTTCTGAATGAGGCCCTAATTGTTCTCTGAGATCATGAACAGACCCTGAGTGACCAAAACTCATTACCTCTGTCTTGTTTTCATTAATCTAGACGAAGGTCATTGCTGTCATGTTCTTAATATCCTCCAGACAGTTAGAAAGGGCCATCAGAGAGCAGCAGTATCCAGGTTTTAATGGCAGATAGAGCTGCATATCACTGGCATAGCAATGATATTTTACATAATAACATTCACAAATAGAGCCCAAAGGAAGCATGTATAGACGGAATAGGAGAGGGCCTGTATCACAGGACTGGATATGTTTACAAGTAAGGTCATAGTACTGAAGGGGTGTGGCCATCCCACACAGTGACAAGCCCATTCATTCACCTCATCTAGGCCTTTTACTAGGGATTTAAGGTCCTGGTTTTCCTCTCAGACCCTAGAACACACTGCCAGGCTCAGATTCCCAATCCCACATCCTGCTGAAGCCCTTCCCAAGATCAGACACTAGTTTTGTTTTCCTTGTTCTTATAGTGAAATGATGGTCTTTGCCTTTTATACATCATCACTGTTCTGTTAATTACACATGACGTAATATAAGTATTATACAAGCCAAGCATCATCACTTAGAGATGTCATGATGTGGAAAATCCTTGTTCAGCTAATTATTTTTCCCACAGGTGCTGACAGTGTGTCCACAGTGAAATGGGTCTGTGTACAGAAAAGATGATCTGTTACAATCCCATGTTTCTATGGTGACAGATATAAAACTCATGTGAAATACTGGTGCAGAGGGTATCATGTGAGGTCATGTACTCCCATAGTACACACTGAATCTCCACAGGAGGGTAAAGTGTCAGTCAGAGATGATCCTGACTAGCGAGTCTTCACTGTGACCATCAACAATCTGACAGCTGAGGACTCTGATCGGTACTGGTGTGGTGTGAAGATCAGTGGAGCCTCTTTGATCGGGTTAATCTGTCAGTCACTCATGGGAAGATGTCTGTACTGCAGACTGTAGCCAATGAGATGCACAGTATGTAACATGTCATTGAGTCAAGAAGGAAGGACATTAACGCAAACACTGAAGAAAAAAATGTTTTAATATTTAAAAAATCTGCATTTTAATTTAATTCAATATGATAAACGAGACTTGGAAGAAGTAACAGTGTCAGCTAAATTGGGTGACTTCATGAGGTTAAATATGATAAGTAATATGTTAAAAAATATCAGTTTATTGGGCAAACATTTACATATTGTAATGAGCTGATGATATTCATAAACATTTCATTGCTGTGCAAGTCTTTGAGTGTTTTACCTGTGTGTTCAGGTCCTTCAGGGCTGTCAGTGGACAAACAGGAGGTGACGGGTGTGGATGGAGACAGTGTCAGTGTTACTATGGAAACAACAAAAGACATAGGATGTGGTGTAAGATTGGGGGTTCCTGTGCATCAGAGAGATCAGCGAGTTTGGATGGGAGGCCTGTCCCGATCAGGGATGAAACAGAAAATAAAACCTTCATTGTGACAATGAGTGGGCTGGAGAGGAAGGACACTGGCTGGCATTGGTGTGCTGCTGGAAACCTGCAGATTCCAGTTCATATAACTGTCAAACGTAAGTAATTGATTTAAATCTGCCTGTGAATCCTTTGTGCTTGAATATAAATAGATAAATACTAATTTTATTTTATTTTTGAAACCCAGCAGTTTCACTCACAAAGGGGTTTGTGCTTCTTTGTGGGGATATTTATCAGCTGTTGTGAAACAATTATTTATTGGGATTATTGTTTCAATGATAGTGGCACGGTGGTCCAGTAGGTGGCGCTGTTGCTTCACACCTCCATGTTCAGGGGTTTGAATCTGGCTTCTGCTCTTTCTGTGTGGAGTTTGCATGTTCTCTACATGCTGTGTGGGTTTCCTCCAACAATCCAAAAACACACAGTCAGCCTAATTGGTGTCTCTAATATAGAATGTGTGTCTTCTAGTTTATGATCAGTCTAATTGTGTGAAGACTGACTAACATGTCTGTAGGTGGTTTTTCATTGCAGCGTAGGCCAGTGTTACAGTTGTACTCTGTAATATCTGTTCCAGTGCTGCATCCATCCATTGCCTGAAACTGCTTGTCTAATTCAGGGTCCCTATGGGCGCAAGGCAGGGTACGTCCCATGACAGGGTGCCAACCCATTGCAGGACACACTCACACTCCATTCTCTCGCACAAGCACACCTACCGGCAATTTGACAGCTCCAATTAGCCTCAGCATGTTTTTGGACTGTGGGGGGAAATCAGAGTACCTGGAGGAAACCCCACAATGACACGGGGAGAACATGCAAACTCCACACACACAGAACTCTGGTAGAGACTTGAGCACACGTGCCAGAGGTGTGAGGTGACATTGCAAACCACTGCACCACCGTGCCACCCTGCTACAATAAATACATTATAATATGTTAATAAAATCATTTATCTCACCTGTTCACTATCAGTGCCGTGGGATGTGAATACTTTGGTCATGACACTAATTCATTGTTCTCCATCTAATCATTTTCTCTGTAGAATACCTTTCATAATTTATATTTCAGTTTCAAGAGTGACCTTTTCTTAGTCTTTATTGACTAACAGAGCACTGCTTTTTATTAACGATCCTTTCTCCTGTTTACACTGCTCTCCTTTTCTCTGCACATGATGAAGAAGGAGGGGATAATGAAAAACTGAGGTAAGCATTCAGCAGCATTTACAGTAGTGTGGGGATCCAGCTCGCAGCATTTACCTGATCACACAGTAATGGGAAACTGTCATTTTAATTTTAAGAGAAAAAGATATTATTTTTTATTTTATTTTATTAATAATAAACTTGAGATCCCATCCCATCCAGGGTGAGCCCTTGCCTTGTGCCCTATGCTGCTGGGGAACGACTGCAGGCCTGTTTTTACAAAATAGTGTAACATGTTGTGTGATAATCTCTAGCTATTTTCATGCTCTTTGTTAATGTCTCCTGTTCCTCACATGTAACCTGTGTAATACAGTAGTACAGATGGCTGTACCGTGTTGCTATAAAGCACGTAAGACTTTACTGTTCAAATCCACCCTCTTATTCAGCTCTTTGGTCCAGCTGGCTCTGCATGTAGGACTGGGCTTATCGGTGCTGCTGTTGATCATCAAGATGGTTTTACTTCAGTCAGAATAGATTCACTCTTCTGTTCTTCAGGTTTAATTGTGATACGTGTGACTGACAGACACACTGATGTCTGACAGGTGGGAGCAGGTTCTGGATGCTGTACTGAAAGCTGGGACTGGTGTGTTTTATCTGATTTGCACCATCATCACCATTCAGCTGCACTGGACCTCCTGTAGAAAGCGGGAACCAATCAGAGAGAAGCAGAGGGTCTCCCTGTGTTAGAGGAAGCTGGCAGAGGAGATGACCTTCGTGGAGCAGAATGAGTCAGACAAGCTGGAAATAAATGGTTATATATATATTTTATATATATATATATATATATATATATATATATATATATATATATATATATATATATATATATTCCCTCCACCACCCCCCCTCTGCGGAGGACTACTTTATTTCTATTTATTTTTATTTATTTCCTCAAGAGAGGGAGAAGAGGAGAGAGGGGGACAGAAGGACGAAAACGGAGAGGAAGGTAAATAGAGAGGGAGGGAGGGAAAAGAGAAAAACAATTAAGAAGAAAGAAAACCACAGATAATCTGCTTCAATACCTGCTGATGAGAGAAAACAACAACCAACATCTGTACGAATCACAATGAGCATGTTAAGGAGCAACAGCCGATAAAGACAGTGTGTGTTTGTGACAACCTGTTTGTACACCTGCGTGTATCTGTGAGAACCTGTTTGTACACCTGCTTGTATCTGTGAGAACCTGTTTGTACACCTGCGTGTGTCTGTGAGAACCTGTTTGTACTCCTGTTTGTGTCTGTGAGAACCTGTTTGTACCCCTGTGTGCACACCTGTATCTGTGAGCGCGCCGGTGTTCAAAAGGTTTCTCCATGTAAATGTCTAGTAGTGTGTGTGGGGAGCCACAGCCCCATCCCTCAGGACATGAAGCAGACATGGAGGAGGCCCGGACCCCAGACATCCAGAGGCCCCCCAGGGCATGGGAGCCCCCGGAGGACCACCGCAGGGAGAATAGCATCCCTCACCCAGAAAAGGGCAGAGGAGAGCTCCGGAGGGAGGCCATCCGGCAGCCACAGTGCAGGAGCCCCAGGGGGCCGTGGCGCTGAGCCCGCAAGCTCCGCCGGCGGCCGGCCCCACCAGAACAGACCAGGCCCTGGGCCCAGAGATCCAAGGGCCCCCCCACCCCCCAGCAAGGGCCGACAGAGCCAGGAGGGCCAGACCCCGCCAGGCAACCGCCGAGGGTGAGCCAGCACCCACCCAAGCACCCAGCCCTGGACATCGAGAACCACCAACGCACCAGCGGCCGGGGGCCCCATCCACCGGCAGGGAGTGTGGCGGCGGGGCCACAGCTCTTCCTCTCAGCCCCCAGCCCCAAATGGCGAACAGGGAACGGGGGTGTGAAAAGACCCCATGCCCCCCTTCGCCCGCTCAGATGTGTTGTTGGTGCGTGTTGTTCTAAAGTGCTTTTAAAACAGGTGAAGGGCATAGCGATAACCATCCCCTGCCGACCAACAGCTGGTGTTAGCTCAGCCCCTCCCCAGAACCCTCAATGTCTATGTGTGATTAAAATTGAGATGTGGGCCCTGGCACCAGAGGTAAGGCTGAATGAACAGACCGCCCTCTGGATGCCATTCTGTGTGCCCACCCCCAAGGCCCTAAATGTATGTGTTGTGAGAGAGTAAGTAATGAGAGTGTCTACGTTGTAGTGTATGAATGAGGTACATGTGGTCGCGAGGGGACAGAGGAGGGATACTTCCCCTGTATCCCAGCAACGCACCTGCACCTCAAAGCCCTACGTGTGTGGTGGTGTGATGGAGCGGGAGAAGGGAGGCACTTCGGGATGGGGAGGAAAGGAATGGCGGGGGGCCAAATTCCCCCCCCTCTGGAGCCAGCTCCCCCGCTGACCCCCATAGGCACCCCCCCCCCCCCCCCCCCGAAATCCATCCAAGGTGGGGGGCCCAGGCCCATCCAGACCGGGGCCAAAGGCAGTGGCATCAGCGGGCCCCACAGAGCCCAAGACACCCCACCACAGAGGAAAAACTACCCCCGCCCCAGCATTCAGTCAACTCTCAGACTGCATAAGACAAAAGACATCCAGGTTGAGTCCCTCCTCCTCCTCTATTGGATCCCCCCCCCCCCCCCCCGCAGAGTGGATACCCCAAAAGCAGGGACCCCCTGCGGACAGATGGTAAGAACCTCCCCAACCGGCCGAGGTACACGGTTATGTTAACTGCAGTGAGGCCTCTTTCACTTGACCCTGCTAAGTCTGTACAGTCATAGCAAGAGAGTCAATTAAACACAGAGAGGTTGATCTGCAGTGTTGGATTATCTGTTGGGAACCTGTACAACCACGTATTGGCCACTTATTCACAAGCGCTTTGCTGCCACTTGCTGGTTAATGTTTAATAATAGTTAACTAGTGAAGGTTAGACTGGATTTTATTAAATTGTCTATTAATTCTGAAAAAATGCGGTACTATGCAAAAGTCTTGGGCCATCAAAGAAAATGTTTAATGCTATTTATCTGGGTTTTGTATATTTGCTCAGAACAAAAACACAATTATCATTAAAATATATGCAAATTAAAAGTAACACAATAAAAACTAACAAGAATTTCTCCTTTTCTCCAAAAAGTTGCTGATGCCTTGTTGGATCACTAGATGAACCATGCTTTGGTTACAAAATCTCTCCTCAGGGGCACCTCAGCCATTCCATGTATTTGTTAAATTTCACCACCAGCTCGCTTAATTAATTTAATTATTAAACAAATGTTAATGATGTATTGATTAGCCATAGGAGTTGTGTTAATGGTCAAGTCAAAAATATATGGGTGTATTAGATGGTTGGTGCAAATGCTGTACTGACTTAGAAGAGATTTTGAAATGACTGGGCTGCCACTCTTTGATGGACAAAATATTATAATTCTAGACCAAGATGAACATCATTTTATTTGACGGCCCAAGACTTTTGCATAGTTTTGTATATGTCTTTTATACTGGTCATTATTTGTTTTAATACATGATTAATAAATTGATACTTTACAAAACATTTAGTATTTTTATGAAATTGGTTATTATTAAAAACAAATTCCACAAACTTAAACGGTTTGTGGTTATTAGGTCACGCCTCCTTGTCAGGGCCCACCAATCAGGGACTCTTTTAGAGGGTGATGTACGCATTAAATCAGGACCGCCCACTTATCGCTCCAATCACACCACCATCCAATCCAATCACAAATCACACCAGTTTGTCTCAGCTGACAGCAGCCTCACATATCAACTAAGGAGGAAGACGGCATATCAAAAGTAAAAAGAAAGACAACATCAAATGAAAACATCCCTGTGTTTTCTGCTTTCAATCCCATTAAATGACAGTAAATCTAGTTGCTGTCCATGGTTCTGAAAACCTGGATCAGTAAATTCCAAATGAAACTTCTTTACCTGATTTAATTGTAACATATTTTGTTGGCAATGATGCTTTGTTGAGTCTAGAAAGGCGCAAAGTGGGTTACAGATAATTTAAATGAAGTAGTTTTACTTAAAAACCAGAAAGCTTTGAATAATCAGTTCAGCTTTGGACTATAGTGCTTCACAAAAGTAAAATCCATCCAGTTAAATCTCTTTACCTCCAAGTCAAGAAGGAATCAAATGCAGAAGCACATTGTGGGAGATACAAGGTGCAAACACATTAAAAGCACTTTTTTGTGTGAACATTATAAAACAGATTGATACATATTAAGCAGTTTGCAACTTTACATCCAGAGCTACATCAGTCAGAAAAAGATGACCTGCCCAACCAGCAGCTCCATCTCTGATTGTACAGAATCCCTTGTCTGAAGTCATGACTAAACTAATTTCCATCTCTGCCTTCAGCTTCATCAGATAGATTAAATTAGGAACTAAACTAAACTAGGAGGGAAATACAGTCAAACTATGTAAGTAGCTGAATTTTGTTTATCCACTAGAGGGCAGCCACACATAGATTCCCTTATAAATGGTTCTGATGCTTCAGGGAAGCACTGTAGAGAGACCCAGGTATGCCAGTGAGGAGCAGATAAAGAGCAGACGGATCCACCAACTAGCTGTAATATATAGTATTTTCATTGAATTTAAACAAATGAATATAACAGTGTCAGAGTGTCAGATCCATGTGACTTTTTATGATTGATGAGCTTTGAAAGCCTGAAAATGACTGAGGACGCCCACGGACCCCATTATGTGTGAAACACCATTGTGGTGCTGAGAGAAAGACAAACAGCACTCAGTCTGACAGGACTGCTGATAAGACCCAGATGAAGTGAATCACCTGACTTTGCCCCCCTTCCCCTCTGGACACCCCCGCCCCTGTCATACAGACACCTTCCTAATGGACTTCTTGATTTGTACTGATCCACAGATATTAAAAGGACCTACTGCAGTGACATTTTAAAACTGTATAAAACATAATAAAGACTGAAACAAAGGCCTGAGGTCAGACCCTCTGTATGCGGCACACAGTGTTTCTGCAGAGTCTCACACTCACATCCTGTATGACGACATTTCTGCTGTTCAGAATAAGTCTGATTTCACTGCTCTTTGCTCATTTGCAATATGAGGAAGTAACAGTTTAGAAAAGAACTAGACTTATTTGATTAATTTGTTTGTAGTTTAAACTGTGAGCATGAATGATTCACTGTGAAGGCCAGCTATCAATAATTTTGCTATGAAATCATGTTTCTACCCCTCCTGGAGCCGACACCTTATCGTGGTGGAGGGGTTTGCGTGTTACAATGATCCCAGGAGCTATGTTGTCTGGGGCTTTATGCCCCTGGTAGGGTCACCCAAGGCAAACAGGTCCTGGGTGAGGAACCAGACGAAGCACGGCTCAAAAACCCCTTATGATGAGAAAAATATTGGAACCACGTTTTCCCTTGCCCGGACGCGGGTCACCGGGGCCCCCCCCTGGAGCCAGGCCTGGGGGTGGGGCTCGATGGCGAGCGCCTGGCGGCCAGGCCTACATCCATGGGGCCTGGTCGGGCGCAGCCCGAACAAGGCACGTGGGTCCCCCCTCCAATGGGCTCACCACCCATGGGAGGGGCCATAGGGGTCGGGTGCGAAGTGATCTGGGCGGCGGCCAAAGGCGGGGACCTTGGCGGTCCGATCCTCGGCTGCAGAAGCTAGCTCTAGGGACATGGAATGTCACCTCTCTGATGGGGAAAGAGCCCGAGCTGGTGCGCGAGGTTGTGAAGTTCCGGCTAGATATAGTCGGACTCACCTCGACGCACGGCTTGGGCTCTGGAACCAGTCTCCTTGAGGGGGGTTGGACCCTTTTCCACTCTGGAGTTGCCCGCGGGGAGAGGCGCCGAGCGGGCGTGGGCATACTTATTACCCCCAGGCTGGGCGCCTGTACATTGGGGTTTACCGCAGTGGACGAGAGGGTAGCCTCCCTCCGCCTTCGGGTGGGGAGACGGGTCCTGACTGTTGTTTGCGCTTATGCGCCAAACAGCAGTTCGGAATACCCACCCTTTTTGGAGTCCTTGGAAGGGGTGTTGGAGAGCGCTCCTCCTGGGGACTCCCTTGTTCTGCTGGGGGACTTCAATGCTCACGTGGGCAGCGACAGTGAGACCTGGAGGGGCGTGATTGGGAGGAACGGCCCCCCCCGATCTGAACCCGAGCGGTGTTTTGTTATTGGACTTCTGTGCTCGTCATGGACTGTCCATAATGAACACCATGTTCAAGCATAAGGGTGTCCATATGTGTACTTGGCACCAGGACACCCTAGGCCGCAGTTCGATGATCGACTTTGTAGTCGTGTCGTCGGACTTGCGGCCGCATGTTTTGGACACTCGGGTGAAGAGAGGGGCGGAGCTGTCAACCGATCACTACCTGGTGGTGGGTTGGCTCCGCTGGTGGGGGAGGAAGCCGGCCAGGCCTGGCAGGCCCAAGCGTATAGTGAGGGTCTGCTGGGAACGTCTGGCGGAATCCCCTGTCAGGGAGAGTTTCAACTCCTACCTCCAGCAGAACTTCTCCCATATCCCGGGGGAGGCGGGGGACATTGAGTCCGAATGGGCCATGTTCCGTGCCTCCATTGTGGAGGCGGCTGACCGGAGCTGCGGCCGCAAGGTGGTCGGTGCCTGTCGCGGCGGTAATCCCCGAACCCGCTGGTGGACACCGGTGGTAAGGGATGCCGTCAAGCTGAAGAAGGAGTCTTATCGGGCCTTTCTGGCCTGTGGGACTCCAGACGCAGCTGACGGCTACCGGCAGGCCAAGCGGAATGCGGCTTTGGCGGTCGCTGAGGCAAAAACTCGGGTGTGGGAGGAGTTTGGTGAGGCCATGGAGAACGACTTCCGGACGGCTTCGAGGAGATTCTGGTCCACCATCCGGCGGCTCCGGGCGGGAAAGCGGTGCAGCATCAACACTATTTATGGTGGGGATGGTGCGCTGCTGACCTCAGCTCGGGACGTTTTGGGTCGGTGGAGGGAGTACTTCGAAGACCTCCTCAATCCCACCGACACGCCTTCCAATATGGAAGCAGAGTGTGGGGGCTTGGGGGTGGACTCGCCTATCTCGGGGGTGGAGGTCGCTGAGGTGGTCAAAAAGCTCCTCGGCGGCCGGGCCCCGGGGGTGGACGAGATTCGCCCAGAGTTCCTCAAGGCTCTGGATGCTGCGGGGCTGTCCTGGTTGACACGCATCTGCAGCATCGCGTGGACATCGGGGGCAGTACCTCTGGACTGGCAGACCGGGGTGGTGGTCCCCCTCTTTAAGAAGGGGGACCGGAGGGTGTGCTCCAACTACAGGGGGATCACACTCCTCAGCCTCCCTGGTAAGGTCTATTCGGGGGTCCTGGAAAGGAGGGTCCGCCGGATTGTCGAACCTCGGATTCAGGAGGAGCAGTGTGGTTTTCGCCCTGGCCGTGGAACAGTGGACCAGCTCTATACTCTCAGCAGGGTTCTGGAGGGTTCATGGGAGTTTGCCCGACCAGTCTACATGTGTTTTGTGGACTTGGAAAAGGCATTCGACCGTGTCCCTCGTGGGGTCCTGTGGGGAGTGCTCCGGGAGTATGGGGTACCGGGCTCCCTTTTAAGGGCGGTTCGGTCCCTGTATGACCGGTGCCAGAGTTTGGTCCGCATGGGCGGCAATAAGTCGGACTCATTTCTGGTGAGGGTTGGACTCCGTCAGGGCTGCCCTTTGTCACCGATTCTGTTCATAGTTTTTATGGACAGAATTTCTAGGCGCAGCCAGGGCGTTGAGGGCGTCCGGTTCGGTGACCTCAGGATTAGGTCTCTGCTTTTTGCGGATGATGTGGTTCTGTTGGCCTCATCGAGCCGTGACCTTCAGCTCTCGCTGGAGCAGTTCGCAGCCGAGTGCGAAGCGGCTGGGATGAGAATCAGCACCTCCAAATCCGAGACCATGGTTCTCAGCCGGAAAAGGGTAGAGTGCTCTCTCCGGGTTGGGGATGGGGTCCTCCCCCAAGTGGAGGAATTTAAGTATCTCGGGATCTTGTTCACGAGTGGGGGAACGATGGAGCGGGAGATCGACAGGCGGATCGGTGCGGCGTCGGCAGTCATGCGGGCGCTGCATCGGTCTGTCATGGTGAAGAGAGAGCTGAGCCAAAAGGCGAAGCTCTCGATTTACCAGTCGATCTACGTTCCTACCCTCACCTATGGTCATGAGCTTTGGGTAGTGACCGAAAGAACGAGATCGCGGGTACAAGCGGCCGAAATGAGTTTCCTCCGCAGGGTGGCTGGGCTCTCCCTTAGAGATAGGGTGAGGAGCTCAGTCATTCGGGAGGGACTCAGAGTAGAGCCGCTGCTCCTCCGCATCGAGAGGAGCCAGATGAGGTGGCTCGGGCATCTGATCAGGATGCCTCCGGGACGCCTCCCTGGGGAGGTATTCCGGGCATGTCCCACTGGGAGGAGACCCCGGGGAAGACCCAGGACACGCTGGAGAGACTATGTCTCTCGGCTGGCCTGGGAACGCCTCGGGGTCCCCCCAGAGGAGCTAGACGAAGTGGCCGGGGAGAGGGAAGTCTGGGTCTCCCTGCTGAGGCTGCTGCCCCCGCGACCCGACCCCGGATTAAGCGGGAGATGATGGATGGATGGATGGATCATGTTTCTAAAATAAGATTCTAGATGTAATCAAAATATTTATTCCTGGTAAGAGCAGGACAAAAGCAGCATCAAACTGTTTTCCTTATTACAGACAAGAAATAGAGAGAAAATGTATCAGTGCACAAACAGTTTATTTTTATCAAAGATAGATGGATGATTTTTAAACATTTAAAACCCAGAAAAAGGGAGGCAGTGAAGTTATGGAGAGTCAGGAAGTGAGTGTCAGTCTCCACAGATCTGAGGTCAGCGATACACACTTCAGGCTCCTCTGATGCTCCTCTTCATCCTCTTCTTCACTGATGGGCCTCCAGGTGAGGATCACTTACTCTGGGACAGGCTCTCACTCTCTCTCACTCCACCATTCAGCGTAGTTAAGATGAAGATACATTTTGCACAATATACTTACTACATCTATATTTTTATATTCATATTGTTCCCTGAAGTTTTATCACTTCCCAATAATAGTCTGTGGCGGTAGCATGTTGACTGACTGATTTTAGAATTGATTGCAGTCTTCCTTGTGTCCACTATGTGGCAGCAGTATACAGGAAATATCTTATTCTGTCACAGCTGCTGGTGTGTGTATAAATTCACATACTCTGATAGTAAGTAACTCTGCCTCCAACTGTTTGTCAGGGATCTGGGCAGGAATGAATTACATGTCAAATGTACATACAACAGAGATGGGCTCCTGGGAGAACTTTGCCAGAAGTTGAAACACGACTTTAAGAATGACACTGATCCAGAAGTGGATAGTTTAGGTCCAGAGAGTAAAAATCCAGTCCTGTATTTTGTTTCAAACAACTAGTTGTGTAAAGTGCCACAGACTCAGAGTACTCAGCTGGTTGGTTGAAACTAAATCTTGGTCTGGATTTTTACTTTCTGGACCTGAACTATCCACTGCTGCACTGACCCCCACCTTCTTCTTTTTTTTCGCCTTTGTCTTGTCCGGCAGCTTTAGCAGAATCGAGGTCTGAATGCACTGCTCTGCCAAACATGTTTGCTTTACCATGAGGGGCTCTATAAACTCTGTATAGACTCCTCATGTTAATCGATTTCTTTATTTTATTTTATTTGATTTTATTTATTTATTTTATTTTGAACACATACAAAATTTTGCAGTGGGTGAGCTGGCCGAAGAGGAGGGACAGATTAGGAGGGAAAAAAGAAGGAAAAAGAAAAAAGGAATAAGTGAGAAACATGTCAAGAGTGGATAAATTCAGAAATGTGAAATTATCCAGAAATGGATGAATTCAGGAACAAACAAAATTAAAAAGTGAAGAAAGTAACACAACTATACAAGCATATAAAATCTTAGTGTGTGCTTGGATGGATGCATGCAAGTATAAGTGCATGTGTGCTCAATTGTGTAGGCGAGATGCAGGCTAGGGTGCGTGTGTTGTGTGCGTGTGTTGTGTGCATGTGTTGTGTGCGTGTGTTGTGTGCGTGTGTTGTGTGCGTGTGTTTTCAACATGAAATGGACTAAATAGCAAGGGTGGGACGCCGCAACCACACCCCACAAGAGCCAGAGGTCGGCGGAGACAGGCCCGGGAGGACCAGGACGTACGCAGCACCCAAAGAGCACGGAAGAGCCGGGCCCCACGTCCCAATAACAGCCATGCCTCCACTCCAGCCGGGGGAGGAGGGAGGTCCCAGACGCAGCCCCCGCAGCCAAAAGGGCATGAGCCCCAAAGAACCAGAGGTGGGTTCCCAAATGCGAGGGCGCGGCCACTCCCGTATGAGCTAAGGCCAGGGCCCCTAGGACCCCAGGCGGCCGGGGGCCGACCAGCTCCCAGTAGAGAGCCTCACCCACGCTGGAGAGGCCCGAGCCCCCCCCGGGCCACCAGCCAGTGGAAAGGGGCCAGCAACCATGCCCAGGAGACCAACCGCACCCAGGACGGAGCAGCAAGCACGGACCCAGGCCGCCACCATCCACACAGACACCCCGCAAACACACCTCGCAGCCATGCACATACACCATACACACATCCCCACAACATACACAGACACCCACACACAGAGACAAAAAGACATAGGCCCATTTACTCCGAACTGCCCTCCGACGTGCGGGAGAATGCAACCAGCCGCGACCCCAGGGCGCCACCAGCCGAGCGACCACCCAAGCGCCCCCCCCACACCCCCGGCAGGAAGCAGGGGAGTAGGAAGACCCTCCCACTCTCCTCCCCCATGCACCTGTGTGAAAGGTAGAGTGTTGGAGGCGTGTGGTGATGTATGAGACTGTATGTAGTGTAAGGGTGAGTATGACAGTTGAGAAACTAAGATGAATTTAAAATTGACGGGGGAAGCGTTGAGGAGCGCTGCTTGTGAACAGCTCTCCTCCACATCTCCTCCCCATCAAGACCCTCAATGTATATGATGTGAGTAAAATTTGGGGGCGGCAGCAGCACAGAGGCGAGTGATACCACCAGCCTCTGAGTAGTGCCCCCGCCCCCCAAGGCCCCGTGTGTATACTGGTATGTGATGACTAAAGTGCAATTAAAACGGGGAGGCAGAAGGCCGCGCAACAGAGTGAGTAAGGCCACGTAAATGGCCCTCCCCACCGTAGTATGCACGGCATACGCCCCCCCCCCCCCCAGAGGTCGTACATGTGTGCGTGGCATGTTGTGAATGAGGGGGGAGAGGGGCTAGGATTCATAAGGCCAGGGGGCAGATTATTCACCCCCTGGAAAAAGAAAGCCAGCTAACCAGCTGCCTTAGTAGGCACCCCAGCCCCCCCCGCCGAGCGGGAAGGAGCGGACCTGGGGCCTCCAGGGCACTGCCAGCACCAAAACCCACCCCACCCCTCCCCCACCCTCGGCGGCACCCCGGTGGAAACACAGGCCACCCCGGCGCAGGGAGGCACCCACCGAAGAGATGGCCAGGCCCCAGGCGCCACAGCCTCGAACCCCGTACCGAGGCCTGCACCAAAGAGGTGTTACGATCCTCAGTCTAGGGTTGAGGACCGCCAGAAAGGTAAAGGGAAAGGAGAGGGGAAAACGAGACAACCAGGGTATGGGAAAAGGGAACACGGGACACAAAGGGATCTTTTTTTGTATTTTTTTTATGTTTATTCACAAAGACTTTCACACACAATAGGGCAACAGACTTCGGGAGTGACACCGCCAAAACAATAAACAAAACCCCACTAACGAACACGTCCCAAACTAAGCTAATTCTAAATGAAAAGAAAATGACACAGACTAATCCTAACTCCCTAACCAAAACACAGAATAAGCAACACGTACGCAAAACAAAACAGCCGTCACTCCCTACGCACTTAACAGAAACGGACATACAGAACACCAAAGCCGAAACACAGTATCCGAGGGGCGAAGCAAGAGAGGAGTCAGGAGGAAGGCAATAGATCACAAACCAGAAAGCAGTCAAAACCAAAGGCAAAGGTACAGAGGGATAAGGCAAGAGACGAAAACCGGAAAACCAAAAACTGTCATACACGATCAATCAAAAGAACACAAGCAAATCAATAGCGCAACAACCAACTGTGAGCAGAGCTGCCGCTACTCTCCCGCGCCGGCCTTTTCAATTCACAAACGCAGAAGTAGCGTCGAGGCTCGGGGCATGGCCAGGTCCGGGAGGCGGAGACGAAGGCAGCCGGACAACAATCAGGACAATCCCCCCCAAACCTTACGGCACGTAACAGAGGTCAACCGCCCCTCCCAGGGCCAGCCCCTGCCACCACCAGCACTCCAGACCCCACGCCCCATAACCACCAGTTAGCACCCGCCCAAGCTCCCCCCCACCACCCCCAGCCAGGGCAAACACCCAGACATCATAAAACGGCAGCCATCCCAAGAAGCCACTAGACGCCCATTGCTCGAGGGCCCAACCCCGCCATCCGCCAGGATCCCGAGGAGACGAGACCACAGCCGACCACCCCCCCCATATAATGGAATTGGCCCAGAGAGAGAGTGGACCAGAGAGAATCCAATTCACATAATTGTTTATTTTGGATGGGAGCAGATATTCTCTCCATACTTAAGTGGTCTAACAGTAAATTTCTATGCTGAGTAATACATAAATTATTTTTTGATTTCCTGTTCATGAAGATAGTTTTCTTTGCAATGCCTAAGGCAGTAAGGATTATGTGTGCCTTATTTTCTTCCATATCTAATTCACTTGCATCTCCTAAAATATACAGTGTGGGTGAGGTTGGGATATGACAATTAAACCATACTGATAGATCTTCACATATCATCTGCCAGAACTTCTGCACCGGTGTGCAGGACCTTATTGCATGCATGTACTGTAGTTCTCCACAAAGTTACCTGAGCAGTGGGTACATAAGTTTGAGTGTTTAAGGCCTATTTGGAACATCCTTTGTCCTGTGTAGTGTATTCAATGGAGAGTTTTGTATTGTACAAGTTGCAAGTTGGGACTTTTAGTCATTTTGAAAGGGTTTAAACATATTTGATTCCAAACGTTTTGCTCGGGATCAATGGATAGATCTTGCTCCCATTTTGAGGTTGGGAGGGAAATTGAGTCATCTATTTATAGATTTATAATCCCTTTATCACGCCATACAGGAAAGTTCAATGCTTTCTTTTTTTGGCAAATATCTGGATTGTTCCAAATGGGTGTTAGATTACAGGGCTAAGTGCAGACCTGGTTATTTTAAAAAATTCCCACCAGGCTGTCAATGAGGTTACTAAGGCTTTTAAAACAGTTATAACGCTTCATGCTAGGACTTATAAAGGGTAGATCAGAGATTTTTTACTTCTCCACTGATTGCTTGTTCTAAGTCCAGCCATGGACTGTCTACTGGGCTTGATTTAATCCAATTTGATACATACTGCAATCTGTTGGCTAAGAAGTAGTGATAGAAATTTGGTAGTTCTAGACCACCATCACCTTTAGCATTTTGTAGGGTTTTTAATCTTATTCGCGATGGTTTATTCTTCCATAAAAATGATGAGATGCTTGTGTCTAGTGATATAAACCAAGCAATAGAGGGTTTATTAGGGATCATTGAGAACAAGTAATTGATTTTAGGCAGGATCTTCATTTTAATGGTGGCAATTCTACCCATGAGTGATATAGGTAGATTTTTCCATCGCATGAAATCTACCATTTTTAATACTGGAATGTCATTCATCTGTACCAAGTCTGAGAGCCTGGTGGAAAAATGTATGCCTAAGTATCTGAGGTTACCTGACTGCAATAGAGTAGCAGTTGTGTTTTGGAAATTACAAGGCAGAACTGTTGGTCTGCTCCAGTTGACGGAGTAGTCTGATATAGATGAGAACTTATCTATAAGTGATATTGTCTTAAGAAGAGAGGCTGGTGAGTTCCTAAGAAAGAGTAATACGTCAACTGCATAAAGGCTTATCTTATGGTCTATTTTTTTTTTGTTTGAATTCCTTTAATATGTAAATTTTGTCTAATCGCCGCTGCTAGTGGCTCAATGAAGATAACAAAAAGCGAGGGAGAGAGCGGGCAGCCCTGCCTGGTGCCCCTCTGCAAACGGAGGCTTCGAGAAAATAGTTCATTTGTCCTAATACGTTCATTTGGAGAGCTGTATAGTGTTTTAATCCAGCTTATGAAGGATGAACCAAATCCAAATTTATGTAGAACTGCAAATAGAAATTTACAATTTACTTTGTCAAATGCTTTCTCTGCATCTAGAGATATAACCATGGTTTCTAATTTGTTAATGGAGCAATAGTCTATAACATTCAATAGTCTACATGTATTATTGGCTGAGTGTCTACCCTTGATAAAAACCTGTTTGGTCAGGATGTATAAGAAATGGACTAACTTTCTCTAATCTTTTGGCAAGGACTTTGGCAAATTATTTTAAGATCTACGTCTATGAGTAAGATTGGGCGGTAGCTCGATGTCAGCGTTGGGTCTTTACCAGGTTTCAGAAGCAGGCTAATAGTTCAAGTTTGGAGATAGCGAGTGATCATTCTGAATTTGAGTAACCATTCTGATAAAAACGGGTGCTAACGTTGGCCAAAATACTTTGTAGAATTCTGCTGGGAAACCATCGGGACCTGGGACTTTATTATTTGGAAGATGCTGTACGGCTCCGGGTCCGGTGGCAAAAGACCCATCCGCTGACATACAGTTTGTTGACCGCGATGACAGCACGGGAGCCTCCGTCGATGAATTTTTTCCTTATAGGGAACAGGATCTTCCTTCTTTCCAGGATCTCCTTGGGAAACTGGTCGTTGATGCTAAAGTTTGTTCCTTTTAATTCCCGGCCGAGGCTTTTAACCAGTTCTTTTTGTTTAAAGTGCTCGAATTTAGCCACTATTGGTCTGGGTCTGCGTCCGTCGGGTCTCTTCACTCCTAGGTGGTGAACTCGATAGAAGCTGATGGTTTTTACTGTGTCCTCCGGGAGTTTTAGCTGAGTTAGAATGAACTCTTTCACTGTAATAATAATAATAATAATAATAATAATAATAATAATAATAATAATAAATTTTATTTGTATTGCACTTTATATTTTAGCAATTTCAAAGTGCTAAAATATGCTTTCTCCAGGATGCCTGAAATTACTAAATTGTCTGTCATGCGGCGGGCCTGGAGGTCAATGATAGTTTATTTTATTTTTTAATTTTCCTCCGAAAGGCGCATCATTCCATCTGTGAGGGATTTTACCGATTCCCCGAGGGTCGCATTCTCTGCAGCAAGTGATTCCACCTGTTGTTGGCTGTACTCCACTGACTCACGCAAAGCCTGGAACTCTTTATGGAGAATTTCCATTAGGGACAGACGCGCCTCTAAGCAGGATAGTCGTATATCTATAGACTCCAAAATGTCTGTCACATCGTTGGTATTACGAGAAGCCGCTTCTGGGGAGTCCTCGGGGCGGCTTCTCTTGGAGGACGAGTTATTTTTACAGGTGGAAGTGGTCGGTGTTTTGTCTGATTTCCGCATAGCAATTCTCTCGAAGTACTCGTCTATACAATTTTCTAAACTGTTCAGAATTTCACTGTGCTCCAGGATGCTAAATTTTTTTATGGATACAACTGAAATGAATTTTGATTACCTTTAAGGCTGTCTAGAGATAAGTTGGCGTGGAAAGAATCCGATTGATAACCTTTTTGCAGTCAGCTGCGCACCGCCGTGTTCAATACTGCCGTGCTTCTCGTCGAGGTCTCGCGTTGTTACAGCATAGCCCCTACTCAGTTTTTCTCCAGTTTTCTTGCTGCTCTTGTCTCTCGCACCCCAGTAAAATGGCCGCCGCTTCGTTTTCATTATGCATACCTTGGACAATGACATCAACTTAATGCGACCTATCATATTTTGACTCTCGTTGCTCTAGCTTGTTAGTAGCTGACAGGAGAACAAAAGGATATCAGTTCATCAATTGAAATTTCTCAAGTTCATGACTGTAAGTATGACCACAGTGCATATGGTGCAACTGATAGTTTTGTTACTTCATACCATCTGATGTGGACCCAGGCCGCATGTTAAACATGTCAAGTAAATTGGCGATGCTAATTTCTGTTAGCCTGTTAATGGCAGTTCCCATTAGGTGTTAGCATAGTGCTAATTGTCAATGACGGTAATCGATCTAAAATCATTTTGGAGGCCTACGTGGTCCCACTGTTAAGCAAATAAATTCAGTGAACCAAATCTGAAACAGCACAAAGACGATAACAGTCTTAAAAATGATTAGACTTAGAGCTCTTTCATTTAAAAACAAATTGAGCTTAGGCTACTTGAAGCCTACATCTAAATGCCTGTGTTTGTGTGTTTGTGTAGGTTCCTGTGATATCCTTCAAGCCCAGTAATCACCACACAATAAATATTACTTGGCTTGTGCCGTTTATTTGCACTACTACAAACAGGCTTAACGGCTTCTGGCTCAA
This sequence comes from Brienomyrus brachyistius, assembly GCF_023856365.1. Lineage (NCBI taxonomy): Eukaryota > Metazoa > Chordata > Actinopteri > Osteoglossiformes > Mormyridae > Brienomyrus > Brienomyrus brachyistius. Next base: position 850,077 of record NW_026042344.1, read on the forward strand.
CTTCTTGTTCTAGCTAGCTTCCATTATTCCCCAGAACGTTAGCTCCCTCTAGAGGAATTATATGGGTATGCTTTCACATTCAGTTTACCACAGTTAGCCTACAGAAAATCTGTATTGGATCAGTATTTCTGTTTAGCCTACATTTTTGTGCATTACTGTATTTAATATCTTTGACACTAATAGGCAGTGTTGCAGGAAAATAGTAGCCTATAATGGTTAATTTAGAGAATGTGTTTCTAATTACAGAAGTGAGGGAGAGCAGAATCATGTGAAGGAGGTGTACGTTTAAGGTGGAATGGACGATAAATCCTGAGTTCAGGTACTGGATAGGGCATGTGACAGATAATGTACATCGGGCATACTGCAAGATATGCAAGAAAGCTTTTGATGTAGGCAACATGGGCATTTCTGCTGTTCAAAGCCATGCCAAAGGACAGGGACACAAGAGGGTCCTCTCCTTTTGAGCAAGTCACTGGTGTTGTGTTAGACCATAGCTACTTGCCAGCCAGCTTTGGAGCCCTAACTGAGAATGCTCTGGTGTATATCACAGGTTTTGTTGTTAGGCAGGTCGTGAAGAAGCTGAAGTGTGATGTGCTGCAGTAGCTTGGTTAGTACAGCCGTGCCTTCACGTCTCGTCAGAACTATCATCTGCTGACCTTGCGTAACAATGGAGGCCTGCTGATACTAAGCCATGGTACAGTAAAGGTGATTGGCTCAGCTGAGCAGTGCATCAGACAGGCCTCCAACATCCAGTCTCTGTTGAATAGGGTTGTGAAAGCAGATGTAGGTTTTCAGGATATATTTAATCGTTGTGATCACATTGCTGAAACTCAAGATGGCATTGGCAACCATCATTTCAATTTAATTTCACTTGTCTTGCTTTCACAAGTTGAGAGAAGACCATGTGGCAAAAGTACATACTCTCCAACTACAGAGCAGCAGTTTGAGGAAGAAACTGTGTAAAATAGTATTGTTACAAGGATACTAAATACTAGACACAGAGCCTCTGTCTTCCCACCCCCACGTCACAGGAAAGACACAGCTTCTGTACTGACACCAGTATATATTGCAGTTCATTGGCTATAGTTCTTGACAAATATACACAAGATGCCTGTGTGTATGGACCTGCCCTGTCTATAGTTATTTTTCCAAAAAGCAGGTAAACGGATGTTCATCTTTCATATTAAATGTAAAAAAAAAATAAAGTATTTTCTTTGTCTGGAAAATGTATTGTGTACAGTTCATTGTCTATAGTTCTCTACAAGTCTATACAAATGCCCGTTGCTTTGGATAAAGGCGTCTGCCAAATGCTTAAATGCAGTAACGGTCCTAGCCGATGAGGCGCCCTAGGCGAGCATCAGCGCCGGCGCCCCCCCAGGCGTAGGGAAACTATAGCGGAACTAATGTTGCGTTTGGGTTGAGGTCTGGTCAGTTTTGCTGGTAACATTTTTGTTTTGCTCAGTTATAAGTGCAGCATTTGTTATGCGGCTGAGAAAGTGTTTTAAGTTATAATGTCAATATTCATGGATATTGGAGTTATTGTATGAGCTGCAGTCATAAGTTAATGGCGTGAGCGAGCTGTAGCCTATTTGTTTGTGTTTGGTTATTTTTAGGAAATTGCCCGTGTTTTTACTTATTCATTTTTTGATGTATGTGCTTTATTTTATCTAGTTCTCACGGCATGCTCGACCGGATAGATATGTGAATAAATGCCCGTGATCAGAGATCAACTTGTGTTCGTTATTGAGGGAGGTTACAAGGGGGGGGGGGCTCATAGGAAAGTTATGTATCATCATCATCGTCATCATCATCATTATTATTATTACTACTTAATAGGCTTTGTTTAGCAGGTAAATTCATGTGGGCTTGTTCTTTTCATATTAAGACACATTAATACCAACTAGCTTTAAGAATAGTGGAATGTTACACTTTTTTCTTCCTCCGTTTGTGGCGCCCCCTGGATGAATGGCGCCCTTGGCCCATTGCCTATATTGCCAATGCCACGAGCCGGCCTGCATTAATGTAAATGCATGAGTGGTAACACAATGGGATTTATCATGGAGATTACCAGGGTCTTTCAGCTAACATTGCTGGCCTTTTTTGTGGTGTTTTGTATTTGCATTGTTCTGCACGTAGTAGGAGAGTAGTGTATGTTTATTTCGATTGGAAGAATGAAAAAATACCTATATGCGCATTACATTTTGAACATAAAAGTAGGCTGTGTTAAGAAAAACCGCTTCCCTGTCGATTTACTCGTGGCTCGGTCGTAAATACATGTCTGACATTTATAATGAACCAAGACAATAAAAATCGCTTCTCAAATTTGCCCATTTATGGTTCTTTATTTCTGAATGCCAGCTTGTCCCTGATAGACGTTCATTCATTTAAAAGGAGCTCTACCCCGTCCCAAGATGGCGGCTCTGTTGACGCATTCGCTCCCAAAGACGGCTGTATTCAACGCGACATCCAGTGTTTTTATCTCTGGTACTGATCTAGCTGTAGTTAGATTAAATACAGTACAACTCTTCACGTAAACCCGCATTAGAAACAGAGGTACAGAGAGAGTGTAAGGAAGCTAAACTTCATCCATTATTATAAAAAGAATAAAATACATTACTCCAGATTGCAGTGTTAGTTTGGCCTCCTTTGCATATTTTCCTTTTCCTTCACAATTCATTTATAAAAATAGATCCAGAAAAAGGAATAATTGGAATGTTTCCTTATAGAAACAGTGGGACAAGATAACACTGTGGCCGTTATGAAGCCAGGCGCCGAAAGTTGGTGACGTATCCCAGCTAATAAATGTTATTTATGAGAAAACTACAGTAATGTGGATGTCAGTTCTTCTTTATGCGTGAAGGATGGCGCAATGGCCCTGGTGGACGGCGTGGCCAATGCTGCTGACAGCCTTCGGCTATGATACAGTCCCAATGACCGAGCTGGAGCACACTTCCACTTTTAGGATTGGATGGAGAAGCAGCATACAAGATCGACAGCAAGACAACTTCACCTGTCCAGCAAACCAACCATGCTGAACTGGCCCCTACTAATGGAAGTGAGATGTACTTCTGCAGGGGGTGTTATAGGGGGAAGAACATCCTTGCGTCTGCCGGAGTGCCCCCTCAAGTGGCTGTGACCGAACTCGATGGATGAATTGGACTGCATGTACTATGGCTATGTTAAATGCCAAAATACAACGAAATAATGTTCAACGAATGTTATTGACATCTAATCATAGTGCATGGAAGCAACTGTGGAGTATTAGTTCTACTATGTGGTTACATCTAAAGCCTGAAATACCTCAGTGTAATGATACTTTATGCACTGGGCATGGGGGAATGTATAATGTAGCTACACACCAAGCTCAATGTAGATTCCACGGGTTGTCCATAATAGCTGGAGGGGCATAATGGTGTCGTGGATCGCCCAGGGGAAGCCCCTATGATGTCACGCGGGACTCCCCTGCCACACCCCCGCTGGTTTCCCTAGGAGGGAGTTGAGCAGCGGCCGTAGCGCTTCTACACCTGTCCCGAGAACCAGCAGGACCGGTTACCGTTTGCCCTCCTCTACCAGCTGATGCCCGTCGGGGTAATCGGCGAGCCTTTTTATTCGTGTTTGGCACACCTGCCGGTCTTCAGCCCTCCGTGCTAAGTTCCAGCGTTTATTCCCTGACCTGTCTCCACCTCTGTTCTGCCTCTTCCGCCCTTCGCTTATAGCCTAGCCCTCTCACTGCCGATGCCGATCGCCTGACCACCTGTCTGTTTTCACTACCTCGATTTTGGATTTTTTTTGTCTCTGTCCTGTTGCTCTCTCTCCCGGAGTTGACGGAGAAGATAAATATTGGACTGATCCGCTATAGCGTCCTCCTTATTTTCCGCAACCCCCGCCGTGATTAATGGACTCTACAGGTAAAGGGAGAATAGCTAGATACCTATACTAACAAAAGGTATGATATACGAGATTGTGATAAAACTGATAGAGGATATATATGCTCACTACGAACACGTCATACTAACCCATGTTTTGATACGAAGGGAAACGTGTGCCAATAGTACTATTGGCCCCCCCGAGATATGCTATTTGAAGTCGGTCCTCACATCCTTTGTGTGAGTACCATCCACGTCCATGAACATCTACCATACGTGCCGTATTCCGGATGCTAGAATAACACATATATTTGGAAATGGCAAAACAAAACATATTGGTTAAAAATTCGAACACCTTATGAAAGTATAAACCAAACGCAAATGTCACAAGCAACGCAGTTACTGAATATTTTTGAATGTGTGAAACTAACGTCAATATCTGTCATTACTTGTTGCACATGCTTGAAAATTAGTCAGAAATCTGTCCACTTAAAACTACGTAAATAAATTCTCTACTTGATGGGCTGGTGCTGAATGAATAGGCCAGCTGGCCAACTTGTGTCTGTGCCACTGACTGGCATCCTGACATATAATGACTTTTCCCCCCTCACTGTAAAAAGTCCAGACAGCAAATTAGTTAACAGTAATTAGTAATCACGTGTAGTTCTCATTTATCGTGATGTAAACTTCAAAACCTTTTCTGCACATTTTAATGATTTAATTAATATTACCTAATTTGTTTATCATTTTCTGCAATCACTGTATGTTAAAGCAAGTTTTAAAACTAGCTGTAAAATTATTGATGCTGTTGTTGAGCTGAAATTTGTTGCCGGAGCCTTAGGATATGCCTCTATACACAGGAGTGAGGGGATGGATACACTATTCTATGGATGCCTCTGAAGAGAATAATTATCCCGATTTTATATTGAGAGAGATGGTTAATTCCATTTTAATGCAGACTGGGTTCACAGCCCCTGTTCTGCCCTTGATCTTTTGCATGCATGCTATCATGTATTAGTTTACTCTGAATTTTGATCACATGTCAAACTAAATAAATTTTGGACTGGATTCCATGTTTTTACGCTGTAAGTTACATTTTTATTTCAGCATAATTATAAGATCCCGCAGGTAGAAAATAAGTCTGTTACTTAATAAATGACCATAAAGTAGTTGCTGCTGTATATATTCCATAAATATACTGAACTGGAGTTCTATGCATCCTTACAAAGTAATAACTGTAAGCGTTCTTTAAGTATGAAAGAGTTTAGGACATTGTCACCTGCAGTGGATGGCCACATGTCCCCATAATTATAACTTTAGATTATATTTCTGCATGACTGAGTATTCACTGAGTAACTGGTAGTGTTGGATGGTATTCACGCCTCATATTTACCATTTATATCAGTCTTCAAAGTGTTTAGATTATTAAGGCTGGTCTTGGTTGTTTTCTTGCCTGGAGAAACAGAAGTTTGATGCCATGACGCCACAGCTGCTCGCCGTTCCTGTCAGTACGGTGGAGGTAAGAGTTTGAAACGTTCATCAGCCTGTCAGCTACGCATCTCGCCTGGATACAGGACTCAGCTTTTATTCTTCCGTAATACGCCCTAAGCCCCTCACTCTACTCAATCTCAGTGCTGTTTGGTAGTAAATAAGTCATTGTCACTGACTGCCACAGATTACGGAAATTAAATGGCACAAGTGTAACCCTGTCATTTTAAAGAGGGTAAACTCTGATCAGGAAATTTACGATGTCAGAATAAACTGATTTTTTAAAAGAACTAACTAATGTGCCCTAATAAGGAAATGCATACAATCAGAATAAAATATCTGTGGTTTTTAACAGTGGTACAGTAACAGTCTGATAAAGAAAGGTATCAGATCAATATATCTATAGCATGTAATGGAACTTGCATGAATATATTCTCCCCTCCGGAATTCATAGTTCCAGTAGTTATCAGAAATTGCCGTTATTCGGAAAATTACAGACTATGAACAAAAACGGACAATGCAAGAAAATAAAAGAATGTGTATGACGGAACTCTAGAGTATTTTTGCAAGGGTGGGTACTAGCTGGTTTATGTACTAGCTCACATTCAAGAAACACCATAAATGCTACTCATACACAGTTGGGGGGCAGGGGTCAATACATAGACCAAGTCCTTGTGCCTGTAATCGGAAGGTCACCGGTTCAAACCCAGCCTCATCACGTCTGCGGGTCCTCGAGCAAGGCCCTTAATTCCCCCCAGCTCCCTAGACGCCCCAACAGGTAGCTGCCCTTCACAGACAACTTACTCCACAAAGGGCATGTTGAGGGAGACACAAAAAACGCAATATCCCCACAGGGATTAATAAAGTATTGATTATTATTATTATTATTATAAGTTGTAGACGATGAATTCCAGCTGAATGATGTTAATTTACACATTGCTGAAACTAAAGTGGAACACCTCAACATAAATGATCTAGAAGCAGGCAGTGTGAAGGTGTCCACATCACATGGCGATGTGGTGAAGGGGCCTCTGCAAACAACGTATGGGAAACAGAAGAAAGGAAAGAACCGGCAAAATTACACCCCACTGTCAAAAACGAGAGCCGGTGGCTGAAGCTGAACATCCTTCTCAGCCTGTTATTTGAATTTGTCAAATTGTTTTTAATCATTGTGGGATTAGCCCCATTGAACCCTTCACATACATACTTACAGCATCTCTAATATACTTTGAATTGTAAACATGTTTCTTCTCTACATCCATTTATCCATCCATCCATTTTCCAAACCGCTTATCCTATCGGGTCGCGGGGGGTCCGGAGCCTATCCCGGAAGCAATGGGCACGAGGCTGGGAACAACCCAGGATGGGGGGCCAGCCCATCGCAGGGCACACTCACACACCATTCACTCACACAGGCACACCTATGGGCAATTTAGCGACTCCAATTAGCCTCAGCATGTTTTTGGACTGTGGGGGGAAACCGGAGTACCCGGAGGAAACCCCACGATGACATGGGGAGAACATGCAAACTCCACACACATGTGACCCAGGCGAAGACTCGAACCTGGGTCCCAGAGGTGTGAGGCAACAGTGCTAACCACTGCACCACCATGCCGCCCCTACATCCATTTATTTCTTACCTATTATGCAATGTAAGGGGAATCTTACTAATGCTAATAATTACAACTAATATTGTAACTGTGTTTTGCTTATGTTTGGAAGTCCTGGGTTAAGGACGAGGAGTTTTGTGCGTGCATGCGTGCCTGCATGTGTGCATGCCTGTGTAAGTACCTACCTGTCTGCGTGCCTGTGTACATGTCTGCCTGTGTGAGTGCATGCGTGCTTGTGTGGGTGCGTGCATTCCTGTGTAAGTACCTACCTGTCTGCGCGCCTGTGTGTGTCCGTGTGTGTGCCTGCCTGTGTGTATATGTCTGTGTGTGTGCATGCCTCTGTGCATGCCTGTGCTTGCGTGCCTGTGTCCGTGCATTCCTGTGTGCTTGTATGCACCTGTGTCTCTGTGTGTCCTTGCATGCATGGGTGCCTCTGAGTGCCTGTGAGCCTACCTGTGTCTGTGCCTGCCTATGTGTGTGTGTGTCTGCGTGCGTGCCTGTGTGCGTACATTTGTGCGTGCCTATGTGTGTGTGTGCCTGCCTGTGTGCGTGTGTGCTTGACTGTTTGGAGGAGTGCCTTTATGCATGTGTGCATACTTGCCTGTCTGTGTTCGCGCGCGCTTGCCTGTCTGCCTGCCTACTTACATGCCTGCCTACTTACATGCCTGCCTACTTACATGCCTGCCTGTGTGCACCATTCACACTCATGGTCAACTTGTTAACTCCAATTAACCGCAGTATGTTCCCAGAGGCGGGTGGCACGGTGATGCAGTGGTTAGCGCTTTCGCCTCACACCTCTGGGATTTGGGTTTAAATGCGGCCCTGAACAGGAGAAGCCCCTGCGGCCCTGAACAGGAGAAGCAGTTTCAGAAGATGGATGGTTGGATGGTCCCAGAGTTGTGAGACAACAGTGCTAACCACTGCACCACTGTGCCATCCCCATGTATGGGATATATAGGAGAAAACCTGTTACAGTTATCCAGTGTGTAACATGTCAAATCATATGACCCAGCCTGTTCCTAAAGGGGACTCGAGAGATTCTGAGTTTAAGAGCCAATAAGGCACAGTTTAAGTCTCTGTAGTGTAAAAATAATGTAACAACAAACAGTTCTATCAACCTGTATGAAGCATATGCAAAATCAATGAACAATGCAAAAATAAGTGTAACTGTCCTGCACTATGTAGCGTATAGTATAGTCATATATACTTAGTCAGTTAATTTTTAATTAGTTACAATTTTGATACAAATTACTATACATTTTAGAAGAAAAATGTTCTATCTATAATTTCTCATGTGTCAGTAATGGCTGGCTGCTTTTGCCAGGTTCCATGTATAAAGTAAATAAGGCTGAATTTTACTTAAATATATGTAGTGCTGATATTAGGAAGAACCATCATTCTTTAGAATTCCACATCCTTTTAAGTTTGGTTCTAATTGTGGTTGAGGAATACCTTCTCTTAGCATCCAAGAGATAGCTTCATTTTCGATTTTGTATTTGTCGCTCCCTCGCTCAGACCTTTGTTCTGTAAACTGCTGTTCAATACTCTCAGCTGTAAGCTTTTCGTTGATCTTTGTAAATACCGTTCTGAATACGCCTGGATGGCTCTGGATAGCATCCAGTAGTCCACAGCTACGAAGCCCATCCTGGAACCTATAAAAAATTTTGATACATTGATCAAAAGAGAAAAAAAACATCCACTAATTTTGAATGCCCTATAAACTTTGAACATGGATAATACATGATGAGGAACATGCCTTTCAAAGTGTTTCCTTATCCTGAAGGACAAACCAATTAATGACGTCTTGCACCACTTCATTTTTATTACTGACAGAGATGCTTCGCAGACATCCAGCCAGCATCAGGTGGGTCTCACATCTTTCAACAGCTTTGTTCAGGTTTTTCTTAAACTCTGAAGCCACAACTTGACACTGGATTGAAAACATTTATTTTTACAGTGAATTATTTGTTCATGCAAACATTAATATCAAGCTTTTCAAATGCACATGAGCATAAAGAGAACTGACAAAACGTACTAAAGAATACGTAAACATTGCTATAAACACCATTTTAAAATTGTACAGCAGTCTGAAATGCAATTATTCACGTTCTTCCCCTACCTCTGACAGCAAGCTTTTTAATTCATGATCATGAATGTCCTCAATGTCTGCACTTTCTGCACCTGACACTATGGCTTGATACAAGACTGGAGCAAAGAAACGTGGGGATGGTCCTCCTTGAACTATGCCCATTGCAATCAACTCTCCTGCATAAAAGTAGCTGTTTTCTTTTAAAGCTACCAGAGAAAGATGAGAAATCATGCAATTACATTCTCAACAGTAACCAAAGCCTGACATATATATGAAATGTTTGATGGTTTCCCTCTGCAACACTTACACACATATATGGCACTCCAAAACTCGCTGGTAGTCAGAACCTGTGAACACTGGGCTCTGCCTTATATGTTGAAATGCAAGTCTGAAGAACTCCCTCATTGGGCCACCCATATAAACTGCTTCTACAGAATTTCCCTCATAAGTGAATTTGGCATCAATTCTCTTTCTGGCAGAGAAATTTGGTCTCCTCATTGTGCGGACAGCACCATCCTAAATGTTCTTCCGGTTGATGTTGAAGCGAAGAGCTTCATCCTTATCAATATTCCTTTTGCAGCATCTGCAAGACATCCTGCAGCCTGAAAAGACAGTCACACAACCAAACATAAAAAAACACTACATAACAAAATTGCGACATTTGAACATTAAACTCACTTGACATTTCTATCAATGACTCTTCTATAGCTCGACTGATTTGTTCATCCTCTGACTCACTCACATCAGAGCAAACAAGGTCCAAATAGTCCCTGAAAAAATTTGCTCATTTGAGGTTGTTCTTACATTTTCTATCTTTCTGAGACCTCATTTACATTAATCATACCTGTATGTACAAACAGATGGACTTTCTGTGTCTATAACAGTGGAAGTTAAAATCTGCGGGGTGATATCAGCTTGGATGTTAGCTAGTGATTGTGAAGTACAAGGTGCTTCCTCTGCCTGGCATCTGGTATCTGGCTGTTGGTTTTGCTTTACAAGAAGAAGAATATAAAGACATTTTCATTTAAATGATACATTAAAATCACTCAGCATACATCTAAATACTTTAACAAATGCTCAGCAAGTTTTAAAGTCCATTTAACACACATTGAAATAATGTCTCAGGTGATGCAAGACAAAAAAAGTCTAAATCATGTATTTTACCTTGAGCACTGTTCAACATGCTGAACTAGAGACTGCATGGGAATATAATTTCTACAGGTCTGACATTTTTCCAGCACCAATGCTTGGCCCTTAAGGTAGAAAGCATAACAGTTAAACACAGCATAATACAAAGAAGACATATGTAAATCTCTGAACATAACTCTATTTAGTAATTATTTGTAGTAGTTTAAAGAAATTGAAGATATTTCGTAGGAGAAGTGAGATGCTTTCATGAAACATTTACAAGTGTACAAAAAAGGCAAGATTTTTTGTGACTAACCTCATTAAGCTTACACAATCCATCTGTGCTTATGCTAACTTGGACGGAGTGGACGGATATAGTCGACTGCCTGATTCAAACCACTCTCTGTTCTAAGGTATTTCACGCTATATCCATTGGGTGGTATTGGCAGAGGTTCCAAATATATTGATCTAAAACATGCCAAAATTTGAAATCCTCCAGAAGTATTAAGTGGTGGATAAGCTGCATACAGGACATCTCAGAGGTCTTTGTAATTGCCATTTTTATCTGGGAATGTTATTCGCTTCCTACCTAGGCCACAGTTCTGTAAATGACTATGTTCTTCTGGCAAAGGATGGACATCTTTTTCCGCAAAACAGAAGAAGTCATGTGTCCATGACTCTGTTGTTATACTTGCTCTCTATTTCACCCTTTGGTATGGGTCCCTTTGTCCTCTTAAAACGGTCATACAACTGGAACAGCTGGACTAGATTTCTTTCAATCTGGTCCTGTCTAGATGTGTTAAATTCAGAATGTGCAACAAGTGCAGAAAGACTGGCTGAGGTTGACACCCCAGGTGTTTGATTTGACACCAGTGATGTCGCTTCTGCTACAACTATGTCTGAATTTTCAGACTGTCTCATTAATATCCTTGCAGCTTGATGCAGAAGTCTGGCTAACTTTGGAGACTCGCCACTGGGAAAAAATGCACAATACAGTATGTACTCAGTTATCCAGACATAATTAGTCTAATGTCTGTTTCAGCAAAGAGTAGCTGTAACTGGTGATTGTGATCTCACACACTACTAAAACAAAAGTTTAACGAATAATATAGCATTAATAAAATAATGTCATATTAAAGTGAAAAAAGTACTTTTAAATCACATAGCTTTCTAAATTTTAACGTCAAGATATAGCAAGTTCGACCCAATGAAAAACATAACTTCTAAATACTAAGAAGTGCAGGGTGCTGACTACTTGTCATCTACTTAGATTTCCAAAAGGCTTTTGATGTTGTCCCCCACAAGAGGCTCCTACTTAAACTCAAAGTGACAGGTATTTTAGGTACCGTAGCCACCTGGATTGATAACTGGTTAACAGATAGGAAACAGCGAGTAGTTATAAGAGGCACAATGTCACAGTGGGCTTGCGTTCATAGTGGGGTACCGCAGGGTTCGATTTTAGGACCACTATTGTTCCTAATTTACATAAATGATATGGATACCAATATATACAGTAAACTGGTGAAATTTGCAGATGACACCAAGGTGGGTGGTGTAGCAGATACTGAATTAGTGGCTCAGCAGCTACAGCGGGATCTTGATTTAATTAGTGACTGGGCCGATACCTGGCAGATGAAATTTAACGTCGATAAATGTAAGGTACTCCATCTAGGGAGCAGAAATATAAAGTACAGGTATTTCATGGGTGTCACTGAAATAAAGGTAGCTGATCATGAGAAAGACCTTGGTGTGTATGTTGATGCTTCCATGTCCCATTCTCGCCAGTGTGGGGAAGCAATAAAAAAGGCCAATAGGATGTTGGGGTATATCTCCAGGTGTGTGGAGTTTAAGTCAAGGGAGGTAATGCTAAGATTATACAATTCCTTGGTGAGACCTCACCTAGAATATTGTGTGCAGGTTTGGTCACCATATCTTAAAAAGGACATTGTGGCCTTAGAAAAGGTGCAGCGTAGGGCTACAAAAATGATTCCTGGTCTTAGAGGAATGTCATACGAGGAACGGTTACTTGAGCTAAATCTGTTCAGTCTCAAGCAAAGGAGATTGAGGGGGGACATGATCTAGGTATATAAGATTCTAACAGGTTTGGATGCTGTTCAACCAAATAGTTACTTCAGCATTAGTTTAAATACACGAACTCGTGGCCATAGGTGGAAATTAGCGGGAGAACATTTCAAGCTGGATTTAAGGAAGCACTTCTTTACGCAGCGTGTAGTCAGAGTATGGAATAGCCTTCCTGATAATGTAGTGCAAGCTGAATCCTTGGGTTCCTTTAAATCAGAGCTAGATAAGATTTTAACGACTCTGAGCTATTAGTTTAGTTCTCCCCAAGCGAGCTTGATGGGCCGAATGGCCTCCTCTCGTTTGTATAGTTCTTATGTTCTTATGTTCTGATTACTTCTGTTGCTTAGTTCGATGTTATTTTATTTCCAGGTGTGATGTGCCGAGTATGAAGCTATTCGCCGCATTATAAGTATGAAAAGAAGACAGAATATCAAAAATATCGAGGCAGAATTAATTCAACAAAGTATCAAAAATATTATTCAAGAAAATGAAACACTTCTTGCGACTGAAGGCGTCTGTCGTCGAAAAGCGAAGCATTACTGTCGCCTTTAAATCATGTCACATTTGCGACGTTTTACAGGAGGTAGTTAATCTTAACTTCAGGTTTGTCTGTAAAATATCATTATAAACAAGTAATGTGAGTTTTCAGTTTGCTTAAAGCAAGATAAATGAAGTTACACTTCCTTTAAAATGAAAGATTACAATCCGTGGCAGAGGGGCAGTTTGCAGCACAACACCGGCATTAAACATCAGCATAATTAAAGCCAAACTAAATGAGTTTAGCGTCATTCGGTAATTACATAGCACAATTATATAACTTAATACATACATATAATGTAAGGACTTCCATATATTGCTGACCAGGAAAAACTTTAAGTTCTAACACGCTGTCAGCGCGTGCCTCGGTGTCCCCACAGTGCACCCACAGTCCTTTGCATGCACCGGTGCGCCCTTAAAACTGCAGGAGCCTTCTTACAGGCATGATTTTTATGATCGCGCATTGCATTTGTTTGACTTTATTAGGCTAAAACTTTTGTTCTAACTCAGACTTTCAGTTTCATGATGCAGGCCCCAGGTGCTACACAGTTAATGGTCCCTGAGTGCACCACAGCTTTCGCTATAAAACAATCTCTCTACAGCCATATTTGGGGGCTGCCACAGGGGTGGCCAGAGGTTTCCAAGGAGGGATGTGGCCGCCCCTTGGAGGCGCCCTTGACATTAAGAGGTGGGGAGATACAGTATATTGTCACACTGGGCCTCCTGACCCTTTGGGCCAGTAAGGCCAGTGTCTCTCTCCGGTAGGCGATCACCTCTTTATGGTGTCTTTCATACTGCTCCATCAGGGCTGCCGGTTCCTCCCGGATGCCCCTCAGAACAGATATTTTTTCCACCTTCAGACCTGAGGAGCTCTTCACTACATTGGCAGCGAATGTTTCTGCACCAGTGGGCTTGAGTGCGTGGGGGGAAGGAGGGGCGTGTGGTGACAAGGAAGCAGGATGGTTGGGGTTTGGTGATCTACCAGACTGAAAGGTATTCTGGGGACTCAGGGGACAGTGTCGCCCTGATGTAGAGGGGCCTATAGGAGGGATGGCTGATGTAGAGGAGCCAGGTGTGGAGGTGCCACACATTGAGGAACCCTGGTGATCACACTACAGGGGGACAAATGTTGGTGGGCCAAGAGGAAGTGGCTGGGGAGTAGAAAGCACAGATGTCTGGGAGGTGGGTAGACTACAGAGATTTATGCACCCCGGGACTCCCTCAAGTGCTTCTGAGATCTAGGATGGCCAATACTCGGTCCTCCCCAGGAGTGAGAGAATGCAGACTGGTGCTCCCCCCAGCCCACCTCACCTGCTCCCTCCAGAGTGCTGCAACCATCCTTTTGGTGATGCTGACATCGTCCCTGCACTTCCTCCTCATACCCTCTGCCAGGCGGCAGCAGCCATGGCCCGCAGAATGTATCTTTTTTCTTTCATCTCCTGCTATATATTTTCCTGATATATATTTGTCTTTTGCAAAGTGCATCGTGGTATAGGAAACGTACCCCAGAGCAGGACTTCAGACTAAACCATTTTCGGGAAGGGTAGGTGTGCTTGGGGTGAAAAAACTTTACATTAACTGGTGAGATAGATTAATTTTATCTGTACTTTTTTGAATATGAAGAATTATATTATTTTGGGGGATATCTCCCTATTTTACTGCTGGAGGGAGCCCCTCCCCCCAAATTTATGCCTGACCCACAAACCCACACACTGTTCACAGATGAGAACAGCGCAGACCCTGCACGGTCATGTTTGGCAACTCCTTCCAATTTTATAGCCCAAACCAGGAGTAAAAGATGTCGAAAATCAGACCCTTCATAAACTTTTCTATCTTCAATGATACTCCATAATGCTGCTTAAAATGAAGCAATGCACGCACAAGTTAAAGCTCTTTTCGTTTTAATGAATGAGGAAAGAAATAGTTTTGGATAAAGAAATGAATTAGTCTTTTTTTTCCATGTGAGCATCCTCCTGCAGCCTTTAAATATGGAAAAGTGGCTGATGGATGGACTTCTGAGTGAAACTCATTACCCCAAATTTTCTTAAATTGGCTTATATATTTACAACATGGTGACTGCAACAATAATACACCTACGACTGTGGTGTTCTACCTAGAGCACCACTAGAGGGAGCTCACACATTCTATTGTACTTGCCACAGTAACAACAGTGATGTATAGGAACAGTTAGAAGCCGGTAATTTATATATAAAAAATGTAATTTCATTAATCTGAATGGGTGGGCCCAGCTGTCAATCCCACCCAGGCCTATCCATAGCTCCGCCTCTGTGTCAGTCCATCTCTTTGCAGTCCAAGTTGTACATCTACCAATCTGGACAGCAAATTTACAACCGTTCTGTTTCGGTGGTTATATTTAAGGAATGTCACATTAGTAAATTCACGCTTTACATGAACATCTGAAATGGGCAGAGACAAAATCTGCAGTACAGGCAGACCAATGTCTTTAAAACTCCTTTTTCCTTCAGCACCCTCATACTGCAAAACCTCAATCCAAAGTTCTCCATGTTGTTCATCTCTGTGAAACTGCAACAGGAGAGCTCTCTCCACTGGTTTTCTAATTCACCAAGGGAACAGGAAAGGCCCTCTTTTGGTAGGCTGCCTACTGCAGGTAATCTTACCCGGGGATGTAGCATCTCCAGCTTACTCAAGTGACTCTGGAAGTCGCATTTGATACTGTGTCCAGAAGCAGTCCATGCTGCGCTTAGGAATGACGTCTGTTTCAGTGTAGAATTGACTGTAAATTCCTAGCAAAAAAAACTGCCAGAAAAGTATTGCAAAATTGCTGTTAATCACTGTAAAACCCCCAGCTCCATGGGTGTCCCTACAGGTGGCTGCCCTTTGCTGCCAGGCTTGCTGTCACCTTCGTCTGTGCCCATGTGTCAAGTAGGGCAAAATGGGGTAGGTGAAAATAGAATTTCCCCAAGGGGAGTAACAAAGTACCTTCATTTCATTTAGAAAAGAATTCCAAAATGTCTTTTACAGGTTTTGTCGTATGTAAATTACAGCAATTGTCTTTTTTAAACAGAAAAATAACAATTAACTGTAATCTAGTTTAAAATGTTATCATGTATTCTATTCAAATTATTGAAGTTACCTGGCAACTGGAATTGGCAAATACTATTGATTCCAATGAAACATTTGAAACCACAAAATCACATGAAGAAAACGTACGCTGACCGTTACTGAAACGACCTGGTATCTGTTTCATACCTCACTTTACAACACACAGGACTTTTTTTAAACAATTTAAAGGCACAAGTTATTTTACGTCATGGCCAAGCCACCTTTGCTAGTTTAATGGCAGAAAAATAGTCAAAGCCAGGCGCCTGGTCCACAAGGGATGTACTCAGTCACTGCTGTGTTTATGGTTTAAACATGCTATAAACTAATTTTTTCTAACATTTTCTTTAAGAGCTAGGTGCACTTGCACCTTGGTGGATTGCTATTATATTTGTGGATTTGCCAGGTAGAAGAAAAGAATGCTTCTCTACAGAGATACAGAAACAAATCTGCTTGTACACAATGTGAAAGCGTTTGAGCAGACCATCTACAACAACAGCAGGATTCCACCAAAGTAGAGGTCTGCATTCCCGTAGAATCCATGGCAATTAAGTGCAGGGCAGGACAAACTTTCATTTTTGAATGCAGGAGCACAAGGGAAGTGACTGATATGCTCGCAGTAAAAAGAATGAAACAAGTGCTTTTTGTTATCAAACAATTATTTATTTGCATGAGTAAATAGAAAATTACACAACAAAGTATAGCACGATATCACAACATTACATTGTCTCAAAGCGCTTTAGAGCACCCCCACCCAAAGCCCCCAGTGAGTAAGCCATAGGCGACAGTGGCAAGGAAAAACTCCCTAGAAGGAAGAAACCTTGGGAGGCACCAGACTCAAAGGGGAAGCCCAAACCTCCAGGGGCCGGCAGGGAGAGTGAAAAACACACACATCAGATAACTGCAACAGGTATTCTTCTACATATCCTATACATATGCATGGTACAGTGGTTAGCACTGTTGCCTCACACCTCTGGGAACATTTATCCATTTTCTAAAACCGCTTCTCCTGTTCAGGGATGTGGGGATCAATTTGCCTTTTGGAACAGGCGGTCAGATGGATCCCAGAGGCTACAGGCACGAGGCAGGGAACAACCCAGGATGGGACACCAACCCATCACAGGGCAGGCTCACACACACAGATCATTCACACACACACACACACACACAAACACTCACCATTCATTCACACACCATTCATAAACACCATTCACACACCAGTCACTCACACAGCATTCACTCACACACACACCATTCATAAACACCATTCACACAGCATTCACTCACACACACCATTCATAAACACCAGACACACACCAGTCACTCACACACCATTCACTCCCCATTCACACACACATAGACCATTCACATACACCATATACTCACACACACCATTCACTCACACACGCCATTACCACTCACACTCACTCACACATGCCATTACCTCACACACACCATTCACACACCTGTCACTCACACACACCATTCAATCACCATTCTCATACACACACACACACCACTTACACACACCATTCACACCCATCATTACCAAACACACTCACATACCATTGACATATACCACATTCCCATTTGATGTGGACACCTTCACACTGCCTGCTTCTAGATTATTTATGTTCAGGTGTTCCACTAATAATTTGTCCACTTTAGTTCCAGCAATTTCCCAATTAAGAGCATTCAGCTGGAATTCACTGTCTACAACCTCTATCTCCACATCCATAATTTCCAATTCAAATTCTGAATTAAAACCCCTCTCTGCAGTCTCCTCCAATTTGACCTCTCCAATTTGTATTTCGACAATTTCAAATTTATCATTTACACCATCTAGCTCAAACTGGCAGAGGTCGACCACTACGGCTCCTATTTTCAGCCTGTCTTGGTGGTCATCTGCAGGCTTTATGGAGACTGTCCTTTCATTTAACAGAAAAACCTCTAACCCATGCATGTCTAACCCCTTATCCCTCCCAGGCTGGTTGATGGGTGGAGTTGCTGGGGAGCACTCTCCTTCTTCACCCCAGCAGATGATCTCATCCCACTTGTCCCAGGCTGCCCAATACACATCATCCGTCCAGCTAACTGCCTTGGCAATTGGCTTTCGGGTGTGTGACACGATGGAACGGTCAGCCTGGTCAGAGGGTGATTCTGCTGGGGAGCACAGCTCTTCCTCATCTTCCCAGTCAATCACTTCCATCCACTTGTCCCAAGTTGCCCAGTATCGATCGTTGCTCCAGCTGACAGCTTTTGCAATTCGTTTGTTTCTGAATGAGGAAAAACACACAAGCAATACAATAGAGCTGTCAGTCACTCCTGGCACATGGAATTCAGTTCTGCACTGACACCTTCGCAATGAACAACTGCATTATAGCATAGGAAACTAGTTAACTTTCACATACAATTTACATATAATCAAGAAAGAAGCCTGGAACAATTTTAAATTTTACTAAATGGCAATATACTGATTTTAGTCACCAAACAAACTTTTCAGGTCTTGCTTCACTACTTTTATCTGTGTTTGTTGCAATACATCTGCCCTCTCCTGGTCTGCTGGAATATCATTGCTGTAGGCAGCACCGAGCGCAACCACCCGCATCCTCTTCCGAATGCAACATGAAAGCGCGGGAAAGCGCACGTGCAAAAGTGAAATATCATCTAGACTTTGCGGCACAGGAAACTAGCCGACTTGCACATAAAATTTAAATATAACCAACACAGTAGCCCGCAACAATATTCACTTTATTTAAAAGCAATGAACTAATTTACTCACAAGCAAGCGCAATTATTTACTTAAGCGCAGTAAAGCGCACGCGGAAAAGCGAAATATCAACTACACTTTGCGCATAAAATTTAAATATAATTAACATTGTACCCCGGAACAAAATCACTTTATTTAAAAGCAATATACTGACTTTACTCACCAAACATATTTTAATATACATGCAAATTTGACAGATACTAAATAAGAAAAATTATCCGATAAAATGGGAGCAGAAAAGCAACGTACCTCGTCATCTTGGTGCAGAAAACAAGTGAAGCTGCGTCTTTCAAACCGGCAGCGTCCCACGTGCCGAAGAGTCAAATGTAATCAAGCAACACGGCCCACACAATTAAATAATAACATCATAATAATTATAGCTCTTGTATAATTATTCTATATATTATTCTATAATTAGAGGAACAGACTTTTATAAGTTAACTTGTTCACCGAGAATAGTATACAACACCGTAAGCATATAACCCTTAAAGGATGATTAATTAAAATTCGCACATTCATCCTGCATAACATAAAACAATGACTTAAAGAGACTTAATATGAAATGAACGCTACTGTCCGAGGGCATTTATCTCCACAAATCGCTATGTAACATAATGTCTTAAATACTCTGATTTTCAGAATGACAGAATCTTAACATTTAAAACTTTGTTTTGCGATACCGATACGTAGTGATATTGGTATGTGGAACAACGTTATGTTACACACGCCTCCCACAATTCAAGAAGCTGTAGTTAGATTAAGAGCGTATTCACAATTTACCCGTTTGCCTTTTACCGTGACTGAGCACGATCCCCCACCCCAGCTGGTCTGCATTCCCCACATTGCAATTAACGATCCTGGCCTCAGCGCTTTTGTTACCGTGGGACTTTGTTATGTTGAAGAAAACATTAGAAGGGAACTTCTGTCGCACAACTGAATGAAATTTATGATTAATGCATGGCAGCATTCTCCAAGTACAGTGGGACGGACTCCCCAACGGACCGAGAGTGCTTGTGATGTAAAATACACTAAGATAATTCAGTTCCTTTAAAGAGCGGTTCTTTTAATACTCTGTATTATAATTTTCGTGTGCTGTCCCCTTAAAAAGCATATTACCAGTATTCCTTATTCAAATTGTCCCATTAAAAACTACAATCCCCAAACGTCAAATTGCATGCTTCTGCATGTCACCTACACTTCAGACTTCATCCTCAAAATCAAAGCAGTATTAACACAAGCGACATGTGCCATCACTTAAAGCCAATGTAACTTTTTTAAAATAAAGTCTGTTTCAACTGGATTTTTACCTAAGTAAAACAACCATTTTATGTTCTATTTATCTTAAAACTACTGAAACAAATAATTGGCTACAATGCAGTTCCGCTGTTTTGTTTGGCACCGTAAATTATGTCCTGCATTCTGTGGAAAAAAATGAAGGCTGAGGAATGTTACGTAACACAGTTAAAATGCAAAAGTTCTCTCTGGTGTAATTCACTGCATAAAACCATGGTATTAAGTGTGGTGTCTTCTTCTTAACACTCCCTGACTTTTGTATCCGTGACCATGAGATAGGGTGGGCTGCTTTTCTTCCTTCATTTTACTAGTGTTCCTCCCTTTCCTCCCAGCCTTGGCTGGTGGTTCAGGCAGCATCACCTTCTTTTAATGGACCCAGGTGTCATTTATTTTGAAGTGCAGAAAATGTTCTAGCAGAGGTCTTAGACAATTTCTGAATTACACAGAACTCTGACTTCTTCTGAAGCTGTGAGAAATTGTTCATCTGTAATTGTTGCATTGATATTTGTTGATGTGTGTGTGCCCTCCTTGA
Organism: Brienomyrus brachyistius; assembly: GCF_023856365.1. Classification (NCBI taxonomy): domain Eukaryota; kingdom Metazoa; phylum Chordata; class Actinopteri; order Osteoglossiformes; family Mormyridae; genus Brienomyrus; species Brienomyrus brachyistius. Next base: position 870,553 of record NW_026042344.1, read on the forward strand.
GCAGTAAAGGGGAGATCACATGCAGAGCTGATTTTCTGTAGTTTCTTAGTCTAAATAAAAATAAAATATTCTCTTCATATAGTCTGGAAGAGCCAATTAGTTATTTCTAGAAAAATAAATAGAGCCAATGAAGGAACCAGATGTCACAGTAACACAGGTCACTGTCTGTGGTGCTGGGTGTTGGGCTGGCGCTGAAGAAATAGGATAACTGGCCAAAGTGTCCCTGTGCCTCCACTGATTACAGGACATTAGTTAACAGTAATTAGCAATCACTTATAGTTCTCATTTATAATGATGTAAAATTATAAATATATATATATATCCATCCATCCATCCATCCATTTTCCAAACTGCTTATCCTACTGGGTCGCGGGGGTTCCTGAGCCTATCCCAGTTCCCAATGGGCACGAGGCAGGGAACAACCTAGGATGGGGGGCCAGCCCATCGCAGGTCACACTCACATACCATTCACTCTCACATGCACACCTATGGGCAATTTAGTAACTCCAATTAGCCTCAGCATGTTTTTGATTGTGGGGGTACACCGGAGTACCCGGAGGAAACCCCACGAGGACACGGGGAGAACATGCAAACTCCACACACATGTAATCCAGGCAGAGACTCGAACCTGGGTCCCAGAGGTGTGAGGCAACAGTGTTAACCACTGCACCACCATATATATATATATATGTAAATATATATATATATATATATATATATATATATATATATATATATTATGGACAAAATATAATCGTGATTTAATGTATCCCTTCTGCTCTTAAAAAAGCGCAATATGTCTGAATGACGAATATGTCTATTACGTTTTAATAATCTTGTTAATATTTGTTTACCTTTTTTTCTGTAATCACTCTATGTTAAAGCAATTTTTAAATCTAGCTGTGAAATTGATGATGCTGTTGTTATTCTGACTGTCTGAACATAAGTGAGGGGATGGATGCACTATTCTATGGAGGCCTCTGAAGAGAATAAATTATCCCAATATTATATTGGGAGAGATGATTAAATCAGAGCTAGATAAGATTTTAACAACTCTGAGCTATTAGTTAAGTTCTTCCCAAATGAGTTTGATGGGCCGAAAGGCCTCCTCTAATTTGTAAATTTCTTATGTTCTAAGACATACAGTACTGTGTGAAAGTCTTAGGCAGTCCAAAGAAATGTTTAAAGCTGTTTATCTGGGTAGCAAGTGTACTTTGACTTAGAATAAATGACACAATTTAACATTAGAACATGTGCAAATTAAGAGTAACACAATAAAAACTAGTAATAACTTCTTCTGTTTTCTAAAGCATTACTGATATCTAGTTGGATGGCTAGATGAACACCGCTTCAGTTCCCAAACTTCTCCCCAGCGGCACCTCAGCCGTTCCATGATTTTGTTAAATTTCACCAACAGCTCAATTAAATAATTAATTATACTGGTTTAAAAAGTCAGTGACAGATTGACTAGCTGTACTGTATGAGGTGTGCTAGTGGCCAAGTCAAAAAATACATGGCTGCACTGGATGGTCGTTACAAATACTAGGATGATTTTAGCAGAGGTTCTGAAATGGCTAAGCTGACACACTTTGACAGGCATAATGTAGCTGAAGTTCAGCCTGTAGCTGAAGACCCTGCCCCACTGCAGAAGTTCAAGGGAATTCTGCTTTTCCTTCTCCATCACTTCCTGGATGGCCTCTTTCGAAGACCTCTTCATGCACACCCTAGCCAGATGCACTGAGAGGCTTGGCTGTGTCTTCTTGCACACGGGGCAGAGCAGGAAATGCCTGCTCGAAGCACTGGGGATAAAATAAAATTAAAAAAAGTCATAAATAAAGATTAGATTTGATTCATTACTTTTAGTTGAATAAAGAAACAGTCCAGTCATCATCAACACTGTTCGTTTCACAGTGGTTTGGATAAATAACATTTGCATATCCTGATGGCTCCTAGACTGAGTAAAGTACATAATCACAGCTATTGAAACATGTTAACTAATTACTTACATTTATATTAAAATAAAATTTAATTAATTAAATTAAACTTAAGCTGCTTCAAAATATTATTTTAGGTTTGTAATGTACATAATCATAGCTATTGAAACATGTTGACTAATTACTTACATTTATATTAAAATAAAATTTAATTAATTAAATTAAACTTAAGTTGCTTCAAAATATTGTTTTAGTTTTGTAATGGATGCAATTTAAGTTTTAACAATAGCAGTCAGTGGTCAGAGACTTTTGCACAGTGTCAGTAAAGTAGAACAAGTTTATCCACAATTTCTACAGATTCTAATGAAATGAACAGTCCATTATTGGGATGGCTGAGGTCCTTCACGATCTTCTTGGCCTTGGTCCAGCACCGCCTGCTGTAGATTGAGTGCAGGTCAGGGAGCTCGGTGCAGATGGTGCGCTCAGCTGATCGCACAACCCTCTGTAGAGCTCGTCTGTCCTGCATGGTGCTGTTCCCGAACCAGGTTTCCTCCCAGAGTACGTGCAGATCAGTTGCATTGGGGAGTCCATACTGTGATGCTGAGTGAGTGTAGTAGGAGTTTGAGAGATGAAACTCCTGATGATTTACTCCCTCGGCTAACTAACCAGAACAGGATCATACCAATACCAAAATTATAAGTTTATAAATGTTTTTCACTACCCTGATTCATTCAGTTATTTCTGTTTGTTAATTCCACCCCCCAAGCAAATACATAAACAAACAAACAAACAAATATTGAGGGGGGATGTGTCAGAGGTGATAGAATCAGTGGATGAATCTAAAAAAAAAAGTCATGATTTTTTTCTCTCCAAAACATAATGCACAAAAGTTAGGTAAGACATTGACATGTTATGACAGTAGCATGATGCAGAGGAACAAACAGAAGGAAATATCAAACTAAACCTGAGTCAACTAGGACTAATTACACTAAATTAAGTGGAACACACAAAATACCTAAAACCACTTAATAAACAAACAACAAATATTGCATTAGATAAACTATACTGATGCCTGAGAGAAGTTGTTGTGCAAGCTGCAGCAAGTACGTAAGGCACAGGTGCAGAGACACTACATATAGTGCAAACTAATTTAAAAGTATACAGTACACACAATGATTCCTGAAAAATCAAAATACCGTGGAATACTAATGAAATACTTATCAGGATGATGATGATGATGATGATGATGATGATGATAGAAATAATAAAGAATTAGTTTAAGGTATTATGCAATTGACATGTACAATTAAAAAAGAAATTGCACCAGACATTTCCTGTGGCAAAGAAGGGTTGCTTTGTGGCATGTCGCCGACAGGATGTCATGGGCAGGAGGGTAGGCAGGCAGGGCAGCACAGGCAGAAGGGCTGGCGGGCAGCCAGAACTGTTTTGCCACTGCAGTTTGTTTTACAGTTTCATCTGCATTTGTTTCCCCAAGGTATAACAGCAGCTAATTTATGAACATGCTGCTTTTCAGAAAAGAAGTTTAATTTCCAGGAGCATGACCAGTGCACACATTTAGTGTTGACGGTTCTTTGTAAAATGGATGTCCTGTACTTTTATTGATCTGTCCGTCCGTCCATCCATCCATCCATCCATCCATTTTCTAACTACTTCTGATGAAGTTCCGGGTTATGGCGAATTGAACGTCTGACTCCGGTCAGCTGAGCAAAGTTGGTAACCTTGGTATTGTGTGTAGGAGATTCGGTATAACTATAATTTCGTTCTCCATTTACATGCCGGAAGTGTCTTTAAGTGTTATGTAGTTTTGCCTGAAACGCAAAAATAAAAGAAAGCAATTAGAGCTAACCAGTTGCTGCTGTAGTGATTGAAGAACTTTTGTCGGAAGTTGGATTCGAACCCACGCCTTACTTCGGAGAACAGAATACACCTTACTTCGGAAGGCTGTTTACGTTGAGTCGGGCGAATGAGACCACTCGGCCATGGGGCAGTTTCCAGTTAAGGCTGGCTCGCTGCGAAGAGTGGGTGAGTCCTAGTGTGCGTTAGAGCGGGGGTAGCGATTTCAGTCAGAAATTTCAGGGTAATAGCGGCGAAAAAAATGGATCATATTGCCAATGTTGCTCAGAATCGCAGTAGCCTTCCGATGGTATGCGGTGCGTTGCGGTAGATTACTGTGACAAGAAAGCAAACTTTCATTATTACCATTCTGTTTATATTAAATTACGATCTTCCATATTAATCAAGGGATTGTAAAACTGAGAATATTTCAGCTCCAGTAGTTTATATTAAAGTTGCCCGAGTCACAACATGGTCTTTAAATGGCAAAGACAGACATAAATCAAATGTATATGAGCAGCAACATAACTTAGCATCCGGACCCCCCGCGACCCAATAGGATAAGCGGTTTGGAAAATGGATGGATGGATGGAAATGTGATGTGGTGGCGAAGTCGTGCAGAAGTTTTACAACTGCACTATCGATTTATCACTTTATTTAGAAATATAAATTCAGTTCTTATCATTTTTAAAAGTTACTTTCTTTCACATTTGAATTTCAAGGTGTCCCTCACAGTGACACTGAAGGGCGGGGCTACGGGGGGCGGAGGTGGGGGACGCGGTCAGAATGGTATGAAACACTTTGGCTCCTCAAATTTCACCATCCTATGATTCTGCTGCGCGTCCTCGTGACCCAATTTTAATAGTTTTATTAATATATTTTTTTTAAATTTGCGAATACAAAAAATGTCGTCTTTACTGCAAAAAGTCATCCCTTATGTGTAATGTAATGCTTTTTTTTTACCACTAGATGTCGACATAGACCGTGGAAAGCCGGTCAAAGTAAGTGCGACACTTAGCGGCAATTACAATATTTATTGTTAAATCAATGTAAAAAAAAATTAAATGTAATGACTTGTACTTTTTTATGAATTTGGATCTCTTTAGAGCAAACATATTCAAATGGTTTGCTTTTATAACGCTCCAAGTAACTGCGCAAGCCCCTCAAAGTGCTTTATGCCTCTCGCTTCCCATTCATTTCAATGGGCTTTCCCGACATTTGGGTAATTGTTTATTCCAAAGCCTCGAAAACACTCTGAACTGCAATTTGTCATGCAAAATGCATAATTTGTTGTATAAAATATGCTGACTTCTAAAAAACAATTTATTAAAAGAAAATAAAAAGGGCATGCCATTATATATTTGGTTGCTTTTTGCCACCGTTTGACCGTTTTCTGCTCAGTAACTGTGCCTGGTCCTTCCCTGCTGTAAAGCTATTTTTAGTACCTCTTGCTAGCTCACCATTTGGTCACTGACAAAAGATAAAAGAAGCCGACCACCCAGACAGGCAGGCGCCCAGAGTAATTACTGCCATAAAGCTATCACGTGTACGGGGAATGCAAAGAACGAAACTAAATGGATACAAACACCCCAGCCCATTTCAAAACAAAAACATTTCGCTGCTATTTTGCAACATTCTGGATATTTCAGAGCACAATGTTTACCTTCTATGTAAAGAGCTAAATCCCAGATGAAAAGCAAAGTCGCAAAATATTCCTGCATGAGCGCCGAAACCCCCTCCCCCGTTGTTCCCCCCAGTTCAGGAGTGGACGCTTCTGCTCAGAAGCTGCAAGGCTTTTGGCACAGCGTTTGGGGAAGCTCAGGGAAAGCAGCAGTCGAGCCCAGAGGACCCCCCCGCGGGAGTGAATGCGTCTTTTCCGGTGCTACATTGCTTTTGCACGGTGAGAGCGTTTGGAAAGGCCCAGCTCGGCGAAAGCGGCAGCCGATCTCTTTACGGACCCGCCCCCGCTGGAGTGAGAGAGTCTTCCACGGTGCTGCAAGGGTTTTGCACGGTGCTAGCGTTTGGAGAGGCCCAGCTCGGCGAAATACTAGGTAAGTTGAATCCTAGGTCCTTAGGACTCTGAGCGTATTCACAGTGGGCTGTCTTTTCGGAGCCTGCTTTTTATTACAAGTTTAGCTGTTTATTACTAGCTATCATTCTTTCATACCTTTAGCCCCATCCCTTCTGCATTGCCATAGCGCTTTGGTTTCATATCTGATTAGTATTTAGTTGTTTTTTTTCATGGTAGTTGAATGCAGGCTCCGCTCCTAATCCCATTAAATTTGAATACTGGGTCATTAGGACCCAAAGAGAATCACGGGCGCCATTTTGATGACGTAAACTTTTTTTTTTTTTCGCCATTTTGGTATCCTGCCGTCCTGAGATATGCCCCGAAACACACAAAGTCAGCGCGCTGCAACTGAATCCCAACATGTTTAAAAAAAATGCTTCTAAACCGCAAATTAAACTGGGTGACGAGGACCCTGTAAGGTGCCAAAGGAGAGGAGACCTGCACATGTAAAGTCACTCTACCTCTGCTTCCAGCGAGACAAGAGCTCCAGATTCTGTTGAAGATTTCATCTTTTGTTGAACAACTTCTCAAGAATGGCTTCCAAGTTGTAAGTTATGATCAATTTATTATTTCATTTGAATCTGTAGAAATTGTGGATAAACTTGTTCTACTTTACTGACACTGTGCAAAAGTCTCTGACCACTGACTGCTATTGTTAAAACTTAAATTGCATCAATTACAAAACTAAAACAATATTTTGAAGCAACTTAAGTTTAATTTAATTAATTAAATTAATTAAAGGCGATTGGCTCAGCTGAGCAGTGCATCAGACAAGCCTCCAACATCCAGTCTCTGTTGAACAGGGTTGTGAAAGCAGATGTAGGTTTTCAGGATATATTTAATCTTTGTGATCACATTGCTGAAACTCAAGATGGCATTGGCAACCATCGCTTCAATTTAATTTCACTTGTCTTGCTTTCACAAGTTGAGAGAAGACCATGTGGCAAAAGTACATACTCTCCAACTACAGACCAGCAGTTTGAGGAAGAAACTGTGTAAAATAGTACTGTTATAAGGATACTAAATACTAGACACAGAGCCTCTGTCTTCCCACCCCCACGTCACAGGAAAGACACAGCTTCTGTACTGACACCAGTATATATTGCAGTTCATTGGCTATAGTTCTTGACAAATATATACAAGATGCCTGTGTGTATAGACCTGCCCTGTCTATAGTTATTTTTCCAAAAAGGAGGTAACTGGATGTTCATCTTTCATATTACCGTAAATGTAAAAAAAATAAAGTATTTTCCTTGTCTGGAAAATGTATTGTGTACAGTTCATTGTCTATAGTTCTCTACAAGTCTATACAAATGCCCGTTGCTTTGGATAAAGGCGTCTGCTAAATGCTTAAATGCAGTAACGGTCCTAGCTGATGAGGCGCCCTAGGCGAGCATCAGCGCCGGCACCCCCCCCCCCCCAGGTGTAGGGAAACTATAGCGGAACTAATGTTGCGTTTGGGTTTAGGTCTGGTCAGTTTTGCTGGTAACATTTTCGTTTTGCTCAGTTATAAGTGCAGCATTTGTTATGCGGCTGAGAAAGTGTTTTAAGTTATAACGTCAATATTCATGGATATTGGAGTTATTGTATGAGCTGCAGTCATAAGTTAATGGCGTGAGCAAGCTGTAGCCTATTTAGGTTTGTGTTTGGTTATTTTTAGGAAAATGCCTGTGTTTTTACTGATTCATTTTTTGATGTATGTGCTTTATTTTATCTAGTTCTCACGGCATGCTCGACCGGATAGATATGTGAATAAATGCCCGTGATCAGAGATCAACTTGTGTTCGTTATTGAGGGAGGTTACAAGGGGGGCGGCTCATAGGAAAGTTACGTATCATCATCATCATCATTATTATTATTATTACTTAATAGGCTTTGCTAAGCAGGTAAATTCATGTGGGCTTGTTTTCATATTAAGACGCATTAATACCAACTAGCTTTAAGAATAGTGGAATGTTACACTTTTTTCTTCCTCCGTTTGTGGCACCCCCTGGATGAATGGCGCCCTTAGCATTTGCCTATATTGCCAATGCCACGGGCCGGCCTGCATAAATGCATGAGTGGTAACGCAATGGGGCTTATCATGGAGATTACCAGGGTCTTTCAGCTAACATTGCTGGCCTTTTTTGTTGTGTTTTGTATTTGCATTGTTCTGCATGTAGTAGGAGAGTAGTGTATGTTTATTTCGAATGGAAGAATGAAAAAATACCTATATGTGCATTACATTTTGAACATAAAAGTAGGCTGTGTTAAGAAAACCCGCTTCTCTGTCGATTTACTCGTGGCTCGGTCGTAAATACATGTCTGACATTTATAATGAACCAAGACAATAAAAATCGCTTCTCAAATTTGCCCATTTATGGTTCTTTATTTCTGAATGCCAGCTTGTCCCTGATAGACGTTCATTCATTTAAAAGGAGCTCTACCCCGTCCCAAGATGGCGGCTCTGTTGACGCATTCGCTCCCATAGACGGCTGTATTCAACGCGACAACCAGTGCTGCTGCCTTCTGCAGGTTGGCGAAGATGCGAAGGGAAACCGAGCATCAGATGAAGGTCCACTTGTTCTACCAGCAGCTCCTGAGGTATGGTGCTACTGTAGAGTAGCTGTTAGCCATCCATCACTCTCCATGTGCTCATCTACATCTCCATCCACTTCAGCGAATCTGTGTGGGGGCCACTGGACCTGCTCAGTCTGGTGGCAGCAAGCGTCTCGAACCCATCTGACACAATCTTCTGGAAGGCAGCCCTCTTGTTGCCAAGTGATCATGAAAGAGATGCCAGTGTTGCTAACCAGTAAGTGGGGGAACTGGGTGTCGTTCGGGGAGGGATTGGGTGTTAGTTGGGTTTAGAGGTCCTGGAGCTTACATTTGTGCCCCCCTCCCATCTCTGATGCAGGATTTTGACAGAATGGCTGGAGTCCAAATTCGGTAACTCGGAGAAGCAAGAACACAGGGAGATGGTCCCCAACGGACACATGCAAACCTTGAGCATCAGCAGCGGCCTGCGGAGCGTGGGGGAGCGCATGCACACAGTGCACGTGTGTGTGAAGGTGTGGCAGATAGGGGGGAACTTGCCGATGAATATCGACAGGCTTCATGCCCCTGTGTTGCATGTTCTGTCATTAATGTTAGTCTAGCATAGCTTAACATAGCCTAGCATAGTCTGGCACTATGTGATATTAGCAGGTCCTGTGGTAACACAGATGTTTGCGAAGGGTGCAAGTGCAGGAAGTGAGGCCATGTTTCTCACTGTGGGTCAGGTGGCCCGCGGGCCCCTCAGCGAGGAAGGCCAGTTGGCATTGGAGAAGCGGAAGGGGCTGATGGGCATGGGCGCCCTGCTGATGCTGCTGCCCTCGGCAGTCAGTCCCGGGGCTGATGAGGAAGACGGGGACATCTTCCTGTTATCCGCCCTGCTGCAACTCCGGCAGATCCAGCAGGCTAATGCCTGGCCACAGGCCCTTCCTCTGGTGGTGGTGGTCCCAGGGCAGGCTGGGCACAGGGCCAGCGATGAACGGCTAGAGGAAGGTGTGACACTAACCGTGTCTATGACAACAGGTGTCGCGTGGGATTCGCTTACTTTACTTATAGCATTTCTCTTGAGGCTATGTTTACGTATGCAGAGCTAATACAGTTGGTTTGTTCCTCCTGTCTGACCATCGGTTTCCTTTCCCTGTAAGACCTGATGCTTCAGACACTCATTGAGGAAGGTTTGATTTCAGAGTACATGTTCGTCCATATCCCCGAGACCACGAACGAACCCCAAGGATCCGAGCAGGTGAGTGTGCATGTTGTCGCTGGCCTCGGTAAGATTGAACCATCCCATTGACCATCACCCCCGTCTCCCCGCAGATCCGCCATGCCGTCAGGTGGCTCGCTGCCCGCTCCACGGCACCAGCCCGGCTCGTCTCGCAGACGTTGGTGCAGGTTGTGGAGGCCGGGCTCTGCCGCGAGTTTGCTGGTAGGCTTCACCGTGATCGGAGGGACCGTGACATGGCGGGACTGCCCTCCCAGGGCCCTGCACCCGTCATCGGCCTCTACAACACTGTCCTGGCTTTCTTGGCTGGCCTTGTGTCGTCCCCGAGTCTGGCTGGCCTCTCCTGGCCCGTGGCAGAGTTCTCGGTGCCAGGGGGTGGTGACTGCCTACCACATCTGCTCTGGAACTCGGCTGAGCACCTGGAGTGGCTCCAGGGGGCAGTCCTGAGCCTGCGGCTGCCCGACTGGCCGCTGCCAGCCGTGGGGGGTATGTCCATGCCTCAGATTCGGAATTCGGACTTCTTGCTAAGTGGCTGCTTCTTAGTCTGTTTCCTTATATTTCTGCTGCTGCCACCGCTCCCCCCACCCAGCTCCTTGGAGCCAGCTGGTTGCCTCCATCTTCCAGTACGTATCTCAAATCCCATGGTCCCGCCACAGCCAGCCACTCCTTATGTCCCAGTTGGAGAACCTTTTGGAGAGGCTGCGTCAGGACTGTGTGGGCCGAGGTGGGGGGCCGGACAAGGAGCCCACTTTCTGGGAGGTGCCCTGGGACGAAATTGTCATGCTCTGTGTAGAGCACCAACTCCGGGACTGGAACCCTCCTGGGTGCCCCGTGAGTGAAGGTGAGGAGGGTGGGGTGGGTCTGACGTTTGGGGGGGCCTACTGGGGATGCCATGCAGGTGTGAACCTATCCCACCATCTTCAGATGTCATCAGTGACGACGGAGAAATCTCGGTGTATTTCCTGAGCGATGGGCTGCAGGGCTTCATACCGCCGTCCTGCTGGGTGGATGCCGTAAAGCAGACGCACAGGGACAAGCAGCAGGGGAAGGCAGGGTAAGAGCCAGCCAGCCATGTAAATCTAACACATTCCAGATAGACTGTTAACAGTGACCTGCAGATTTAATGAATATTATTTACTATTAAATGGAAGAAGAGGGAAAGCCATCAGCTTCCAGTCTTGCTCATATCCCCAAGAGTGGTGTACAATACTGGCTTCTTATCCAAAGTCTCTGCCATTGCAGGTGTCACCAGAGCATGTGGCCTCATCCTCGACTGGCCAGGCCACGTCTTCAACAGAAGCTGTTTCACAGCATGGTTGAGGACCCTGAGTCCGGATCCGGTGTTGCCCCTGTTTTGGATGCTGCCTCCAGCCCCCAGGACCTCCTGGCTCGCATTGAGGAGGAGAAAGAACAGAGCCGCAGGTCTGACAGAGAACAGACATGCTACACACGTGTACTCTCTCATGTGAGTTGTGGCATAAACATTGAGCCATTTCCTGTTTGACTTGGATCTGCAGGTTCGAGGACCAGCTGCGTACCTGGCTTGACGTCGAGTCCCTGGGCCCTTCCTCTTCCTCCTCACCACTTTTCTTGCCTTCTTCGTTACTGTCTGTACCGGAGATCGTAGTGCCCTCCCCAAAGATGGCTGCCCCACCTGCACTTGCCCTGGTATTGACCCTGTGCCTACACAGGTGCTCACATTTTAAGACCCCAAGTACCCTGTGCTCATCAGTTGAGACTGTTTCTGTGCCCATTTTTGTAGCAGAAGGAGCGCAGTGTCCGCAGTGACCAGGCCAGGGGAGCTGCCAGTTTGTATATTTCCGCAGATGTGACACAGGCGCGGATATAATCTCCCAGGCCGAAGGACGCCGAAATCTACCGCGCTGTAAGAACTCTGTTTCGACTTTTGAAGGCCGTATTTTTGGGCTTTTTACACAATGAATCCGTCTGGGCTTTTCGGCAGAACACAAGGCGGAGCGTTTCAGTCTCCGCGCGCCCCGACCTCGGGGCTCTTTTCCTTCGGCCAGCAGAACGCCCCTTTCGTGCAGCCGCCTGCCCTCGGCCAGGGCACCGGCCAGACCTCGCTCTTCAGTACATCGTCTGCCTTCGGCCAGACCGGATCCCTTTTCGGGCAGCCTGGCGGGACGGCGTCTGGACAGGCCCCGACCTTCGGCATGCCCGGTTCTGGGAGTCAGACCCCGTCGTTTGTACAGAGCGACACCAGGTTCGGCCCGCCGCCCTCCTTCGGGCAGCCGGCCGGGGTCGGTCAGAGCTCTGTCTTTAACCAGAACTCGGCTTTTCCCCAGACCTCTGCCTTCGGACAGACCGGCGGATTTGCTCAGCACACACCCGGCTTCGGCGGCTCTAACGCTATCTCCGCCTCCTCTGTTCCCCCCTCCTCGGGGTCTAGTCAACCACTGAGATTCGGACAGTTGTCCACAGGGTCTTCTTCGGTATTCTCCCCTGGAAGCGTTCAGGGCCGCGGATTTAGCACCTCAGAGTTCAGCTTCAAGCCGTCAGACGCAGCTGTGTTCAAACCTATTTATAGCGCCAGTCCTGAACCGGCTGTGTCCCAGGCTGTGTCCGAGTCTTTTGGTTCCAGCCCATCCAGCACCACCGCTACCAGTATGGACAGCAGTGGGCCTGCTCCTGCTGCCTCTGAGTTCCTTTCTGGAGCATTAGGTTTTAGCTTCTCACAGCCCATCGCAGTGTCCAGCAGCATCCTCCCCACCAAAGATGCACATCCCAGCACCACCCAGGAGTTCAGCTTCTCGAAACCAGCAGCACCCTCCGTTGGTGCTGGCAGTGGCCTGGGTGGGGGGACCTCCCAGGCCGCCTCTGTCTCCAGGTACTCTGCCTCTAGCCTCCATGAGCCCCGGCCACTGTTTGGTGCTGTCAGCTTTGGTCCGCTAAAACCCAAGACTGACGCTGGGGTTGTGTCTGGTGAGGTCCGTGGGGGGGGGCGGTGAGGGGGAGAATGCAGGGGAGGCAGCGGCTAAGGGTACCAAGCGGAAGGAGGAGATGGTGGAGCATTTATCAGAGGAGCCCCAAGTTGGTGCTGACTCCGCCTCCAGGCACCCTCCCAAGAGGCCCCTGGTCCGGGGCCGGGGGCCTGTCAGCAGCATCTTTCGCAGTGCCTTGACCAGCATCCTGAAGACACCGGCCCTACAGACCCGGCGAGAGCCGAAGAGGAGTGAGGAGCCACAGCCAGACTGGGGGGAGGCGGAGCACCAGGGTTCGATGGCACCGACCACCAGCCACTCACCCTCAACGCCGCCAAGGTCACAGGCCCCAACCCGGGAGGTCCTTGAGAGGGCGGAGGAGTTGGGTGAGTACTCCCAGGAAGAAGCACATTGGGTTCGAAGCCAAGTATAGTCTGAAAAACTGAACTCTGTGACACTTGCCACAGATCCCGAAACTGAGGCAGCATCAACAGTGAGACGTGCCCGCCGCCTGGACAGCACAGACAGCCTGGGGGGGATGTCACCCTCCGAAGCCATGGTGCTCCAATGCAAGAACATTCCAGCCAGTCTTAACAGCAAGGACATCCTGGGGGAACATTTCCGCCAGTTCGGACGTGTGCAGCGGATCTTCTGCAGGCCCCAGAAGAACCTGGCCATAGTGCACTTCCACGACCATGTGAGCAATGGCTTTGCACACCTTTGGGGGGGGGGCTTGGTCGCTGTACTCATTAGGCTGTGCTCTCGTCCATGATCTCCCGGGCTTTCCTCACTGACTTTTGGTATCTTTCAGGCTTCTGCTGCCAAAGCCAAGAAGAAGGGCAAACTGCTGCGCAGGCATTAGCTCACCATCTTCTGGCAGAGGAAGAAGCAGAGTGAGTGACTATTACGGTGCTCTCTATCTGTGCATCGAGCCAAGGCCAGGGCGGGGTCTTTGTGACTCGTTGCAGCCTTTCATTCCCATGTCAGCTGTTTCGATGAACTGGTTCTGTGTGTCTCTTAGGTCCAGGAGAGAAGGGCCAAAGGCCTCCAGATGACCCTGATCCTCAGAGCCAGGCAGGAGGCTTTGAGTCAGCCCCTGTCTGCAAAGCCCTCTCCAAATCCACCTCCGGCTGGTCCTCCAGCTCATCCCTATCCAGAGGGTAATCTTGTCTTTAAATCATTCTCTTACCGTAAGAGTAAATAACTCAATTTTACAATAAGATGGCCGGGTCTTTATTAAATTAAGTTAGGGAAGAAAATCACCTTTTTGAAACCCAATGCAAGTTCTTTAAAAAAAAAAAAAAAAATCTGGATCACTCTGGTTTTTTATTATGTATACATTTTGTTAGTTTTTTTTCCAAGCAGCTTGAGTTATGTTAGGTCATCTGGTAATGAAACTCTTTACCTCAGGCTCGGATTCGTGACATTAAAGTCAAACTGAGTTCTTTGGCTGCTATGCCCCCTACTGGCCAGGTGTTCAAAGGAGCCCAGGTTTTGCCAGCTTTTAGAAGCTCTTCAGCCTTTGGTCTGTCCCTCTCAGGTCACCAGCCAAGAAACCCCTGGCGACAAAGGCCCTGCAGTTTGAGAGTGAGCCGCAGATGGAGCCCAGCCCAGACGGCCTCGAATCCGAACATCTAGCCAGCAGCCTCCCCTCTCCCCTCTTCCACCTGATTGGCCAGGTAGCTGAAACCGCAGAGGAGAAGTATCGTCTGCTAGAGCAGCGGGACAAGATCCTGCGACAGGGTAGGTCCCCCTAGGGTCACGTTGCTGAGCCACCCCCCCCTCCCACCCCAAAGTGAATCGCCAGCTGACACGGTCTCCTCTGGCACAGCTCGGCCCAAGAGGACCGACCTGGATCTGTCCAAGGTGTTTGTGGGTACGTGTCCTGACATGTGTCCGGAGAAGGAGCGTTACATGAGGGAGACCCGGAACCAACTGAGCTCTTTTGAGGTCATCCCCAACACGGAGAAGGTATCACCACCCCTGCCCCTCTTTCCTAATGCTTCCCCCTCCCCGCCATGAATTGACAGACCACAGGCTGCAAATCACCCTCTGCACCCCACGCAGGTGGACCACACTGCTGCCATTAAGGAGTACAGCAGGTCCTCTGCTGACCAGGAGGAGCCCCTCCCCCATGAACTGCGGCCCCTTACTGTGCTGAACATGACCATGAACTACCTGGTTACCCAGGTCATGGACCAGGGTGAGGACAACTACCGTGACTGGTATGACTTTGTGTGGAACCGCACACGAGGTATCCGGAAGGTGAGCAACATTAGTCCGTGTCTCATTATTCCTGTGCCCTGCGGGCCTCGCCCTGATCCTTTTTCTGGGCCATCTGCAGGATATCACTCAGCAGCACCTGTGCGACCCGCTTACGGTGTCCCTTATTGAAAAGTGCGCCCGCTTCCACATCCACTGCGCACACCACCTGTGCCAGGAGCCCATGATGTCCTTTGATGCTAAGATCAACAATGAAAACCTGACCAAATGCCTGCAGAGCCTCAAGGAGATGTACCAGGACCTGGCCAGCAAGAACATCTACTGCCCTCATGAGGCAGAGTTTCGGCAGTACAGCGTGCTCCTGAAGCTCAATGATGGAGACATCCTCCGGTGGGTGGCTGGCCGGCAGTCGGTGTCCCGTGTCACCGTGGCACCTCTCCAGCTGACATTTCATTCCCTCCCTACCTGCAGGGAGGTGCAGCAATTCCGGGCGGAGCTCCGAAACTCTCCGGAGGTGAAGTTTGCCGTCCAGGCCTTTGCCGCTGTCAACAGCAACAACTTCGTGAGGTTCTTCAAGCTGGTCAAGGTGGCCTCGTATCTGGCTGGTTGCATCTTGCACCGCTACTTCGACCAGGTGGGGGAGCCGTTGCTCCGCTCCCTACATCCTCATCAGCCCCAATACCTCACTTACCTGGACCGCTCTGGTGCCCCCTACAGGTGCGCCGTGAGGCTCTGCGGGCCCTGAATGTGGCCTACAGCTCCCGTGGTTCCACCACATTCCCGGTCGAAGACCTGGTCCGGATGCTCATGTTCCAGAATGCCGGCGAGGCTTCGGACCTCGCGCTGCAGTATGGGCTCGCGGTCGATGCAGGGTAAGGCTGGGCTGTGCTTCGTTGTCCCTTTTGTGTTGGGGGCAGGGTGGCTTATCTCTGATGGGGGTGCTAATCTATGATGGGTGGTATATTTTATTGAAGCTCTGCCCTCCCCCTAGCATGGTGGAGCTAAGCCGGACAGCGTACCAGGAGCCTGAGATCCAGCCACGTCCAAAGCGCTCTGTGGCCATCGCAAGGAAGCGGGAGGTGCTGGTGGGCCAAGTGGTCAACGGCGCGCCACTGCCCAACCCACCCCAACACACACCCGTCAACAGCTTTGACAGCCGCAACAAGTACCGTGGGGATGGGCAGCCAGCGGAGGCAGGCAGTGTGCCCAGGGCTGGTGCGTCTGCACTCCACCTTCCGCTAACTGTTACGCTTCGTCCACCTTCTGGCCTCTGATTGTAATTTTGTCATTTTTCCTGCCCACGCTGTAGCAGCCTCCCCTCAGAGGCCCCCCATTGAGCTGGATGCGCGGGCCCTCCAGCACCGATCCAAGATGCCGAGCGACCCAGCGGAGTCAGCTGGCCTCCCTGGTAGAGAGGAGAGTGGAGCACTTGGGGCATCTCCGTCGGAGGCACCACCAGTCGCCCCACCTACGCCTCCCCCACCGGAGCCCGTTTACACAGAGCAGGTGATAGATTGCTCATTGCTGCGTGTCAACCCAGTAGCAGTGTGTTGGTATTGCCATAGTAATGACAAATAACCCCCCCCCCCCTTGCAGGACATCGCCACGGAGGTAGAGGCCATGCTGGAGGAGGTAGTGCAGGCCGAGGTGGCTGACGTGGCTGCCACCGAAGCCGAGTACATCTCTGCTGCACTCAGGTAGGAGCGTGAGCCAGATAGGGAGCAGTGGCCTCTAGAGGGTTGTCACACTCAACCAACACCAGTTTGGTGATGTGGATGGGTTGTTGCAGCATGTGCAACGGCCAGGTGGAGGCAGTGCTGAGTGAGGTGGTGGAGCAGATGCTGCGGGAGGTTTCTGCTGCCGAGATCCAGGCAGAGAGGGAGCATATCGCTGAGGAGAAGCGCAGGATGGAGGAAGCCAGGTAGGCCTCACCTGTCTGGGCTGGGGAGGAGGGGTGGGTGCATTTTGAGGGGATGTGCCATCTGATGGGCCTGTCTCTGTCAGGAGAAAGCAGGAACACGAGGAGCTCCTGGCCCGGCTCAGCAAGACACTGTGTGCCGAGATCACACAGGAGGTGCTGCGCGACTGCATCGTGGAGACTGCCTCAACAGAGATCAGGTACTGGTGAGCCAAGGGGGATCAGAGGTCATAGAGAGTGTTCAGATAACTGTATATAGGCTGAACGCATGCCCCTTCGTGCCAGGCGTGCCCAAGAAGAGCAGGCAGAATGTGTGGCTCGCAGCTCACAAGACGTGTGTGAGGTACTGCTGGAGGAGACGCTGTGTGGTGAGCTCACCCTGCTGGCCCAAGACGTCCTGGAAGCAGAGCTTCTGAGTATACGCAGGTTCATCAAAAGGTAAGGGGCAGTGGTAAGGGGACCAGATATTTTGCCCACATGCTCGCCGACAACCGGGCTTCACCCTGTGCATGTGTTGCAGGTGGCGTGATGTGGTGGCCGTGCGCAGGCAGCTGAAGCGACAGATGCGTGATTTTCCTGCTGCCCCTGGCTGTGTGGACCCCCGCTTCAGGCTGCAGGCCTTGGCCCCCAGTGCCCCCCCCTCACCCTGCCTGGAC
Organism: Brienomyrus brachyistius; assembly: GCF_023856365.1. Lineage (NCBI taxonomy): Eukaryota > Metazoa > Chordata > Actinopteri > Osteoglossiformes > Mormyridae > Brienomyrus > Brienomyrus brachyistius. Next base: position 887,905 of record NW_026042344.1, read on the forward strand.
AGGCTGGCCCGGGGCGTGGTCAACCTGGGGCACGCTGGGGACCTCTCTGTTTCCTGCACCAGGTACATCTCTCTCACAGCATAATAATGCTGACCTAATATTCATAATAGAGGTGCACCGATCCCACTTTTTCAGTGCCAATATAATCCTGATACCTGAACATAAGGTATTGGCTGATTATGAGTATGATCCAGTACCAAAGCTCTTTTTTTTTTTTTTCCAAGCTAGTAAATACAAATGGAAAAGAAGTTTTAATTAGCCCACAAGAAACATACATAAGATACTGTTCCACCTCTTTTGTGCATCTTGTATTGAGCATTTTTGAGACATTTTGCAGTTGTTTGAATATCTTCACAAGTACACCCAAGTGGCATGCGTCACTTTTCACTGTGATAGCAGCACCTCGTGTATCAAGCTATAGCGAGTGCGCAAAACAGCCCAAGCTGGCTTCCAAATCCATCGCTTTTTTTCATATTACTTGCATTGCCTTAATTGAGTGCACTATTAGTGGGATTTTCCACTGAATGTTACTTTGTTTTTACAAAGATCGCAAATCGCTGTGCTACTGGTTGTTTCAAGCATAAAATTCTTCCAGGTTTTAGACATGTTAGTTTGCTTCGCAAGCATGCAAGTTGCATTTGCTACCATCACCTGATCCTTCCACTACAAAGGACATGCACATGACGTCATAGCAGGGGAAGTCACTGCACTCACACACACTGAGTGTCAAAAAACCGAGGAAGCGTTAACGTTCAGCTTGAATGCCACAAAAAATAAAAAAGGGGGGAAAGCTGTTGTGCGATTTGATTGTACCACTCAGTATAAGAAGAAATAGACTGGCAATAACTAAATAATTATTGAACATGGATCGGTCACATGTGGCCGATGTCCGATCCGTCTGATTAGGTATCTTGAATATTGGATCGGGGCACCTCTGCTGAATTAGACAGTACTTCCCAAAATGACTTCCGTCCTGTCCGTTTATTTTGCTGGCCATTGATTTGCTGTAGTGTTAAGTGTACCGATGCTGACACTCTGCTGCCTTCTGCAGGTTGGCGAAGATGCGAAGGGAAACCGAGCATCAGATGAAGGTTCACTTGTTCTACCAGCAGCTCCTGAGGTATGGTGCTACTGTAGAGTAGCTGTTAGCCATCCATCACTCTCCATGTGCTCATCTACATCTCCATCCACTTCAGCGAATCTGTGTGGGGGCCACTGGACCTGCTCAGTCTGGTGGCAGCAAGCGTCTCGAACCCATCTGACACAATCTTCTGGAAGGCAGCCCTCTTGTTGCCAAGTGATCATGAAAGAGATGCCAGTGTTGCTAACCAGTAAGTGGGGGAACTGGGTGTCGTTCGGGGAGGGATTGGGTGTTAGTTGGGTTTAGAGGTCCTGGAGCTTACATTTGTGCCCCCCTCCCATCTCTGATGCAGGATTTTGACAGAATGGCTGGAGTCCAAATTCGGTAACTCGGAGAAGCAAGAACACAGGGAGATGGTCCCCAACGGACACATGCAAACCTTGAGCATCAGCAGCGGCCTGCGGAGCGTGGGGGAGCGCATGCACACAGTGCACGTGTGTGTGAAGGTGTGGCAGATAGGGGGGAACTTGCCGATGAATATCGACAGGCTTCATGCCCCTGTGTTGCATGTTCTGTCATTAATGTTAGTCTAGCATAGCTTAACATAGCCTAGCATAGTCTGGCACTATGTGATATTAGCAGGTCCTGTGGTAACACAGATGTTTGCGAAGGGTGCAAGTGCAGGAAGTGAGGCCATGTTTCTCACTGTGGGTCAGGTGGCCCGCGGGCCCCTCAGCGAGGAAGGCCAGTTGGCATTGGAGAAGCGGAAGGGGCTGATGGGCATGGGCGCCCTGCTGATGCTGCTGCCCTCGGCAGTCAGTCCCGGGGCTGATGAGGAAGACGGGGACATCTTCCTGTTATCCGCCCTGCTGCAGCTCCGGCAGATCCAGCAGGCTAATGCCTGGCCACAGGCCCTTCCTCTGGTGGTGGTGGTCCCAGGGCAGGCTGGGCACAGGGCCAGCGATGAACAGCTAGAGGAAGGTGTGACACTAACCGTGTCTATGACAACAGGTGTCGCGTGGGATTCGCTTACTTTACTTATAGCATTTCTCTTGAGGCTATGTTTACGTATGCAGAGCTAATACAGTTGGTTTGTTCCTCCTGTCTGACCATCGGTTTCCTTTCCCTGTAAGACCTGATGCTTCAGACACTCATTGAGGAAGGTTTGATTTCAGAGTACATGTTCGTCCATATCCCCGAGACCACGAACGAACCCCAAGGATCCGAGCAGGTGAGTGTGCATGTTGTCGCTGGCCTCGGTAAGATTGAACCATCCCATTGACCATCACCCCCGTCTCCCCGCAGATCCGCCATGCCGTCAGGTGGCTCGCTGCCCGCTCCACGGCACCAGCCCGGCTCGTCTCGCAGACGTTGGTGCAGGTTGTGGAGGCCGGGCTCTGCCGCGAGTTTGCTGGTAGGCTTCACCGTGATCGGAGGGACCGTGACATGGCGGGACTGCCCTCCCAGGGCCCTGCACCCGTCATCGGCCTCTACAACACTGTCCTGGCTTTCTTGGCTGGCCTTGTGTCGTCCCCGAGTCTGGCTGGCCTCTCCTGGCCCGTGGCAGAGTTCTCGGTGCCAGGGGGTGGTGACTGCCTACCACATCTGCTCTGGAACTCGGCTGAGCACCTGGAGTGGCTCCAGGGGGCAGTCCTGAGCCTGCGGCTGCCCGACTGGCCGCTGCCAGCCGTGGGGGGTATGTCCATGCCTCAGATTCGGAATTCGGACTTCTTGCTAAGTGGCTGCTTCTTAGTCTGTTTCCTTAAATTTCTGCTGCTGCCACCGCTCCCCCCACCCAGCTCCTTGGAGCCAGCTGGTTGCCTCCATCTTCCAGTACGTATCTCAAATCCCATGGTCCCGCCACAGCCAGCCACTCCTTATGTCCCAGTTGGAGAACCTTTTGGAGAGGCTGCGTCAGGACTGTGTGGGCCGAGGTGGGGGGCCGGACAAGGAGCCCACTTTCTGGGAGGTGCCCTGGGACGAAATTGTCATGCTCTGTGTAGAGCACCAACTCCGGGACTGGAACCCTCCTGGGTGCCCCGTGAGTGAAGGTGAGGGGGGTGGGGTGGGTCTGACGTTTGGGGGGGCCTACTGGGGATGCCATGCAGGTGTGAACCTATCCCACCATCTTCAGATGTCATCAGTGACGACGGAGAAATCTCGGTGTATTTCCTGAGCGATGGGCTGCAGGGCTTCATACCGCCGTCCTGCTGGGTGGATGCCGTAAAGCAGACGCACAGGGACAAGCAGCAGGGGAAGGCAGGGTAAGAGCCAGCCAGCCATGTAAATCTAACACATTCCAGATAGACTGTTAACAGTGACCTGCAGATTTAATGAATATTATTTACTATTAAATGGAAGAAGAGGGAAAGCCATCAGCTTCCAGTCTTGCTCATATCCCCAAGAGTGGTGTACAATACTGGCTTCTTATCCAAAGTCTCTGCCATTGCAGGTGTCACCAGAGCATGTGGCCTCATCCTCGACTGGCCAGGCCACGTCTTCAACAGAAGCTGTTTCACAGCATGGTTGAGGACCCTGAGTCCGGATCCGGTGTTGCCCCTGTTTTGGATGCTGCCTCCAGCCCCCAGGACCTCCTGGCTCGCATTGAGGAGGAGAAAGAACAGAGCCGCAGGTCTGACAGAGAACAGACATGCTACACACGTGTACTCTCTCATGTGAGTTGTGGCATAAACATTGAGCCATTTCCTGTTTGACTTGGATCTGCAGGTTCGAGGACCAGCTGCGTACCTGGCTTGACGTCGAGTCCCTGGGCCCTTCCTCTTCCTCCTCACCACTTTTCTTGCCTTCTTCGTTACTGTCTGTACCGGAGATCGTAGTGCCCTCCCCAAAGATGGCTGCCCCACCTGCACTTGCCCTGGTATTGACCCTGTGCCTACACAGTTGCTCACATTTTAAGACCCCAAGTACCCTGTGCTCATCAGTTGAGACTGTTTCTGTGCCCATTTTTGTAGCAGAAGGAGCGCAGTGTCCGCAGTGACCAGGCCAGGGGAGCTGCCAGTTTGTATATTTCCGCAGATGTGACACAGGCGCGGATATAATCTCCCAGGCCGGAGGACGCCGAAATCTACCGCGCTGTAAGAACTCTGTTTCGACTTTTGAAGGCCGTATTTTTGGGCTTTTTACACAATGAATCCGTCTGGGCTTTTCGGCAGAACACAAGGCGGAGCGTTTCAGTCTCCGCGCGCCCCGACCTCGGGGCTCTTTTCCTTCGGCCAGCAGAACGCCCCTTTCGTGCAGCCGCCTGCCCTCGGCCAGGGCACCGGCCAGACCTCGCTCTTCAGTACATCGTCTGCCTTCGGCCAGACCGGATCCCTTTTCGGGCAGCCTGGCGGGACGGCGTCTGGACAGGCCCCGACCTTCGGCATGCCCGGTTCTGGGAGTCAGACCCCGTCGTTTGTACAGAGCGACACCAGGTTCGGCCCGCCGCCCTCCTTCGGGCAGCCGGCCGGGGTCGGTCAGAGCTCTGTCTTTAACCAGAACTCGGCTTTTCCCCAGACCTCTGCCTTCGGACAGACCGGCGGATTTGCTCAGCGCACACCCGGCTTCGGCGGCTCTAACGCTATCTCCGCCTCCTCTGTTCCCCCCTCCTCGGGGTCTAGTCAACCACTGAGATTCGGACAGTTGTCCACAGGGTCTTCTTCGGTATTCTCCCCTGGAAGCGTTCAGGGCCGCGGATTTAGCACCTCAGAGTTCAGCTTCAAGCCGTCAGACGCAGCTGTGTTCAAACCTATTCATAGCGCCAGTCCTGAACCGGCTGTGTCCCAGGCTGTGTCCGAGTCTTTTGGTTCCAGCCCATCCAGCACCACCGCTACCAGTATGGACAGCAGTGGGCCTGCTCCTGCTGCCTCTGAGTTCCTTTCTGGAGCATTAGGTTTTAGCTTCTCACAGCCCATCGCAGTGTCCAGCAGCATCCTCCCCACCAAAGATGCACATCCCAGCACCACCCAGGAGTTCAGCTTCTCGAAACCAGCAGCACCCTCCGTTGGTGCTGGCAGTGGCCTGGGTGGGGGGACCTCCTAGGCCGCCTCTGTCTCCAGGTACTCTGCCTCTAGCCTCCATGAGCCCCGGCCACTGTTTGGTGCTGTCAGCTTTGGTCCGCTAAAACCCAAGACTGACGCTGGGGTTGTGTCTGGTGAGGTCCGTGGGGGGGGGGCGGTGAGGGGGAGAATGCAGGGGAGGCAGCGGCTAAGGGTACCAAGCGGAAGGAGGAGATGGTGGAGCATTTATCAGAGGAGCCCCAAGTTGGTGCTGACTCCGCCTCCAGGCACCCTCCCAAGAGGCCCCTGGTCCGGGGCCGGGGGCCTGTCAGCAGCATCTTTCGCAGTGCCTTGACCAGCATCCTGAAGACACCGGCCCTACAGACCCGGCGAGAGCCGAAGAGGAGTGAGGAGCCACAGCCAGACTGGGGGGAGGCGGAGCACCAGGGTTCGATGGCACCGACCACCAGCCACTCACCCTCAACGCCGCCAAGGTCACAGGCCCCAACCCGGGAGGTCCTTGAGAGGGCGGAGGAGTTGGGTGAGTACTCCCAGGAAGAAGCACATTGGGTTCGAAGCCAAGTATAGTCTGAAAAACTGAACTCTGTGACACTTGCCACAGATCCCGAAACTGAGGCAGCATCAACAGTGAGACGTGCCCGCCGCCTGGACAGCACAGACAGCCTGGGGGGGATGTCACCCTCCGAAGCCATGGTGCTCCAATGCAAGAACATTCCAGCCAGTCTTAACAGCAAGGACATCCTGGGGGAACATTTCCGCCAGTTCGGACGTGTGCAGCGGATCTTCTGCAGGCCCCAGAAGAACCTGGCCATAGTGCACTTCCACGACCATGTGAGCAATGGCTTTGCACACCTTTGGGGGGGGGGCTTGGTCGCTGTACTCATTAGGCTGTGCTCTCGTCCATGATCTCCCGGGCTTTCCTCACTGACTTTTGGTATCTTTCAGGCTTCTGCTGCCAAAGCCAAGAAGAAGGGCAAACTGCTGCGCAGGCATTAGCTCACCATCTTCTGGCAGAGGAAGAAGCAGAGTGAGTGACTATTACGGTGCTCTCTATCTGTGCATCGAGCCAAGGCCAGGGCGGGGTCTTTGTGACTCGTTGCAGCCTTTCATTCCCATGTCAGCTGTTTCGATGAACTGGTTCTGTGTGTCTCTTAGGTCCAGGAGAGAAGGGCCAAAGGCCTCCAGATGACCCTGATCCTCAGAGCCAGGCAGGAGGCTTTGAGTCAGCCCCTGTCTGCAAAGCCCTCTCCAAATCCACCTCCGGCTGGTCCTCCAGCTCATCCCTATCCAGAGGGTAATCTTGTCTTTAAATCATTCTCTTACCGTAAGAGTAAATAACTCAATTTTACAATAAGATGGCCGGGTCTTTATTAAATTAAGTTAGGGAAGAAAATCACCTTTTTGAAACCCAATGCAAGTTCTTTAAAAAAAAAAAAAAAAAATCTGGATCACTCTGGTTTTTTATTATGTATACATTTTGTTAGTTTTTTTTCCAAGCAGCTTGAGTTATGTTAGGTCATCTGGTAATGAAACTCTTTACCTCAGGCTCGGATTCGTGACATTAAAGTCAAACTGAGTTCTTTGGCTGCTATGCCCCCTACTGGCCAGGTGTTCAAAGGAGCCCAGGTTTTGCCAGCTTTTAGAAGCTCTTCAGCCTTTGGTCTGTCCCTCTCAGGTCACCAGCCAAGAAACCCCTGGCGACAAAGGCCCTGCAGTTTGAGAGTGAGCCGCAGATGGAGCCCAGCCCAGACGGCCTCGAATCCGAACATCTAGCCAGCAGCCTCCCCTCTCCCCTCTTCCACCTGATTGGCCAGGTAGCTGAAACCGCAGAGGAGAAGTATCGTCTGCTAGAGCAGCGGGACAAGATCCTGCGACAGGGTAGGTCCCCCTAGGGTCACGTTGCTGAGCCACCCCCCCCTCCCACCCCAAAGTGAATCGCCAGCTGACACGGTCTCCTCTGGCACAGCTCGGCCCAAGAGGACCGACCTGGATCTGTCCAAGGTGTTTGTGGGTACGTGTCCTGACATGTGTCCGGAGAAGGAGCGTTACATGAGGGAGACCCGGAACCAACTGAGCTCTTTTGAGGTCATCCCCAACACGGAGAAGGTATCACCACCCCTGCCCCTCTTTCCTAATGCTTCCCCCTCCCCGCCATGAATTGACAGACCACAGGCTGCAAATCACCCTCTGCACCCCACGCAGGTGGACCACACTGCTGCCATTAAGGAGTACAGCAGGTCCTCTGCTGACCAGGAGGAGCCCCTCCCCCATGAACTGCGGCCCCTTACTGTGCTGAACATGACCATGAACTACCTGGTTACCCAGGTCATGGACCAGGGTGAGGACAACTACCGTGACTGGTATGACTTTGTGTGGAACCGCACACGAGGTATCCGGAAGGTGAGCAACATTAGTCCGTGTCTCATTATTCCTGTGCCCTGCGGGCCTCGCCCTGATCCTTTTTCTGGGCCATCTGCAGGATATCACTCAGCAGCACCTGTGCGACCCGCTTACGGTGTCCCTTATTGAAAAGTGCGCCCGCTTCCACATCCACTGCGCACACCACCTGTGCCAGGAGCCCATGATGTCCTTTGATGCTAAGATCAACAATGAAAACCTGACCAAATGCCTGCAGAGCCTCAAGGAGATGTACCAGGACCTGGCCAGCAAGAACATCTACTGCCCTCATGAGGCAGAGTTTCGGCAGTACAGCGTGCTCCTGAAGCTCAATGATGGAGACATCCTCCGGTGGGTGGCTGGCCGGCAGTCGGTGTCCCGTGTCACCGTGGCACCTCTCCAGCTGACATTTCATTCCCTCCCTACCTGCAGGGAGGTGCAGCAATTCCGGGCGGAGCTCCGAAACTCTCCGGAGGTGAAGTTTGCCGTCCAGGCCTTTGCCGCTGTCAACAGCAACAACTTCGTGAGGTTCTTCAAGCTGGTCAAGGTGGCCTCGTATCTGGCTGGTTGCATCTTGCACCGCTACTTCGACCAGGTGGGGGAGCCGTTGCTCCGCTCCCTACATCCTCATCAGCCCCAATACCTCACTTACCTGGACCGCTCTGGTGCCCCCTACAGGTGCGCCGTGAGGCTCTGCGGGCCCTGAATGTGGCCTACAGCTCCCGTGGTTCCACCACATTCCCGGTCGAAGACCTGGTCCGGATGCTCATGTTCCAGAATGCCGGCGAGGCTTCGGACCTCGCGCTGCAGTATGGGCTCGCGGTCGATGCAGGGTAAGGCTGGGCTGTGCTTCGTTGTCCCTTTTGTGTTGGGGGCAGGGTGGCTTATCTCTGATGGGGGTGCTAATCTATGATGGGTGGTATATTTTATTGAAGCTCTGCCCTCCCCCTAGCATGGTGGAGCTAAGCCGGACAGCGTACCAGGAGCCTGAGATCCAGCCACGTCCAAAGCGCTCTGTGGCCATCGCAAGGAAGCGGGAGGTGCTGGTGGGCCAAGTGGTCAACGGCGCGCCACTGCCCAACCCACCCCAACACACACCCGTCAACAGCTTTGACAGCCGCAACAAGTACCGTGGGGATGGGCAGCCAGCGGAGGCAGGCAGTGTGCCCAGGGCTGGTGCGTCTGCACTCCACCTTCCGCTAACTGTTACGCTTCGTCCACCTTCTGGCCTCTGATTGTAATTTTGTCATTTTTCCTGCCCACGCTGTAGCAGCCTCCCCTCAGAGGCCCCCCATTGAGCTGGATGCGCGGGCCCTCCAGCACCGATCCAAGATGCCGAGCGACCCAGCGGAGTCAGCTGGCCTCCCTGGTAGAGAGGAGAGTGGAGCACTTGGGGCATCTCCGTCGGAGGCACCACCAGTCGCCCCACCTACGCCTCCCCCACCGGAGCCCGTTTACACAGAGCAGGTGATAGATTGCTCATTGCTGCGTGTCAACCCAGTAGCAGTGTGTTGGTATTGCCATAGTAATGACAAATAACCCCCCCCCCCTTGCAGGACATCGCCACGGAGGTAGAGGCCATGCTGGAGGAGGTAGTGCAGGCCGAGGTGGCTGACGTGGCTGCCACCGAAGCCGAGTACATCTCTGCTGCACTCAGGTAGGAGCGTGAGCCAGATAGGGAGCAGTGGCCTCTAGAGGGTTGTCACACTCAACCAACACCAGTTTGGTGATGTGGATGGGTTGTTGCAGCATGTGCAACGGCCAGGTGGAGGCAGTGCTGAGTGAGGTGGTGGAGCAGATGCTGCGGGAGGTTTCTGCTGCCGAGATCCAGGCAGAGAGGGAGCATATCGCTGAGGAGAAGCGCAGGATGGAGGAAGCCAGGTAGGCCTCACCTGTCTGGGCTGGGGAGGAGGGGTGGGTGCATTTTGAGGGGATGTGCCATCTGATGGGCCTGTCTCTGTCAGGAGAAAGCAGGAACACGAGGAGCTCCTGGCCCGGCTCAGCAAGACACTGTGTGCCGAGATCACACAGGAGGTGCTGCGCGACTGCATCGTGGAGACTGCCTCAACAGAGATCAGGTACTGGTGAGCCAAGGGGGATCAGAGGTCATAGAGAGTGTTCAGATAACTGTATATAGGCTGAACGCATGCCCCTTCGTGCCAGGCGTGCCCAAGAAGAGCAGGCAGAATGTGTGGCTCGCAGCTCACAAGACGTGTGTGAGGTACTGCTGGAGGAGACGCTGTGTGGTGAGCTCACCCTGCTGGCCCAAGACGTCCTGGAAGCAGAGCTTCTGAGTATACGCAGGTTCATCAAAAGGTAAGGGGCAGTGGTAAGGGGACCAGATATTTTGCCCACATGCTCGCCGACAACCGGGCTTCACCCTGTGCATGTGTTGCAGGTGGCGTGATGTGGTGGCCGTGCGCAGGCAGCTGAAGCGACAGATGCGTGATTTTCCTGCTGCCCCTGGCTGTGTGGACCCCCGCTTCAGGCTGCAGGCCTTGGCCCCCAGTGCCCCCCCCTCACCCTGCCTGGACAGGCTGGCCCGGGGCGTGGTCAACCTGGGGCACGCTGGGGACCTCTCTGTTTCCTGCACCAGGTACATCTCTCTCACAGCATAATAATGCTGACCTAATATTCATAATAGAGGTGCACCGATCCCACTTTTTCAGTGCCAATATAATCCTGATACCTGAACATAAGGTATTGGCTGATTATGAGTATGATCCAGTACCAAAGCTCTTTTTTTTTTTTTCCAAGCTAGTAAATACAAATAGAAAAGAAGTTTTAATTAGCCCACAAGAAACATACATAAGATTCTGTTCCACCTCTTTTGTGCATCTTGTATTGAGCATTTTTGAGACATTTTGCAGTTGTTTGAATATCTTCACAAGTACACCCAAGTGGCATGCGTCACTTTTCACTGTGATAGCAGCACCTCGTGTATCAAGCTATAGCGAGTGCGCAAAACAGCCCAAGCTGGCTTCCAAATCCATCGCTTTTTTTCATATTACTTGCATTGCCTTAATTGAGTGCACTATTAGTGGGATTTTCCACTGAATGTTACTTTGTTTTTACAAAGATCGCAAATCGCTGTGCTACTGGTTGTTTCAAGCATAAAATTCTTCCAGGTTTTAGACATGTTAGTTTGCTTCGCAAGCATGCAAGTTGCATTTGCTACCATCACCTGATCCTTCCACTACAAAGGACATGCACATGACGTCATAGCAGGGGAAGTCACTGCACTCACACACACTGAGTGTCAAAAAACCGAGGAAGCGTTAACGTTCAGCTTGAATGCCACAAAAAATAAAAAAGGGGGGAAAGCTGTTGTGCGATTTGATTGTACCACTCAGTATAAGAAGAAATAGACTGGCAATAACTAAATAATTATTGAACATGGATCGGTCACATGTGGCCGATGTCCGATCCGTCTGATTAGGTATCTTGAATATTGGATCGGGGCACCTCTGCTGAATTAGACAGTACTTCCCAAAATGACTTCCGTCCTGTCCGTTTATTTTGCTGGCCATTGATTTGCTGTAGTGTTAAGTGTACCGATGCTGACACTCTGCTGCCTTCTGCAGGTTGGCGAAGATGCGAAGGGAAACCGAGCATCAGATGAAGGTTCACTTGTTCTACCAGCAGCTCCTGAGGTATGGTGCTACTGTAGAGTAGCTGTTAGCCATCCATCACTCTCCATGTGCTCATCTACATCTCCATCCACTTCAGCGAATCTGTGTGGGGGCCACTGGACCTGCTCAGTCTGGTGGCAGCAAGCGTCTCGAACCCATCTGACACAATCTTCTGGAAGGCAGCCCTCTTGTTGCCAAGTGATCATGAAAGAGATGCCAGTGTTGCTAACCAGTAAGTGGGGGAACTGGGTGTCGTTCGGGGAGGGATTGGGTGTTAGTTGGGTTTAGAGGTCCTGGAGCTTACATTTGTGCCCCCCTCCCATCTCTGATGCAGGATTTTGACAGAATGGCTGGAGTCCAAATTCGGTAACTCGGAGAAGCAAGAACACAGGGAGATGGTCCCCAACGGACACATGCAAACCTTGAGCATCAGCAGCGGCCTGCGGAGCGTGGGGGAGCGCATGCACACAGTGCACGTGTGTGTGAAGGTGTGGCAGATAGGGGGGAACTTGCCGATGAATATCGACAGGCTTCATGCCCCTGTGTTGCATGTTCTGTCATTAATGTTAGTCTAGCATAGCTTAACATAGCCTAGCATAGTCTGGCACTATGTGATATTAGCAGGTCCTGTGGTACCACAGATGTTTGCGAAGGGTGCAAGTGCAGGAAGTGAGGCCATGTTTCTCACTGTGGGTCAGGTGGCCCGCGGGCCCCTCAGCGAGGAAGGCCAGTTGGCATTGGAGAAGCGGAAGGGGCTGATGGGCATGGGCGCCCTGCTGATGCTGCTGCCCTCGGCAGTCAGTCCCGGGGCTGATGAGGAAGACGGGGACATCTTCCTGTTATCTGCCCTGCTGCAACTCCGGCAGATCCAGCAGGCTAATGCCTGGCCACAGGCCCTTCCTCTGGTGGTGGTGGTCCCAGGGCAGGCTGGGCACAGGGCCAGCGATGAACGGCTAGAGGAAGGTGTGACACTAACCGTGTCTATGACAACAGGTGTCGCGTGGGATTCGCTTACTTTACTTATAGCATTTCTCTTGAGGCTATGTTTACGTATGCAGAGCTAATACAGTTGGTTTGTTCCTCCTGTCTGACCATCGGTTTCCTTTCCCTGTAAGACCTGATGCTTCAGACACTCATTGAGGAAGGTTTGATTTCAGAGTACATGTTCGTCCATATCCCCGAGACCACGAACGAACCCCAAGGATCCGAGCAGGTGAGTGTGCATGTTGTCGCTGGCCTCAGTAAGATTGAACCATCCCATTGACCATCACCCCCGTCTCCCCGCAGATCCGCCATGCCGTCAGGTGGCTCGCTGCCCGCTCCACGGCACCAGCCCGGCTCGTCTCGCAGACGTTGGTGCAGGTTGTGGAGGCCGGGCTCTGCCGCGAGTTTGCTGGTAGGCTTCACCGTGATCGGAGGGACCGTGACATGGCGGGACTGCCCTCCCAGGGCCCTGCACCCGTCATCGGCCTCTACAACACTGTCCTGGCTTTCTTGGCTGGCCTTGTGTCGTCCCCGAGTCTGGCTGGCCTCTCCTGGCCCGTGGCAGAGTTCTTGGTGCCAGGGGGTGGTGACTGCCTACCACATCTGCTCTGGAACTCGGCTGAGCACCTGGAGTGGCTCCAGGGGGCAGTCCTGAGCCTGCGGCTGCCCGACTGGCCGCTGCCAGCCGTGGGGGGTATGTCCATGCCTCAGATTCGGAATTCGGACTTCTTGCTAAGTGGCTGCTTCTTAGTCTGTTTCCTTAAATTTCTGCTGCTGCCACCGCTCCCCCCACCCAGCTCCTTGGAGCCAGCTGGTTGCCTCCATCTTCCAGTACGTATCTCAAATCCCATGGTCCCGCCACAGCCAGCCACTCCTTATGTCCCAGTTGGAGAACCTTTTGGAGAGGCTGCGTCAGGACTGTGTGGGCCGAGGTGGGGGGCCGGACAAGGAGCCCACTTTCTGGGAGGTGCCCTGGGACGAAATTGTCATGCTCTGTGTAGAGCACCAACTCCGGGACTGGAACCCTCCTGGGTGCCCCGTGAGTGAAGGTGAGGGGGGTGGGGTGGGTCTGACGTTTGGGGGGGCCTACTGGGGATGCCATGCAGGTGTGAACCTATCCCACCATCTTCAGATGTCATCAGTGACGACGGAGAAATCTCGGTGTATTTCCTGAGCGATGGGCTGCAGGGCTTCATACCGCCGTCCTGCTGGGTGGATGCCGTAAAGCAGACGCACAGGGACAAGCAGCAGGGGAAGGCAGGGTAAGAGCCAGCCAGCCATGTAAATCTAACACATTCCAGATAGACTGTTAACAGTGACCTGCAGATTTAATGAATATTATTTACTATTAAATGGAAGAAGAGGGAAAGCCATCAGCTTCCAGTCTTGCTCATATCCCCAAGAGTGGTGTACAATACTGGCTTCTTATCCAAAGTCTCTGCCATTGCAGGTGTCACCAGAGCATGTGGCCTCATCCTCGACTGGCCAGGCCACGTCTTCAACAGAAGCTGTTTCACAGCATGGTTGAGGACCCTGAGTCCGGATCCGGTGTTGCCCCTGTTTTGGATGCTGCCTCCAGCCCCCAGGACCTCCTGGCTCGCATTGAGGAGGAGAAAGAACAGAGCCGCAGGTCTGACAGAGAACAGACATGCTACACACGTGTACTCTCTCATGTGAGTTGTGGCATAAACATTGAGCCATTTCCTGTTTGACTTGGATCTGCAGGTTCGAGGACCAGCTGCGTACCTGGCTTGACGTCGAGTCCCTGGGCCCTTCCTCTTCCTCCTCACCACTTTTCTTGCCTTCTTCGTTACTGTCTGTACCGGAGATCGTAGTGCCCTCCCCAAAGATGGCTGCCCCACCTGCACTTGCCCTGGTATTGACCCTGTGCCTACACAGTTGCTCACATTTTAAGACCCCAAGTACCCTGTGCTCATCAGTTGAGACTGTTTCTGTGCCCATTTTTGTAGCAGAAGGAGCGCAGTGTCCGCAGTGACCAGGCCAGGGGAGCTGCCAGTTTGTATATTTCCGCAGATGTGACACAGGCGCGGATATAATCTCCCAGGCCGAAGGACGCCGAAATCTACCGCGCTGTAAGAACTCTGTTTCGACTTTTGAAGGCCGTATTTTTGGGCTTTTTACACAATGAATCCGTCTGGGCTTTTCGGCAGAACACAAGGCGGAGCGTTTCAGTCTCCGCGCGCCCCGACCTCGGGGCTCTTTTCCTTCGGCCAGCAGAACGCCCCTTTCGTGCAGCCGCCTGCCCTCGGCCAGGGCACCGGCCAGACCTCGCTCTTCAGTACATCGTCTGCCTTCGGCCAGACCGGATCCCTTTTCGGGCAGCCTGGCGGGACGGCGTCTGGACAGGCCCCGACCTTCGGCATGCCCGGTTCTGGGAGTCAGACCCCGTCGTTTGTACAGAGCGACACCAGGTTCGGCCCGCCGCCCTCCTTCGGGCAGCCGGCCGGGGTCGGTCAGAGCTCTGTCTTTAACCAGAACTCGGCTTTTCCCCAGACCTCTGCCTTCGGACAGACCGGCGGATTTGCTCAGCACACACCCGGCTTCGGCGGCTCTAACGCAATCTCCGCCTCCTCTGTTCCCCCCTCCTCGGGGTCTAGTCAACCACTGAGATTCGGACAGTTGTCCACAGGGTCTTCTTCGGTATTCTCCCCTGGAAGCGTTCAGGGCCGCGGATTTAGCACCTCAGAGTTCAGCTTCAAGCCGTCAGACGCAGCTGTGTTCAAACCTATTTATAGCGCCAGTCCTGAACCGGCTGTGTCCCAGGCTGTGTCCGAGTCTTTTGGTTCCAGCCCATCCAGCACCACCGCTACCAGTATGGACAGCAGTGGGCCTGCTCCTGCTGCCTCTGAGTTCCTTTCTGGAGCATTAGGTTTTAGCTTCTCACAGCCCATCGCAGTGTCCAGCAGCATCCTCCCCACCAAAGATGCACATCCCAGCACCACCCAGGAGTTCAGCTTCTCGAAACCAGCAGCACCCTCCGTTGGTGCTGGCAGTGGCCTGGGTGGGGGGACCTCCCAGGCCGCCTCTGTCTCCAGGTACTCTGCCTCTAGCCTCCATGAGCCCCGGCCACTGTTTGGTGCTGTCAGCTTTGGTCCGCTAAAACCCAAGACTGACGCTGGGGTTGTGTCTGGTGAGGTCCGTGGGGGGGGGCGGTGAGGGGGAGAATGCAGGGGAGGCAGCGGCTAAGGGTACCAAGCGGAAGGAGGAGATGGTGGAGCATTTATCAGAGGAGCCCCAAGTTGGTGCTGACTCCGCCCCCAGGCACCCTCCCAAGAGGCCCCTGGTCCGGGGCCGGGGGCCTGTCAGCAGCATCTTTCGCAGTGCCTTGACCAGCATCCTGAAGACACCGGCCCTACAGACCCGGCGAGAGCCGAAGAGGAGTGAGGAGCCACAGCCAGACTGGGGGGAGGCGGAGCACCAGGGTTCGATGGCACCGACCACCAGCCACTCACCCTCAACGCCGCCAAGGTCACAGGCCCCAACCCGGGAGGTCCTTGAGAGGGCGGAGGAGTTGGGTGAGTACTCCCAGGAAGAAGCACATTGGGTTCGAAGCCAAGTATAGTCTGAAAAACTGAACTCTGTGACACTTGCCACAGATCCCGAAACTGAGGCAGCATCAACAGTGAGACGTGCCCGCCGCCTGGACAGCACAGACAGCCTGGGGGGGATGTCACCCTCCGAAGCCATGGTGCTCCAATGCAAGAACATTCCAGCCAGTCTTAACAGCAAGGACATCCTGGGGGAACATTTCCGCCAGTTCGGACGTGTGCAGCGGATCTTCTGCAGGCCCCAGAAGAACCTGGCCATAGTGCACTTCCACGACCATGTGAGCAATGGCTTTGCACACCTTTGGGGGGGGGGCTTGGTCGCTGTACTCATTAGGCTGTGCTCTCGTCCATGATCTCCCGGGCTTTCCTCACTGACTTTTGGTATCTTTCAGGCTTCTGCTGCCAAAGCCAAGAAGAAGGGCAAACTGCTGCGCAGGCATGAGCTCACCATCTTCTGGCAGAGGAAGAAGCAGAGTGAGTGACTATTACGGTGCTCTCTATCTGTGCATCGAGCCAAGGCCAGGGCGGGGTCTTTGTGACTCGTTGCAGCCTTTCATTCCCATGTCAGCTGTTTCGATGAACTGGTTCTGTGTGTCTCTTAGGTCCAGGAGAGAAGGGCCAAAGGCCTCCAGATGACCCTGATCCTCAGAGCCAGGCAGGAGGCTTTGAGTCAGCCCCTGTCTGCAAAGCCCTCTCCAAATCCACCTCCGGCTGGTCCTCCAGCTCATCCCTATCCAGAGGGTAATCTTGTCTTTAAATCATTCTCTTACCGTAAGAGTAAATAACTCAATTTTACAATAAGATGGCCGGGTCTTTATTAAATTAAGTTAGGGAAGAAAATCACCTTTTTGAAACCCAATGCAAGTTCTTTAAAAAAAAAAAAAAAAAATCTGGATCACTCTGGTTTTTTATTATGTATACATTTTGTTAGTTTTTTTTCCAAGCAGCTTGAGTTATGTTAGGTCATCTGGTAATGAAACTCTTTACCTCAGGCTCGGATTCGTGACATTAAAGTCAAACTGAGTTCTTTGGCTGCTATGCCCCCTACTGGCCAGGTGTTCAAAGGAGCCCAGGTTTTGCCAGCTTTTAGAAGCTCTTCAGCCTTTGGTCTGTCCCTCTCAGGTCACCAGCCAAGAAACCCCTGGCGACAAAGGCCCTGCAGTTTGAGAGTGAGCCGCAGATGGAGCCCAGCCCAGACGGCCTCGAATCCGAACATCTAGCCAGCAGCCTCCCCTCTCCCCTCTTCCACCTGATTGGCCAGGTAGCTGAAACCGCAGAGGAGAAGTATCGTCTGCTAGAGCAGCGGGACAAGATCCTGCGACAGGGTAGGTCCCCCTAGGGTCACGTTGCTGAGCCACCCCCCCCTCCCACCCCAAAGTGAATCGCCAGCTGACACGGTCTCCTCTGGCACAGCTCGGCCCAAGAGGACCGACCTGGATCTGTCCAAGGTGTTTGTGGGTACGTGTCCTGACATGTGTCCGGAGAAGGAGCGTTACATGAGGGAGACCCGGAACCAACTGAGCTCTTTTGAGGTCATCCCCAACACGGAGAAGGTATCACCACCCCTGCCCCTCTTTCCTAATGCTTCCCCCTCCCCGCCATGAATTGACAGACCACAGGCTGCAAATCACCCTCTGCACCCCACGCAGGTGGACCACACTGCTGCCATTAAGGAGTACAGCAGGTCCTCTGCTGACCAGGAGGAGCCCCTCCCCCATGAACTGCGGCCCCTTACTGTGCTGAACATGACCATGAACTACCTGGTTACCCAGGTCATGGACCAGGGTGAGGACAACTACCGTGACTGGTATGACTTTGTGTGGAACCGCACACGAGGTATCCGGAAGGTGAGCAACATTAGTCCGTGTCTCATTATTCCTGTGCCCTGCGGGCCTCGCCCTGATCCTTTTTCTGGACCATCTGCAGGATATCACTCAGCAGCACCTGTGCGACCCGCTTACGGTGTCCCTTATTGAAAAGTGCGCCCGCTTCCACATCCACTGCGCACACCACCTGTGCCAGGAGCCCATGATGTCCTTTGATGCTAAGATCAACAATGAAAACCTGACCAAATGCCTGCAGAGCCTCAAGGAGATGTACCAGGACCTGGCCAGCAAGAACATCTACTGCCCTCATGAGGCAGAGTTTCGGCAGTACAGCGTGCTCCTGAAGCTCAATGATGGAGACATCCTCCGGTGGGTGGCTGGCCGGCAGTCGGTGTCCCGTGTCACCGTGGCACCTCTCCAGCTGACATTTCATTCCCTCCCTACCTGCAGGGAGGTGCAGCAATTCCGGGCGGAGCTCCGAAACTCTCCGGAGGTGAAGTTTGCCGTCCAGGCCTTTGCCGCTGTCAACAGCAACAACTTCGTGAGGTTCTTCAAGCTGGTCAAGGTGGCCTCGTATCTGGCTGGTTGCATCTTGCACCGCTACTTCGACCAGGTGGGGGAGCCGTTGCTCCGCTCCCTACATCCTCATCAGCCCCAATACCTCACTTACCTGGACCGCTCTGGTGCCCCCTACAGGTGCGCCGTGAGGCTCTGCGGGCCCTGAATGTGGCCTACAGCTCCCGTGGTTCCACCACATTCCCGGTCGAAGACCTGGTCCGGATGCTCATGTTCCAGAATGCCGGCGAGGCTTCGGACCTCGCGCTGCAGTATGGGCTCGCGGTCGATGCAGGGTAAGGCTGGGCTGTGCTTCGTTGTCCCTTTTGTGTTGGGGGCAGGGTGGCTTATCTCTGATGGGGGTGCTAATCTATGATGGGTGGTATATTTTATTGAAGCTCTGCCCTCCCCCTAGCATGGTGGAGCTAAGCCGGACAGCGTACCAGGAGCCTGAGATCCAGCCACGTCCAAAGCGCTCTGTGGCCATCGCAAGGAAGCGGGAGGTGCTGGTGGGCCAAGTGGTCAACGGCGCGCCACTGCCCAACCCACCCCAACACACACCCGTCAACAGCTTTGACAGCCGCAACAAGTACCGTGGGGATGGGCAGCCAGCGGAGGCAGGCAGTGTGCCCAGGGCTGGTGCGTCTGCACTCCACCTTCCGCTAACTGTTACGCTTCGTCCACCTTCTGGCCTCTGATTGTAATTTTGTCATTTTTCCTGCCCACGCTGTAGCAGCCTCCCCTCAGAGGCCCCCCATTGAGCTGGATGCGCGGGCCCTCCAGCACCGATCCAAGATGCCGAGCGACCCAGCGGAGTCAGCTGGCCTCCCTGGTAGAGAGGAGAGTGGAGCACTTGGGGCATCTCCGTCGGAGGCACCACCAGTCGCCCCACCTACGCCTCCCCCACCGGAGCCCGTTTACACAGAGCAGGTGATAGATTGCTCATTGCTGCGTGTCAACCCAGTAGCAGTGTGTTGGTATTGCCATAGTAATGACAAATAACCCCCCCCCCCCTTGCAGGACATCGCCACGGAGGTAGAGGCCATGCTGGAGGAGGTAGTGCAGGCCGAGGTGGCTGACGTGGCTGCCACCGAAGCCGAGTACATCTCTGCTGCACTCAGGTAGGAGCGTGAGCCAGATAGGGAGCAGTGGCCTCTAGAGGGTTGTCACACTCAACCAACACCAGTTTGGTGATGTGGATGGGTTGTTGCAGCATGTGCAACGGCCAGGTGGAGGCAGTGCTGAGTGAGGTGGTGGAGCAGATGCTGCGGGAGGTTTCTGCTGCCGAGATCCAGGCAGAGAGGGAGCATATCGCTGAGGAGAAGCGCAGGATGGAGGAAGCCAGGTAGGCCTCACCTGTCTGGGCTGGGGAGGAGGGGTGGGTGCATTTTGAGGGGATGTGCCATCTGATGGGCCTGTCTCTGTCAGGAGAAAGCAGGAACACGAGGAGCTCCTGGCCCGGCTCAGCAAGACACTGTGTGCCGAGATCACACAGGAGGTGCTGCGCGACTGCATCGTGGAGACTGCCTCAACAGAGATCAGGTACTGGTGAGCCAAGGGGGATCAGAGGTCATAGAGAGTGTTCAGATAACTGTATATAGGCTGAACGCATGCCCCTTCGTGCCAGGCGTGCCCAAGAAGAGCAGGCAGAATGTGTGGCTCGCAGCTCACAAGACGTGTGTGAGGTACTGCTGGAGGAGACGCTGTGTGGTGAGCTCACCCTGCTGGCCCAAGACGTCCTGGAAGCAGAGCTTCTGAGTATACGCAGGTTCATCAAAAGGTAAGGGGCAGTGGTAAGGGGACCAGATATTTTGCCCACATGCTCGCCGACAACCGGGCTTCACCCTGTGCATGTGTTGCAGGTGGCGTGATGTGGTGGCCGTGCGCAGGCAGCTGAAGCGACAGATGCGTGATTTTCCTGCTGCCCCTGGCTGTGTGGACCCCCGCTTCAGGCTGCAGGCCTTGGCCCCCAGTGCCCCCCCCTCACCCTGCCTGGACAGGCTGGCCCGGGGCGTGGTCAACCTGGGGCACGCTGGGGACCTCTCTGTTTCCTGCACCAGGTACATCTCTCTCACAGCATAATAATGCTGACCTAATATTCATAATAGAGGTGCACCGATCCCACTTTTTCAGTGCCAATATAATCCTGATACCTGAACATAAGGTATTGGCTGATTATGAGTATGATCCAGTACCAAAGCTCTTTTTTTTTTTTTTCCAAGCTAGTAAATACAAATGGAAAAGAAGTTTTAATTAGCCCACAAGAAACATACATAAGATACTGTTCCACCTCTTTTGTGCATCTTGTATTGAGCATTTTTGAGACATTTTGCAGTTGTTTGAATATCTTCACAAGTACACCCAAGTGGCATGCGTCACTTTTCACTGTGATAGCAGCACCTCGTGTATCAAGCTATAGCGAGTGCGCAAAACAGCCCAAGCTGGCTTCCAAATCCATCGCTTTTTTTCATATTACTTGCATTGCCTTAATTGAGTGCACTATTAGTGGGATTTTCCACTGAATGTTACTTTGTTTTTACAAAGATCGCAAATCGCTGTGCTACTGGTTGTTTCAAGCATAAAATTCTTCCAGGTTTTAGACATGTTAGTTTGCTTCGCAAGCATGCAAGTTGCATTTGCTACCATCACCTGATCCTTCCACTACAAAGGACATGCACATGACGTCATAGCAGGGGAAGTCACTGCACTCACACACACTGAGTGTCAAAAAACCGAGGAAGCGTTAACGTTCAGCTTGAATGCCACAAAAAATAAAAAAGGGGGGAAAGCTGTTGTGCGATTTGATTGTACCACTCAGTATAAGAAGAAATAGACTGGCAATAACTAAATAATTATTGAACATGGATCGGTCACATGTGGCCGATGTCCGATCCGTCTGATTAGGTATCTTGAATATTGGATCGGGGCACCTCTGCTGAATTAGACAGTACTTCCCAAAATGACTTCCGTCCTGTCCGTTTATTTTGCTGGCCATTGATTTGCTGTAGTGTTAAGTGTACCGATGCTGACACTCTGCTGCCTTCTGCAGGTTGGCGAAGATGCGAAGGGAAACCGAGCATCAGATGAAGGTTCACTTGTTCTACCAGCAGCTCCTGAGGTATGGTGCTACTGTAGAGTAGCTGTTAGCCATCCATCACTCTCCATGTGCTCATCTACATCTCCATCCACTTCAGCGAATCTGTGTGGGGGCCACTGGACCTGCTCAGTCTGGTGGCAGCAAGCGTCTCGAACCCATCTGACACAATCTTCTGGAAGGCAGCCCTCTTGTTGCCAAGTGATCATGAAAGAGATGCCAGTGTTGCTAACCAGTAAGTGGGGGAACTGGGTGTCGTTCGGGGAGGGATTGGGTGTTAGTTGGGTTTAGAGGTCCTGGAGCTTACATTTGTGCCCCCCTCCCATCTCTGATGCAGGATTTTGACAGAATGGCTGGAGTCCAAATTCGGTAACTCGGAGAAGCAAGAACACAGGGAGATGGTCCCCAACGGACACATGCAAACCTTGAGCATCAGCAGCGGCCTGCGGAGCGTGGGGGAGCGCATGCACACAGTGCACGTGTGTGTGAAGGTGTGGCAGATAGGGGGGAACTTGCCGATGAATATCGACAGGCTTCATGCCCCTGTGTTGCATGTTCTGTCATTAATGTTAGTCTAGCATAGCTTAACATAGCCTAGCATAGTCTGGCACTATGTGATATTAGCAGGTCCTGTGGTAACACAGATGTTTGCGAAGGGTGCAAGTGCAGGAAGTGAGGCCATGTTTCTCACTGTGGGTCAGGTGGCCCGCGGGCCCCTCAGCGAGGAAGGCCAGTTGGCATTGGAGAAGCGGAAGGGGCTGATGGGCATGGGCGCCCTGCTGATGCTGCTGCCCTCGGCAGTCAGTCCCGGGGCTGATGAGGAAGACGGGGACATCTTCCTGTTATCCGCCCTGCTGCAACTCCGGCAGATCCAGCAGGCTAATGCCTGGCCACAGGCCCTTCCTCTGGTGGTGGTGGTCCCAGGGCAGGCTGGGCACAGGGCCAGCGATGAACGGCTAGAGGAAGGTGTGACACTAACCGTGTCTATGACAACAGGTGTCGCGTGGGATTCGCTTACTTTACTTATAGCATTTCTCTTGAGGCTATGTTTACGTATGCAGAGCTAATACAGTTGGTTTGTTCCTCCTGTCTGACCATCGGTTTCCTTTCCCTGTAAGACCTGATGCTTCAGACACTCATTGAGGAAGGTTTGATTTCAGAGTACATGTTCGTCCATATCCCCGAGACCACGAACGAACCCCAAGGATCCGAGCAGGTGAGTGTGCATGTTGTCGCTGGCCTCGGTAAGATTGAACCATCCCATTGACCATCACCCCCGTCTCCCCGCAGATCCGCCATGCCGTCAGGTGGCTCGCTGCCCGCTCCACGGCACCAGCCCGGCTCGTCTCGCAGACGTTGGTGCAGGTTGTGGAGGCCGGGCTCTGCCGCGAGTTTGCTGGTAGGCTTCACCGTGATCGGAGGGACCGTGACATGGCGGGACTGCCCTCCCAGGGCCCTGCACCCGTCATCGGCCTCTACAACACTGTCCTGGCTTTCTTGGCTGGCCTTGTGTCGTCCCCGAGTCTGGCTGGCCTCTCCTGGCCCGTGGCAGAGTTCTCGGTGCCAGGGGGTGGTGACTGCCTACCACATCTGCTCTGGAACTCGGCTGAGCACCTGGAGTGGCTCCAGGGGGCAGTCCTGAGCCTGCGGCTGCCCGACTGGCCGCTGCCAGCCGTGGGGGGTATGTCCATGCCTCAGATTCGGAATTCGGACTTCTTGCTAAGTGGCTGCTTCTTAGTCTGTTTCCTTAAATTTCTGCTGCTGCCACCGCTCCCCCCACCCAGCTCCTTGGAGCCAGCTGGTTGCCTCCATCTTCCAGTACGTATCTCAAATCCCATGGTCCCGCCACAGCCAGCCACTCCTTATGTCCCAGTTGGAGAACCTTTTGGAGAGGCTGCGTCAGGACTGTGTGGGCCGAGGTGGGGGGCCGGACAAGGAGCCCACTTTCTGGGAGGTGCCCTGGGACGAAATTGTCATGCTCTGTGTAGAGCACCAACTCCGGGACTGGAACCCTCCTGGGTGCCCCGTGAGTGAAGGTGAGGGGGGTGGGGTGGGTCTGACGTTTGGGGGGGCCTACTGGGGATGCCATGCAGGTGTGAACCTATCCCACCATCTTCAGATGTCATCAGTGACGACGGAGAAATCTCGGTGTATTTCCTGAGCGATGGGCTGCAGGGCTTCATACCGCCGTCCTGCTGGGTGGATGCCGTAAAGCAGACGCACAGGGACAAGCAGCAGGGGAAGGCAGGGTAAGAGCCAGCCAGCCATGTAAATCTAACACATTCCAGATAGACTGTTAACAGTGACCTGCAGATTTAATGAATATTATTTACTATTAAATGGAAGAAGAGGGAAAGCCATCAGCTTCCAGTCTTGCTCATATCCCCAAGAGTGGTGTACAATACTGGCTTCTTATCCAAAGTCTCTGCCATTGCAGGTGTCACCAGAGCATGTGGCCTCATCCTCGACTGGCCAGGCCACGTCTTCAACAGAAGCTGTTTCACAGCATGGTTGAGGACCCTGAGTCCGGATCCGGTGTTGCCCCTGTTTTGGATGCTGCCTCCAGCCCCCAGGACCTCCTGGCTCGCATTGAGGAGGAGAAAGAACAGAGCCGCAGGTCTGACAGAGAACAGACATGCTACACACGTGTACTCTCTCATGTGAGTTGTGGCATAAACATTGAGCCATTTCCTGTTTGACTTGGATCTGCAGGTTCGAGGACCAGCTGCGTACCTGGCTTGACGTCGAGTCCCTGGGCCCTTCCTCTTCCTCCTCACCACTTTTCTTGCCTTCTTCGTTACTGTCTGTACCGGAGATCGTAGTGCCCTCCCCAAAGATGGCTGCCCCACCTGCACTTGCCCTGGTATTGACCCTGTGCTACACAGTTGCTCACATTTTAAGACCCCAAGTACCCTGTGCTCATCAGTTGAGACTGTTTCTGTGCCCATTTTTGTAGCAGAAGGAGCGCAGTGTCCTCAGTGACCAGGCCAGGGGAGCTGCCAGTTCTATGGCGAGGCGTCTACAGGAGCTGGAGCAGCTGATCTCTGCAAGCCGGGAGGAGGAGCTCGCATGTGAGCTGAAGCTAAGCTGCCTTCTGGACATTGTTGATGACTGAGTGTCATGTGACCCACCTGATGTCTGCCGTTGACTGCCACAAGTTGTCTCTCTTATGCCTGATTTCTGCAGTATATTTAGTTGTGTGGTACTTGTGCATATATTGCTTTGAAGAGTATGATGTACAGTAATTTACACAACATTGGGAGTGTTGTAACTGGGGGAAAAACATGTCATAGGAAATGGACAGTTTTTTAGGGTTTTTTTTTTGTGCAAATTTTAAATATTAAAATGTTATTGTATTTAGAAACCCATGGCTATTTCTTTGTTTTTTTTCCATCATGAAACTTTGTTTATTGTACTTTTAAATTGAATCACAATTTGCTGCAGAATCTTTAAAACCTGTGACGTTATTTGCCCATATTATACACTCATACGTGGGGTTGTTACTGCTGTTTCTTTAACCTTGTGTATTGTTGGTCAAAATTAACAATTTAGGTAATATCTGCATTGTACACCATTGCAAAAGTATGTCTTTTTTTAGATTCTTAAAGAAAGTTCATGTAATTGCTTAGTGAACTGCTGTGATCTTCAGTTCAGTCTGCCACTGAGTTCCTTTTATAAACTGGCTGGCTGGTTTTTAAGAAAATATGCCCGTGGATGCCCTACAGGTGGCAGCAGGGAGCCATCTGCATATGTACAGACAGTCTGCTGGTTAAGAATATTCGACTGACTTGATGTAGCTAAGATATTTTACATTTAAAAGCAGATGGCCATAGATCCTATCATACTAATTTAGTTTAAAACTATTTTTAATATCAAACATATGCATTACTTTATGATGCTCATGAAAACATCACCCTGCTTTATTCTTTCGTGGGCTTGAGGTACAGTACTGTATGCAGTTATTTTTAATATTACTGTACTATAATGTTCTGTAGTATTACTGTTCTCACACCAATAAATTTGACTTTAAGACTGACTTAGGATGGATCTTCTATTCTGGGGACTTCCTGTATTCTGTATGATGTTCATTATGAACTGCTTCCTCTGATAGTTTTCTGCTTGTTGAAATAATGTCTACCTGCCCCTGCGCTCACTGTCATGTAATTCTGTTATGCACTTTTAAATGCAGGGAGCAGATAATCCCTCCCCCCCCCCCCCTGCTGACTGTTCCAAATCATGGGTGCATGTTACAAGTGCGGAACATATTTTAACTTAGTACTAACTTAGCATCATATTTGATCTGATTCGACTGAATATTCCAGGTTTCCATCTCTCATGCATCTGGTGTGAGGTGTTTTCAGACTCTCAGGCTGGCGCAAAGAAATCTTACGGCAAGTCTATTTTACACTAGTATAAACGTAAAATCAGCGACACCAAAGGCGTTAGAGTAGTTTGCAAAACCTACAGACTATTTAAAAGGTAACACAACTGTTGCATACGTTTTATATGCGTGTTATCTGGGTGTGCAGACTTGTGGCGAATTGAACGTCTCACTCCGGTCAGCTGAGCAAAGTTGGTAACCTTGGTATTGTGTGTAGGAGATTCGGTATAACTATAATTTCGTTCTCCATTTGCATGCCCGAAGTGTCTTTAAGTGTTATGTAGTTTTGCCTGAAACGCAACAATAAAACAAAGCAATTAAAGCCAATCAGTTGCTCAAATGCTGCTGTGGTGATTGAAGAACTTTTGTCGGAAGTGGGATTCGAACCCACGGCTTACTTCGGAGAACAGAATATCCCTTGCGTCGGAAGGCCAGTTACGTCGTGCGTGGTGTCTGAGACCGCTCGGCCATGCGGCAGTTTCCCGTTAAACCGTAAGGAGTAGGTTAAGTCCAGCCTTGGCCTCCAAGCTGACGTTTTTCTACATATGTGCTTGTGTATCATGGACAGTAAGAGGGGGCAGGCAAGGAGAGAATTTCTCTCTTTGGGGATCAATAGAGTGTTATTATTATAACGTACGTCTAAAAAGTATGATGGTCTGTCGATGAATCAATAAGAAAATAAATGAAGTCGTTTTCGCGAACACGCTGGTAAAGCCAGGGGCCGGACCGACTGTAGGGGGCGTGGCCAGAGACTGCCTGCTGACCATAGCTGTCAAGTCTCCCGTTTTGGCCGGGAAACTACCGTATTTTACTTCTCTTTCCCGCCGTCCTCCCGTATTAGTATTTTCCCGTAAATCTCCCGTATAATAATATATATATATATTTAAAAATTCTTCTGCCTCTCCAAACTGAACTGTCAGTAGCCTCGCGAGAACTGCCACCTGCATAGCCTGGGTGGCAGTTATCGCGAGATTAGTGCCAACAGCGGGAACGAGAAAGGAGAGAGATGGATGGATGGATGGATGTGTAGAAGGAGAAGGCGTCCCTGCCAAGAAACAAAGAAGTCATGTAAATACATCGGAAAATGGGACGACGAATTTACTTTCCTAAAGAGGAGCAGGATGGGGCACAGTCACGCGTTCTGTAAGATTTGTAAATGCGATTTTAGTGTCTCCCACGGGGAAGGAACGATGTCAGTCGGCATGAAAAATCCAAGTCATTAGTGAATGACAGAGAGCCGCATGAGTGAACATGAAAAATTAGTAGAAAATGCGCAATGAAAATAAAATGTAAATGACAAATGGTTATTTTATATTTCTTGTACACCTGTCTTAAAATGTAAGGGATACTGGAGCCTGGTTGCGGTGGTGGGATGGCTCTCGGCGGGTGCCGGAAAATTTCCTTTATTTTCAAATCCAAACCTTGACAGGTATGCTGCTGACTGTTCCAAATCATGGGTGCATGTTACAAGTGCGGAACATATTTTAACTTAGTACTAACTTAGCATCATATTTGATCTGATTCGACTGAATATTCCAGGTTTCCATCTCTCATGCATCTGGTGTGAGGTGTTTTCAGACTCTCAGGCTGGCGCAAAGAAATCTTACGGCAAGTCTATTTTACACTAGTATAAACGTGAAATCAGCGACACCAAAGGCGTTAGAGTAGTTTGCAAAACCTACAGACTATTTAAAAGGTAACACAACTGTTGCATACGTTTTATATGCGTGTTATCTGGGTGTGCAGACTTGTGGCGAATTGAACGTCTCACTCCGGTCAGCTGAGCAAAGTTGGTAACCTTGGTATTGTGTGTAGGAGATTCGGTATAACTATAATTTCGTTCTCCATTTGCATGCCCGAAGTGTCTTTAAGTGTTATGTAGTTTTGCCTGAAACGCAACAATAAAACAAAGCAATTAAAGCCAATCAGTTGCTCAAATGCTGCTGTGGTGATTGAAGAACTTTTGTCGGAAGTGGGATTCGAACCCACGGCTTACTTCGGAGAACAGAATATCCCTTGCGTCGGAAGGCCAGTTACGTCGTGCGTGGTGTCTGAGACCGCTCGGCCATGCGGCAGTTTCCCGTTAAACCGTAAGGAGTAGGTTAAGTCCAGCCTTGGCCTCCAAGCTGACGTTTTTCTACATATGTGCTTGTGTATCATGGACAGTAAGAGGGGGCAGGCAAGGAGAGAATTTCTCTCTTTGGGGATCAATAGAGTGTTATTATTATAACGTACGTCTAAAAAGTATGATGGTCTGTCGATGAATCAATAAGAAAATAAATGAAGTCGTTTTCGCGAACACGCTGGTAAAGCCAGGGGCCGGACCGACTGTAGGGGGCGTGGCCAGAGACTGCCTGCTGACCATAGCTGTCAAGTCTCCCGTTTTGGCCGGGAAACTACCGTATTTTACTTCTCTTTCCCGCCGTCCTCCCGTATTAGTATTTTCCCGTAAATCTCCCGTATAATAATATATATATATATTTAAAAATTCTTCTGCCTCTCCAAACTGAACTGTCAGTAGCCTCGCGAGAACTGCCACCTGCATAGCCTGGGTGGCAGTTATCGCGAGATTAGTGCCAACAGCGGGAACGAGAAAGGAGAGAGATGGATGGATGGATGGATGTGTAGAAGGAGAAGGCGTCCCTGCCAAGAAACAAAGAAGTCATGTAAATACATCGGAAAATGGGACGACGAATTTACTTTCCTAAAGAGGAGCAGGATGGGGCACAGTCACGCGTTCTGTAAGATTTGTAAATGCGATTTTAGTGTCTCCCACGGGGAAGGAACGATGTCAGTCGGCATGAAAAATCCAAGTCATTAGTGAATGACAGAGAGCCGCATGAGTGAACATGAAAAATTAGTAGAAAATGCGCAATGAAAATAAAATGTAAATGACAAATGGTTATTTTATATTTCTTGTACACCTGTCTTAAAATGTAAGGGATACTGGAGCCTGGTTGCGGTGGTGGGATGGCTCTCGGCGGGTGCCGGAAAATTTCCTTTATTTTCAAATCCAAACCTTGACAGGTATGCTGCTGACTGTTCCAAATCATGGGTGCATGTTACAAGTGCGGAACATATTTTAACTTAGTACTAACTTAGCATCATATTTGATCTGATTCGACTGAATATTCCAGGTTTCCATCTCTCATGCATCTGGTGTGAGGTGTTTTCAGACTCTCAGGCTGGCGCAAAGAAATCTTACGGCAAGTCTATTTTACACTAGTATAAACGTAAAATCAGCGACACCAAAGGCGTTAGAGTAGTTTGCAAAACCTACAGACTATTTAAAAGGTAACACAACTGTTGCATACGTTTTATATGCGTGTTATCTGGGTGTGCAGACTTGTGGCGAATTGAACGTCTCACTCCGGTCAGCTGAGCAAAGTTGGTAACCTTGGTATTGTGTGTAGGAGATTCGGTATAACTATAATTTCGTTCTCCATTTGCATGCCCGAAGTGTCTTTAAGTGTTATGTAGTTTTGCCTGAAACGCAACAATAAAACAAAGCAATTAAAGCCAATCAGTTGCTCAAATGCTGCTGTGGTGATTGAAGAACTTTTGTCGGAAGTGGGATTCGAACCCACGGCTTACTTCGGAGAACAGAATATCCCTTGCGTCGGAAGGCCAGTTACGTCGTGCGTGGTGTCTGAGACCCCGCGCGGGCGGCGAGAATAGTTTAGCTTAACTTCCCTTAACTTTTCCCATTCATTTTCAATGGTAGTGCTTAACAGTACGGATGTAATATTCTTTCGGCCGCTGGTTGATGTTTTGTCGCTGTTTCGACGCCTCCAATGACATTTTACCCTTATCACTACCGACAGTCGACACAACTGGATTTTGGAAAAGAGCAGCAGAGAGTGAGTAGTATTTCAGTAAATTTGGTGATTCACCTAAAAGAAAAACCGCCCGGTCGAACGGAAAGGACGACTTTCCAAGGTAAACTGAACAGCAATCTTATATTTTCTTAAATATTCCGATGTATTTCACATTCCAAAATCGAACTGGATGCTGTACGTTTTACGGAGCCCCTCGCGAAGCTCTCTGTGTAATGCTGAAGTAGTTATTCACTCGCTCCATAGGTAGCATTGCTTTTGAAATATTTAATAATTAATATTCAATTTTTAATGCACAATTTAAATAAAAACATGTTTGACTTTGGAAATTAAGGCGGGTACCGTTTATAAGAATTCCACTCATCGTGAGGAATCCAAAAGTATCTTTTATTAGTGGCCCGGTAAAGCAGTACATTTATTAAGCTAGACAGTGTCCATTTATGGAAAACGAGTAATTTGCAGTAAAACGAGCATACACTGGTCAAGTAGAATGAGTCTAGGCAGATGAGACAGAATAAACTGGATTACCGTTTATAAACTAACCTTATATATATAGTGTATTATACATATACTAATTCTGCACGTTCCTATATGCAAGGTACTGTGACGGTAACTTTCCTGTAAGTCATTGATATTTAACTACAACTTTTTTATGCATATTGTTTGCTGGCATTGCCGTTAACTTAGATATTAAAGAATTCCTCACATAATCGTTAAGTATTAAACCTACTAAAGTTGTTCAAACAAACCTTGTTTTAGGTTAAAGCAAGTCAGTTAGAAGCTATTACACTTACTTTGCTACCAAATGGCAAAGGTGTCAGATCACAGAATTCTTGTTTATAATTCCATGCCCTTCTGTGTTTCTTTACGCCTGTCAACTACCACCTGTCAAAAGTGAGGATGAGAATTTGGTTGGGTTTGGAGTCCGTGCTGGCAAGACCTGGAAGGATATTTGGGACAGTAGGGATGATGGGTATGAGGCTGTTATCCTCAAACAACAATGCGTACCAGGCAGCAAAATGTACCGACTACAGCAGTACCTGAGGCTGAAGCACAGCAATCTTCAGATGACACTGGAGGCTTCTGCTCCCTCAAGACCAGCACTTCCAGACACTTCTACTAATCCTCCAGGTTGGCTGACAGTTTCATATATGTGGTTCTGTGCATTGATTATGTCTTTTATTCATATCTATTTTGTTTTATAGAAATAGAGGAAGATGAGGAATTGGAGAGGATGATGCTTTGTTGGTCCCCTTCCAAAACCGAAGGCCCGATGAGTGAGAATCTCATATGCATGCACACACACAAACAGTCACTCTTCAGGATTCAGTATAAATTAAGGAATCAATATTATTTGTGGTTCATTTGTGGTTTTTTCACTTTGCTTTCAGGTTTGCAAGTTGTTGGAGTCCATGATGCTAAAGGTTCTTTCCCTTCAATTATGGAGGATAATTCTGGATGTCATGATCAGAATTTTTCATCCAAGTTCTTTATTATTCATCTTGTTTTGGCCACGTTCAGGCCCGTTTTGATGCCTGTGTTCTGTTTGTTCCATTGTTCAAGACTATGCAGCCAGAGATGACCTGGAGGGAGTTTCAAAAATCTCCTTTTTATGAGGCTGAAAAGCAGCGTTGGTCAGCGGAGAGAAAAAAGTAACACACTACCTGCTACTTCAAGAGCAGCGTTATTTGTAAAAATTGTAAATGTTTTCCATATACACTCTGTCCACTTTATTAAGAACAGCTATTTTGTGTCTGGGCTCATTTTTCACTGACAAATAATGCATGGCAACAGGTGGGTTACAATCAGATTGTAAAAATTGCCGCTGTTAGGTAGGTTTTCTTAAAGAAGTGGCAAGCATAGTTTTTTTTTAAAACAAAAAAAGTAAAGATTGTTTTATATTCTTTATAGTTCAGTATTGTTTGAATATACACCTGCAGCATTTTAACATATGGTTAATATGTTCCTTGTTTGTTCCTGATTCTCTAAGGTCATAAATTATCCCTGAGCATCTCTCAAAGTGTGGGGCAGTTACCCCAATGGCTAAATTCCCCATCGTGACCCTTTCAGATCTGTCCTATTAATCATTCCCTATCCACTGGCTAAATCTCTCTTGTCTCATCACCACCTCAACCAGTGTGGTGAGTCTAAGAAAGTGTTACGGCGTCAGTCAGGAGTTTTGGGCACACCTACCTATAGAATTGTTTCTTTGTACTATTCTTTACATTTTATAATATTTATAAAGACATCATAACTATAAAGTAATACACATGGAATTATGCACTACTCAGAAAAGTTATTTAAAAAAAATAATTTGTTGGGGGGGACAATTCTGTTGGAACTCAGAAGGTTGCCGGTTCAAATCCCAGGGCTGGCCGAGTGATCCCACCATTGGGCCCTTGAGCAAGGCCCTTAACCCCAGCTGCTCCAGGGACTGACTGATCCTGCTTTCTACTTTATACTAGTTTAATGAGGTGGCCTCCTGGAATGCTTTTCCAGCTCTCCTGAAGGAGCCGTCTCATATATGCTGAGCACTCAGCCGATTTTCTTTAACTCTCTGGTCAGACTCCTTGAAAAACATTTCTACTGGGTTTAGCTCAAGTATCCAGGTAATATGACCCAGTCCCTTTGTAGGCAGAGTGGTGTGTCCAAATTACTGACTGGTACTGTATGTCTAACTATCTGACAGTTGTTAAAATGCTGCAGCATCACTGTTAGTATTGTCATAACAATGCTATTTTTAATTATGCTTTTTGTTTTGATTCAGGATTCAATGAGTCATTTGTTAACATGCTACAAAATGCATGCATTAACACTGCTGTTTAAGAAAATTAATCATTTCATCTATTTAATATTTGACATACACTACCGTTCAATTATATACCCTGTGACAAGACTTGATTGGGGTCAGTTTTATCCTACAAAAGGATAATGACCCAAACCAAACCTCCAAAATGTGTTAGCAATATTTAAAGAATAAGCAGTCAGACATACCAGGAGATTGATGCAGAGGACTGCCAGTTGCTGATAATAGGCCTCTATATGTAGATGTGGATAAAATTTTGTGAATTGCATGAAAATGTGTTTTTCTTTGGAAAACAAAGAAATTTGCATGTGATCCCAAACTTTTGAGCGGTAATGTATATCTTGGGGGTGGCATGGTGGTGCAGTGGTTAGCACTGTTGCCTCACACCTCTGGGACCCAGGTTTGAGTCGCCGCCTGTGTCACATGTGTGTGGAGTTTGCATGTTCTCCCCATGTCGTCGTGGGGGGTACTCCGGTTTCCCCCCACAGTCCAAAAACATGCTGAGGCTAATTGGAGTTGCTAAATTGCCCATAGGTGTGCATGTGAGAGTGAATGGTGTGTGAGTGTGCCCTGCGATGGGCTGGCCCCCCATCCTGGGTTGTTCCCTGCCTCGTGCCCATTGCTTCCGGGATAGGCTCCGGACCCCCGTGACCCAGTAGAATAAGCGGTTTGGAAAATGGATGGATGGATGGATGTATATCTTATCATACCCCTGAGTATGAGAACCTGAGTACTTGTCTCTTTCTGTGTAAATAGACTCAATAAACAATACATTTTATTCATAACTGTCTATGTCTGTTTAATTACCACAGCGACATAAATAAATAAATAAATAAAATTGTAACCATAGTTTTAAGCTGTTTATTAAATACATCAATATCAAGAAAACGAAGAATAATGGATGAATGTGATTACAAGAAATGGAGAAATTTGTTCATGCTTTTTTGAAAACATGCCTCAAAATGATTAGCATTTCAATCTAACTTGAAATGTATCAGAAAAAAAATCATTAACGGAGATTTTGCAGCGCCGGGGAGGG
Organism: Brienomyrus brachyistius; assembly: GCF_023856365.1. Taxonomy (NCBI): domain Eukaryota; kingdom Metazoa; phylum Chordata; class Actinopteri; order Osteoglossiformes; family Mormyridae; genus Brienomyrus; species Brienomyrus brachyistius. The sequence goes on from NW_026042344.1 coordinate 921,124, forward strand.
TCTCTTCGCTTCGCAAAAAAAATCCTTCAATTTCATTGGCTGCCACTGTGTTATGGCTATACGCGACCGGCCGCTCGCGGGTGCCGGAAAATTTCCTTTATTTTCAAATCCAAACCTTGACAGGTATGCTGCTGACTGTTCCAAATCATGGGTGCATGTTACAAGTGCGGAACATATTTTAACTTAATATTCGGTATAACTATAATTTCGTTCTCCATTTGCATGCCCGAAGTGTCTTTAAGTGTTATGTAGTTTTGCCTGAAACGCAAAAATAAAACGAAGCAATTAAAGCCAATCAATTGCTCAAATGCTGCTGTGGTGATTGAAGAACTTTTGTCGGAAGTGGGATTCGAACCCACGGCTTACTTCGGAGAACAGAATATCCCTTGCGTTGGAAGGCCAGTTAAGTCGTGCGTGGCGTCTGAGACCGCTCGGCCATGCGGCAGTTTACTTTTAAACCGTAAGGAGTAGGTTAAGTCCAGCCTTGGCTTCCAAGCTGACGTTTTTCTACATATGTGCTTGTGTATCATGGACAGTAAGAGGGGGCAGGCAAGGAGAGAATTTCTCTCTTTGGGGATCAATAGAGTGTTATTATTATAACGTCTAAAAAGTATGATGGTCTGTCGATAAATCAATAAGAAAATAAATGAAGTCGTTTTCGCGAACACGCTGGAAAAGCCAGGGGCCGGACCGACTGTAGGGGGCGTGGCCAGAGACAGCCTGCTGACCATAGCTGTCAAGTCTCCCGTTTTGGCCGGGAAACTACCGTATTTTACTTCTCTTTCCCGCCGTCCTCCCGTATTAGTATTTTCCCGTAAATCTCCCTTATAATAATATATATATAATATATAATAATATATATATATGTCACACTGGATCGCGGGCAGAGCGGCGATCGTGCGGGCGAGCAGGCAGAAACGGGCAGACAGGGCGTAATCAGGGCAAACAGGGGTTTATTCAGGGGATCCGGGACAGGGAACAGAAGACGCCGACTAACATCAATGACAGACAACGGGTTAGTACAAAACAGGAACTTAAATACATGGAACAAGGCAGCAGGAAACAAGACACGACTGGGCACGATCAGGAAATCACACGTGGGTAATTAGGGGGCGTGGCACACACGAGGAGCGGACGGAGCGGGTGTCACAGAACCCCCCCCCAAAGGCGCGCTACACCGGGCGCGCCCAGGAAGGGGGCGACGGACGGGACGAGGGAGAACAGGACCTGAAAGACAAGAGCAAAAATCAATGGGGAACCGGGAACAAGACAGACAGGCAAAACTGACACAGAGGCAGGAGCCAGGACAGGACACTACACAAGACAGGAAAGGCCGACAGACAGACCAGGAAGGGAGAAACAGCGGGAACAGGAGGAACAAAAGGACCAGGAGTGAACGAAGGGAACAGAGGAGGACGAGGAGCAGAGACGGGAGGAACAAATCGAGGGGGAGCAGAGACAGGCGGGACAAAGAAAGGGGAAGCAAACGAAGGAGGGACCAGGGCAGGAGAGAAGGGAGAGAAGGCGGGGGAACAAAAGGGAGCCCGTGGGAGCCCCAGCGGGCGACGGGCGGCAGCCGGAGGGGCCGCAGACGGCCGGGAGGCCGGAGCCGGAGGGGACCTCGGAGGGGCCGAGGAGACAGGGCGAGGGACCCGCGGAGGGGCCAGGGAGGGAGCAGGAGGGAGCACCAGGGAAGGGGACGAGGGAGTTGGAAGGGGCCAGGGCGAAGGCCCGGAGGAGGGGGGAGCCGCAGCAGGCGGCGACGTCCGGTGGAGGGCCGGAGGTAGGGGCCCCGCAGGCGACCGAGGAGCCGCCGTCGGGGAACCCCCAGGCGACCGACCAGGCACCGGAGGGGGGAGCGAGGCAGGGCGACGAGGCATCGGAGGGGGACCTGCAGGCGACAGCCGACCCGGAGGGCCAGGACCCGCAGGCGCCAACCGAGCCCCAGCGCAGGCGAGGCAGGGCGTGCCAGGGGGCAGGGCGGGCGGGACCCCAGCCCTACGTCTGTGTCCCCTTCCCCTGCGGGACACAGACAGGCCGACCCTAGGTCGGGGTCGACGCTGCCGGGGCGAGGGACCAGGGGTCACAGGAGCGGGGCCAGGGACAGGAGCGGGGCCAGGGACAGGAGCGGGGCCAGGGACAGGAGCGGGGCCAGGGACCGGAGCTGGGCCAGGGACCGGAGCTGGGCCAGGGACCGGAGCTGCAGCAGGCGGCTGCAGTGGGGGCGCCTGCCCGGGAGCTGCAGCAGGCGGCTGCAGTGGGGGCGCCTGCCCGGGAGCTGCAGCAGGCGGCTGCAGTGGGGGCGCCTGGTCAGGAACTGGAGCGCGGTCAGGAACTGGAGCTGGCTGCAGTGGGGGCGCCTGCCCGGGAGCTGCAGCAGGCGGCTGCAGAGGGGGCGCCTGCCCGGGAGCTGCAGCAGGCGGCTGCAGAGGGGGCGCCTGCCCGGGAGCTGCAGCAGGCGGCTGCAGAGGGGGCGCCTCTGCAGGAACAGGAGCGCGGTGAGGAACAGGAGCGCGGTCAGGAACAGGAGCTTGCTGCAGTGGGGGCGCCTGCCCGGGAGCTGCAGGTTGCTGCAGTGGGGGCGCCTGCCCGGGAGCTGCAGGTTGCTGCAGTGGGGGCGCCTGCCCGGGAGCTGCAGCAGGCGAAGGGGGCGCCGGGACAGGAACAGGAGCGCGGTCAGGAACAGGAGCGCGGTCAGGAACAGGAGCTTGCTGCAGTGGGGGCGCCTGCCCGGGAGCTGCAGGTTGCTGCAGTGGGGGCGCCTGCCCGGGAGCTGCAGCAGGCGGCTGCAGAGGGGGCGCCTCTGCAGGAACAGGAGCACGGTCAGGAACAGGAGCACGGTCAGGAACAGGAGCTTGCTGCAGTGGGGGCGCCTGCCCGGGAGCTGCAGCAGGCGAAGGGGGCGCCGGGACAGGAACAGGAGCGCGGTCAGGAACAGGAGCGCGGTCAGGAACAGGAGCTTGCTGCAGTGGGGGCGCCTGCCCGGGAGCTGCAGCAGGCGGCTGCAGAGGGGGCGCCTGCCCGGGAGCTGCAGCAGGCGGCTGCAGAGGGGGCGCCTGCCCGGGAGCTGCAGCAGGCGGCTGCAGAGGGGGCGCCTGCCCGGGAGCTGCAGCAGGCGGCTGCAGAGGGGGCGCCTGCCCGGGAGCTGCAGCAGGCGAAGGGGGCTGTGCAGGCAGCGAAGGCGGCTGCGCTGGCGGCTGCACGGGAGCGGGGTCCGCCGGCAATGGCGGCTGCACGGGAGCGGGGTCCGCCGGCAATGGCGGCTGCACGGGAGCGGGGTCCGCCGGCAACGGTGGCCGTTCAGACGGCGTAGCCGGGACCGGTGCTCTCCGGACAGGAAAAGCTGCCTGGGGAGACAGCTTAGCAGAGCTAGGGACCTTCCGGGCGATTGGGGAGACCTCCCGATCCTCCTCCGGGAGGGCCGCCGGGATGAGGGCACATGCCCTCAAGGCGATCGTCGGGGCGATCGCCGGTTCCTTCCGTCTCCTCCTCCGGCTTTTGGTAGCGGCGGGAGGTGGAGCTACGTCCGCCAATGCGGACGGCGGAAGGACGGGTCCCCGCTCGCAGGGAGCGACTGAGCGCTGGGTCCGGAGCTGAGCTATCCGCTGGAGACCCTTGCGCAGCCCCTCGGCCAAGCGGGCTTCCAGGTCGAGGGCTAGCTCCCCGAGGGTCCTCTCACACCAGCGGACAAGGCTCCACGCTGGACGATCCTCAGTGATACCGGGTTGGGATCTCCAGTACGCTACCTGTTCTCCGAGGCGGAAGTACTCCTCCTCGGAGATGTAAGCAGCCTTGTTGTGGTCTGTCATTCTGTCACACTGGATCGCGGGCAGAGCGGCGATCGTGCGGGCGAGCAGGCAGAAACGGGCAGACAGGGCGTAATCAGGGCAAACAGGGGTTTATTCAGGGGATCCGGGACAGGGAACAGAAGACGCCGACTAACATCAATGACAGACAACGGGTTAGTACAAAACAGGAACTTAAATACATGGAACAAGGCAGCAGGAAACAAGACACGACTGGGCACGATCAGGAAATCACACGTGGGTAATTAGGGGGCGTGGCACACACGAGGAGCGGACGGAGCGGGTGTCACAATATATCTCCAAACTGAACTGTCAGTAGCCTGGGTAGTAGCATAGCCTGGGTGGCAGTTATCGCGAGATTAGTGCCAACAGCGGGAACGAGAAAGGAGATGGATGGATGTGTAGAAGGAGAAGGCGTCCCTGCCAAGAAACAAAGAAGTCATGTAAATACATCGGTAAATGGGATGACGAATTTACTTTCCTGAAGAGGAGCAGGTCACAGTCACGCGTTCTGTAAGATTTGTAAATGCGATTTTAGTGTCTCCCACGGGGAAGGAACGATGTCAGTCGGCATGAAAAATCCAAGTCATTAGTGAATGACAGAGAACATGAAACATGAACATGAAAAATTATGGTTATTTTATATTTCTTAAATTTATTATTACCTAATTTCTTAAAATGTAAGGGATACTGGAGCCTGGTTGCGGTGGTGGGATGGCTCGCGGGTGCCGGAAAATTTCCTTTATTTTCAAATCCAAACCTTGACAGGTATGCTGCTGACTGTTCCAAATCATGGGTGCATGTTACAAGTGCGGAACATATTTTAACTTAGTACTAACTTAGCATCATATTTGATCTGATTCGACTGAATATTCCAGGTTTCCATCTCTCATGCATCTGGTGTGATGTGTTTTCAGACTCTCAGGCTGGCGCAAAGAAATCTTACGACAAGGGGGAGCCAGGACGACAGGTCAGGGGGGAGATATCATCATCCCCACATTCCGAGATTGGGTACCAAGCCCCATATATATTAGTAGGCTGAATACAAGAGCAGCTGACCTGAGAAATAAGATCAAGCTGGAAGCTAAGCTGGAAACCTGGACCCTCCGACACCGATTACCAAGAATGCGTGAAGTACCCTCAGAAGGTCTACTAGAAGATGTGATGTGCAGCACTACGGACAATGATGACAATCCCTACTACAACCATCACTGACACCAACCAGCTGATCTACACCACAGCAACAGTGATCCTTGAGCTGCTTGGCTATAAGATGAACAACAGCCGCAAGGAGCAGTATCCCCCATGGAAGAGTATAACAAGCTGTCCATAGCTTAGAAACTGCCAAGCAAAGACTCTTTGAACTGAACTTTCAGGGGGTAAATCTCCCGTATAATAATAAGCAGTTGTATATCTCCAAACTGAACTGTCAGTAGCCTGGGTAGTAGCATAGCCTGGGTGGCAGTTATCGCGAGATTAGTGCCAACAGCGGGAACGAGAAAGGAGATATATAATATACAATAATAATATATATATATATATATATCTCCAAACTGAACTATATATATATATCTCCAAACTGAACTGTCAGTAGCCTGGGTAGTAGCATAGCCTGGGTGGCAGTTATCGCGAGATTAGTGCCAACAGCGGGAACGAGAAAGGAGATGGATAATATACAATAATAATATATATATATATATATCTCCAAACTGAACTGTCAGTAGCCTGGGTAGTAGCATAGCCTGGGTGGCAGTTATCGCGAGATTAGTGCCAACAGCGGGAACGAGAAAGGAGATGGATAATATACAATAATAATATATATATATATATATCTCCAAACTGAACTGTCAGTAGCCTGGGTAGTAGCATAGCCTGGGTGGCAGTTATCGCGAGATTAGTGCCAACAGCGGGAACGAGAAAGGAGATGAATGGATGTGTAGAAGGAGAAGGCGTCCCTGCCAAGAAACAAAGAAGTCATGTAAAATGGGATGACGAATTTACTTTCCTGAAGAGGAGCAGGTCACAGTCACGCGTTCTGTAAGATTTGTAAATGCGATTTTAGTGTCTCCCACGGGGAAGGAACGATGTCAGTCGGCATGAAAAATCCAAGTCATTAGTGAATGACAGAGAACATGAAACATGAACATGAAAAATTATGGTTATTTTATATTTCTTAAATTTATTATTACCTAATTTCTTAAAATGTAAGGGATACTGGAGCCTGGTTGCGGTGGTGGGATGGCTCACGGCGGGTGCCGGAAAATTTCCTTTATTTTCAAATCCAAACCTTGACAGGTATGCTGCTGACTGTTCCAAATCATGGGTGCATGTTACAAGTGCAGAACATATTTTAACTTAGTACTAACTTAGCATCATATTTGATCTGATTCGACTGAATATTCCAGGTTTCCATCTCTCATGCATCTGGTGTGACGTGTTTTCAGACTCTCAGGCTGGCGCAAAGAAATCTTACGACAAGGGGGAGCCAGGACGACAGGTCAGGGGGGAGATATCATCATCCCCACATTCCGAGATTGGGTACCAAGCCCCATATATATTAGTAGGCTGAATACAAGAGCAGCTGACCTGAGAAATAAGATCAAGCTGGAAGCTAAGCTGGAAACCTGGACCCTCCGACACCGATTACCAAGAATGCGTGAAGTACCCTCAGAAGGTCTACTAGAAGATGTGATGTGCAGCACTACGGACAATCCCTACTACAACCATCACTGACACCAACCAGCTGATCTACACCACAGCAACAGCTTGGCTATAAGATGAACAACAGCCGCAAGGAGCAGTATCCCCCATGGAAGAGTATAACAAGCTGTCCATAGCTTAGAAACTGCCAAGCAAAGACTCTTTGAACTGAACTTTCCCGTAAATCTCCCGTATAATATATATATAATATATATATATAAATCTCCCGTATAATAATAATATATAATTATATATATATATATATAATATATAATTATTGAACTGAACTTTCCCGTAAATCTCCCGTATAATAATATATATATAATATATAATAATATATATATATCTCCAAACTGAACTGTCAGTAGCCTGGGTAGTAGCATAGCCTGGGTGGCAGTTATCGCGAGATTAGTGCCAACAGCGGGAACGAGAAAGGAGATGGATGGATGTGTAGAAGGAGAAGGCGTCCCTGCCAAGAAACAAAGAAGTCATGTAAATACATCGGAAAATGGGATGACGAATTTACTTTCCTGAAGAGGAGCAGGTCACAGTCACGCGTTCTGTAAGATTTGTAAATGCGATTTTAGTGTCTCCCACGGGGAAGGAACGATGTCAGTCGGCATGAAAAATCCAAGTCATTAGTGAATGACAGAGAACATGAAACATGAACATGAAAAATTATGGTTATTTTATATTTCTTAAATTTATTATTACCTAATTTCTTAAAATGTAAGGGATACTGGAGCCTGGTTGCGGTGGTGGGATGGCTCGCGGGTGCCGGAAAATTTCCTTTATTTTCAAATCCAAACCTTGACAGGTATGCTGCTGACTGTTCCAAATCATGGGTGCATGTTACAAGTGCGGAACATATTTTAACTTAGTACTAACTTAGCATCATATTTGATCTGATTCGACTGAATATTCCAGGTTTCCATCTCTCATGCATCTGGTGTGACGTGTTTTCAGACTCTCAGGCTGGCGCAAAGAAATCTTACGGCAAGTCTATTTTACACTAGTATAAACGTAAAATCAGCGACACCAAAGGCGTTAGAGTAGTTTGCAAAACCTACAGACTATTTAAAAGGTAACACAACTGTTGCATACGTTTTATATGTGTGTTATCTGGGTGTGTAGACTTGTGGCGAATTGAACGTCTCACTCCGGTTAGTATTTTCCCGTAAATCTCCCTTATAATAATATATATATATATATATATATATATATATATTATATTATATAGTTGCTGGATAGTGTAGTGGTAAGATCGCCGCCTTTCACACGGGAGACCGGGGTTCGAATCCCGGTTGTGGCCAGAAACAACTGCTATCACAACTAGAGATTGATGAGGTACAACACGAAACATGAAAAATTAATAGAAAATGTGCAATGAAAATAAAATGTAAATGACAAATGGTTATTTTATATTTCTTGTACACCTTGTACACCTAATTTCTTAAAATGTAAGGGATACTGGAGCCTGGTTGCGGTGGTGGGATGGCTCGCGCGGGCGGCGAGAATAGTTTAGCTTAACTTCCCTTAACTTTTCCCATTCATTTTCAATGGTAGTGCTTAACAGTACGGATGTAATATTCTTTCGGCCGCTGGTTGATGTTTTGTCGCTGTTTCGACGCCTCCAATGACGTTTTACCCTTATCACTACCGACAGTCGACACAACTGGATTTTGGAAAAGAGCAGCAGAGAGTGAGTAGTATTTCAGTAAATTTGGTGATTCACCTAAAAGAAAAACCGCCCGGTCGAACGGAAAGGACGACTTTCCAAGGTAAACTGAACAGCAATCTTATATTTTCTTAAATATTCCGATGTATTTCACATTCCAAAATCGAACTGGATGCTGTACGTTTTACGGAGCCCCTCGCGAAGCTCTCTGTGTAATGCTGAAGTAGTTATTCACTCGCTCCATAGGTAGCATTGCTTTTGAAATATTTAATAATTAATATTCAATTTTTAATGCACAATTTAAATAAAAACATGTTTGACTTTGGAAATTAAGGCGGGTACCGTTTATAAGAATTCCACTCATCGTGAGGAATCCAAAAGTATCTTTTATTAGTGGCCCGGTAAAGCAGTACATTTATTAAGCTAGACAGTGTCCATTTATGGAAAACGAGTAATTTGCAGTAAAACGAGCATACACTGGTCAAGTAGAATGAGTCTAGGCAGATGAGACAGAATAAACTGGATTACCGTTTATAAACTAACCTTATATATATAGTGTATTATACATATACTAATTCTGCACGTTCCTATATGCAAGGTACTGTGACGGTAACTTTCCTGTAAGTCATTGATATTTAACTACAACTTTTTTATGCATATTGTTTGCTGGCATTGCCGTTAACTTGGATATTAAAGAATTCCTCACATAATCGTTAAGTATTAAACCTACTAAAGTTGTTCAAACAAACCTTGTTTTAGGTTAAAGCAAGTCAGTTAGAAGCTATTACACTTACTTTGCTACCAAATGGCAAAGGTGTCAGATCACAGAATTCTTGTTTATAATTCCATGCCCTTCTGTGTTTCTTTACGCCTGTCAACTACCACCTGTCAAAAGTGAGGATGAGAATTTGGTTGGGTTTGGAGTCCGTGCTGGCAAGACCTGGAAGGATATTTGGGACAGTAGGGATGATGGGTATGAGGCTGTTATCCTCAAACAACAATGCGTACCAGGCAGCAAAATGTACCGACTACAGCAGTACCTGAGGCTGAAGCACAGCAATCTTCAGATGACACTGGAGGCTTCTGCTCCCTCAAGACCAGCACTTCCAGACACTTCTACTAATCCTCCAGGTTGGCTGACAGTTTCATATATGTGGTTCTGTGCATTGATTATGTCTTTTATTCATATCTATTTTGTTTTATAGAAATAGAGGAAGATGAGGAATTGGAGAGGATGATGCTTTGTTGGTCCCCTTCCAAAACCGAAGGCCCGATGAGTGAGAATCTCATATGCATGCACACACACAAACAGTCACTCTTCAGGATTCAGTATAAATTAAGGAATCAATATTATTTGTGGTTCATTTGTGGTTTTTTCACTTTGCTTTCAGGTTTGCAAGTTGTTGGAGTCCATGATGCTAAAGGTTCTTTCCCTTCAATTATGGAGGATAATTCTGGATGTCATGATCAGAATTTTTCATCCAAGTTCTTTATTATTCATCTTGTTTTGGCCACGTTCAGGCCCGTTTTGATGCCTGTGTTCTGTTTGTTCCATTGTTCAAGACTATGCAGCCAGAGATGACCTGGAGGGAGTTTCAAAAATCTCCTTTTTATGAGGCTGAAAAGCAGCGTTGGTCAGCGGAGAGAAAAAAGTAACACACTACCTGCTACTTCAAGAGCAGCGTTATTTGTAAAAATTGTAAATGTTTTCCATATACACTCTGTCCACTTTATTAAGAACAGCTATTTTGTGTCTGGGCTCATTTTTCACTGACAAATAATGCATGGCAACAGGTGGGTTACAATCAGATTGTAAAAATTGCCGCTGTTAGGTAGGTTTTCTTAAAGAAGTGGCAAGCATAGTTTTTTTTTAAAACAAAAAAAGTAAAGATTGTTTTATATTCTTTATAGTTCAGTATTGTTTGAATATACACTTGCAGCATTTTAACATATGGTTAATATGTTCCTTGTTTGTTCCTGATTCTCTAAGGTCATAAATTATCCCTGAGCATCTCTCAAAGTGTGGGGCAGTTACCCCAATGGCTAAATTCCCCATCGTGACCCTTTCAGATCTGTCCTATTAATCATTCCCTATCCACTGGCTAAATCTCTCTTGTCTCATCACCACCTCAACCAGTGTGGTGAGTCTAAGAAAGTGTTACGGCGTCAGTCAGGAGTTTTGGGCACACCTACCTATAGAATTGTTTCTTTGTACTATTCTTTACATTTTGTAATATTTATAAAGACATCATAACTATAAAGTAATACACATGGAATTATGCACTACTCAGAAAAGTTATTTAAAAAAAATAATTTGTTGGGGGGGACAATTCTGTTGGAACTCAGAAGGTTGCCGGTTCAAATCCCAGGGCTGGCCGAGTGATCCCACCATTGGGCCCTTGAGCAAGGCCCTTAACCCCAGCTGCTCCAGGGACTGACTGATCCTGCTTTCTACTTTATACACAGCAAAATTCGAAGTGTTTAAATAACACTTATAGAGTTAAATTTAACACTGTTCACGAGTCTATTTGGTCCCATTCGGAAGTGGTGTTAAAGTCACTCTTTCCATAGTGTTAAATATTTAGAGTAAAATTGACTCTAAGTTGAGTAGAAATTTAACACTGAGTAACACTGCATAGTGTTACTTCAATGCAACACTACTAGTGGTGTCATATCATTTACTCTTTCACAGTGATAAATTACCTCTATTTGAGTAAAATCCCATTGATTTTTAACACTGAATTGAGTTATTAGAAATGAACACTGGAGGTTCGAATAATTCTGATGAGAGCTGATGTTACTCTATACTGTGTTATTCATACACTAATCTCTGAGTAAATTTTTAAAATCATTTTACATCAAGTAGTGTTATTTCAACTCTTCCTGTGGTTTTACCTTTACACTTCTGTCACTGTTTTGCAGCATGAAAAATGTTGTCTTTAATAATGCTTTTACATGTAAAACAAATGAGCAAAAACCACAACTGACTTCAAAATAGGTTTAACTGCTTTATTTTAATGTCAGGCTAAAAATATTAAAACATCTCATGTAGTATATAAAACACTTTAAAACAATGACTTTAGTTCTACATAAAATGACAATATGGAACAACATACAGGGAGGAATCTGACGTGCCATACTTCAGTTGAAGATCAAGTGGTTTGAAGTAACACAGCTCATTTATGTTTAACACTTTCAGAACCATATTGGGATGCATTCTGACCCTAAATGCATGGTAATGGTCATCCAAACACAGGGTTTCCATCAGTTTTCCGCAGAGCAATACAATGTCATCTTTCACAGCAATACTCTTGATCTTACAAAACACAGGCATCTCAGACACTACCTCTGTACAGATGATAAAGTCAGGGCGGTACTCTGTACCATGATGTTTTATCCATTTAGCTGAAAACACACTGGTAGACAATACAGCTCCAATTTTTAAGGCAATTTCTGGACCTTCTTTCAGCTCTCCAAGTGTCACCATCTTTCCTGGTCCTAAGGCTAATTTTTCCAGACTAAAGGACTCCCAATACATTGCCATACAACTTTGGTGTTTTTTGGCCAATGTCTTTGTAATGTTTTTAAAGCTTTTTAATTGTTTCTTAAAGAAATTATGTTTGGCTTCGTATCTCATGCACCACATGTGCAGAATTGGGCCAATGTTTCGGATACTGCGAGGGTAATGTATCATGAAGTGATGCTTTGGTAGGAGACTGATTGTAGGAAATAACTGCTTAAAGAGCTGATGATGATCAATAATTAAATGTTTGAGGTAGATGGTCATACCTTCTGATAGCACTGGTGAAAATATAATATTGACAATTTGTAGAAGCAGAAGTAGAAGATGCCAAAGCTTATCATCTGTCTGTACTAAATCACCAAACAGCAACGGAGCGTTACGCAATAAGCACCAAGACTGAATTGCATTTAACCCTAAATCATTACTGCCATCAAACAACTTTACCCTTGGAGGGCGGTTTCGTCGCTGATTGTAGCCATAGTCAAAGGCATGTATTCTACCAGCAAGCTGTTCAGCACTTAGGAAGTTCTCCTGAATGTACTGCAGAACAAGTTTCACCTCTAACTGAGCAACTCCCTCCAAAATGTCATGCATGATATCTACAGAAAAATTGTTAGCTGTGTTGAAATATTTAAGTGAATTCAAGAGACAACTGCGTTTCACACCACATACATGAGGTAGCGTAGGATCTCTTTGTAAACTTTCACAGTGCTGCTTATGCATATCAAGAGTTCTTAGTACAACACCAGAATCATCTTCACAGAACACACTTTGAAAACAATCTTTCTCAAGCAGACAGAAACGACAACAATATCGAGCTGCAAACGACTCCACAAACCCAAACAGACTATGTAAGCCAAGATTATCCCCAGTGACCTGGACTACAGTGCCATGAATCAAGTGTTTAAACATGGGAATTTTCAGGCCCTCTGTCTCAAGTACTTTCAGATCATTGACAAGTGGCTCAAGTATTGAATTAAAGCCATAACGCTGCTTAATCAAGCCATAATCTTGTGCATGAAAAAGAGCACACAAATGAATATTAACCAAAGAGGAATTAAAGATTGGGGGAAAATTCCTTAGTGTAAAGTATATTACACCTAACTTATGTACACCCTTTTTAGAGCCCAAGGGATTTGCAGTTTCAAAGTCGTCATAAAATAGTTGAATTTGTAAGGCATCTTTTTCTGTAGAAAATAGGGGACTTCCTTTAACATAGGCAGCATCGTGTAAATCTGTATACACACCTTCTCTGGGTATATTCCTGGACTTGAATATGTCAACAACATGGTGGTTTTGAAAGATTTGTTTCAGTGTTTCCAAAATGGGAACATATGCAAACCTATCAGTTACAATGACTTGATCATAAGTCCCTGTAATCTTGTTTCTTCTACCGTCAAATCTTGTGCCAAGCACAATTTCAACAGGGTCAACAGTTGCCCATTTTTGTTTAAAGTGTTTATTTCGTTTAGCTTCTGAATTTAACAGTGTGAATGGGTTTTCAAAGTTTTCGAATGACTGCTCAAATTTGTTTTTACTTGTGGTGTCCTGTGAAGGTAAGCTCTGTAAGGCTGTATCTTTAGCCTGAGTATGAATCTCAAAAAACAGTTCTTCCATTGAGGAGACAAAACTATTTACAGTAGATTGGCTTAATCCCGCTGCCCTGAGCTGTGCAACAGCAGAGGCACACATATCCAGAGTGCTTTTATTTGACTTCAATATTTCGGATGTTGTGGGTGTCTCTTCTACATTAGTTGACACCACCTCCCCTGCACTGCTAACTTGTTTAACTGCCACATCAGGCTGGAGATTAACATCAGTGTCAGCCTGTTGGTCAAAATAGTTAAGGTGTTTGGTATTTAAATGTTTTCTAAAACCAGAAAAAGTACCAAACACACAGCCACAGCCACGCTGGGCACATTTAAGGCGAAGATTTTTTCCAGGTAAATAACCATGAACTAACCGTAAATGCCTAACAAGCATTTTTGAACCAGTAAACTCAGCCTGACAGACAAAACACTTCATGGAGGAATTCAATGGGATTCAAACTTCAAGCACTAATGAAGCAACCTTGCCCTTACTTCAGCAACTCGGGGACTTTCTTTGACTTTGCCAACATCTATGTTGTACACAGTGGTTTGGATGAATGTGTACATGTTGTGAAGCATGGTGTTGTAAGATGTACCAAACACAAAATGTGCTTTAAACAATTCATCAAAAGAACCTAGAGAAGAGGTTGACTTGCATGGTATGGCGTTCTTGTCAAGAATAATGAAGTACTGGTGGATGTCATTCTTCTTCACCCCAACAGCCAAGAGGTAGGGTTGAGTGCTAGTAGTGATGGCATCAAGATGCTCTTGGATATTTGTCCCAGTCTGAAAAGATAAATACAGACAGACAATAAGAACCAAGTGGTTATAATACTTAAACTGGTAATTCATACCCTAAAAAGAGAAAACACAAACCTTTTTGAAGACCACAAGATGCTTTTCCGCTTGGGAAGCTGACACCTTTCCTGGTCTTTTCCGACCCTGTCCAGATGGTGGAATCAGATGTAATAGCAATAAAATTGTTGAAAGGTCACTGTCCCAACCTGCAAAAGATTTGTTTTTAATAAAGTTCAGTGCATCTGCATTGACAAAATGTTTAAGACCCAAAATACAAAAAGGATAGCTGTTCTGTGACAGATTTTCTCCTATTTAAAAAAAAATATTACAGCTGATTCAATGCCTGTATCTCCAGCAAGTTTTAAATATTATATTGATATGTAGATAATGAAATTTGATGCCAATACATTTCCTATCAAACAGTATGTATAAAAAATAAGCAGCCACACAAAATCAAAACGGGTAATTTTTGATTTTGGTCATTTAGAGCAGCTTCTGTCTGCACCCTGTGAATGTGCTAATCAAATTAAAAGAAAATATACAAACAGCTCACCAATGTCAGCATTAACTTCAGTGGCATCCTCAGGAGGGTCAGCTGCCAGCAAGAGTTCTTCCAGGTCACTGGCAGAAGGAAGCTTTCTGCCTTGTTGGATAATCTTTCCTTTGAATGTTGTTGGCCACCTCTCCAGAAACCTGCCTGATACATCCTCACCAAACATCAGTACAAAATCCTGTTCAATCTGTAACAGGGATAGATGGAGAGTTATACCTACTGTCTACAAAATATTAAAGTGTATTTATATTGTCAAATTAATGACAAATATTTACCAAGCCTTTGATATCTTTAAAACGTGGAAAATAGGACAGTATGTTGCTTGACAGCAAGGGGTCAAGGACCATGTTGCGGCGATAAACTGCTGTCAACTTCATCTTCTTCTTGACTGTGTCTTCATCAGCTGAATGTTTCATCAGTGAGATTGCTTCCTTGCACTCATCCTCACTCAGCACCTTCTCTGTAACAAACTGCAACTCTCGTCTTCCAGTTGGTCCTCCACACTGGTTTTCACCCGATGATCCATCTCCTGATGATAGACAATATGAAATACACCTTTACCAAAACTGATGACATTTGATATACATTATTTATGCAGAACCACAATTTGGAACTGCATTGTGCATTTCCACTGAATTACAAATGTTACCTCCAAATGATAATCGCCTGTCTTTAGCACTGCATCTCTGTATGGTTTTAATCCTCCAGGCCAAGTACCCAGTGCCACTCTCACCATCATAATAATGTTCCTTGGAGGGCGACATGTATGGACATTTTGTTTGCTAGCAAGTTATGTTACAATGAAGAGTTGATAAGGACATGCATTTTGGCAGAATTTAAAATGCTTAAATCTGATTTTAGTTGTATCAGTTATTACTGTGAGCTACTTACATAGCCATTTTTGGAGTACGGGTCACTGAGGTAGGGGAATAAGGTTACAATTCCTCTGGCATACATTTCTTTTACCTGGCGTGGTGGTGATGTTCTGCAAGATCAAAAGGCAAAGAACTTGTCAGCTTTCCTGGAATTAATACAGATTTAAAATAATTTAACAACTATAGTAAAAGCAAAGGGCCTGAAAAAAATTACCCATTTTTTTCTGTCATGTCAGCTACCAGTATGTTCACCATTTTTCTTCTGGTTTCATCCACCAAGGACTTGGTTCGAATGTATTCATTTATTATACGTTCTCCGCCAGATTTGCTGGTGAGAATGGATTCCACCAACTTGAAAACATAATAAAAACATTCTACATGTTATCATAACCAATGCAGTTCAGAGTACATAAACTACTCACAAAATAAGGTGATATAACAATGACGCTGTTAGAATATATAGAAGTCAGTTAACTCTTACTTGCTTAGCTTCTGCGTCCAGCTTCCTGCGTTTGCTAGAAGGGCTGTCTGAAAGGATGACCGTGTCCTGTGAATCTGAAGAATGTGACGATGATAACTGCGACTGCTCAGGAGACACTTCTGTAGCAGCTGTTTCCAAACCTCAAAAACGGGAGCAAAACAAATCAATTTATACTGTATGGTTCCTTCATAGACACATTTTAAACACTCAATAAACAATATAAAACTGATAAGAAAAAAACTTGCTTTTAATGAAACAGACATCACTCAAACAAACCTGTGTCATATTTGATGGTTAGTACCCCAGTTGAGGGATCCGTTACTATATCTTCAAATACATCATCATCCAACTCAGTCCCTGAACTGTCAAAAACTTTCACACCTTCTATTATGGCTGGCACACCAAACTTTGCAAATGCTGGAAAAGACGCACACAAGTGTGTGTAAACAAAAGGATTACATGACATTTAATAATTTTACTTTACCTAAATGAAAATCATTTCAAGATACATTTTCAAAAGTGACTCAGGTAAATAAAAACAAAATGAAGAACCACTAACAGATGCTTGATACGTGTATAGATGGGCACAAGATTAAAACGGTGTGACTCAGATTATGCTGTTTTTCCACTAAATACACATTCATAACTAAGAAGAAATTAAATGCAGATCATTATCAATTAATCTTAAAAAGCAGTTTGAGGAAACTAAGTGACTAAAAGAACTTGAAGCCCCTTGTACAATGTTGGTTTCTTACCGGCAATCAAAAATTCCTTAAGGCTTGGCTCAGAAACTCTGACAAATTTCTGCACACCTCCGAGTTTTGCTTTAAGCAGCATGCTTCCTGTAGACAGTAATTTCTTATAGTCAGTGCACTTCATTGAACAATAAACAGAAAAAAGTGAATATTAACAGTCCCATAAATACGAGCAAAACAGCCCTGCAGTAACCCCTCCCTATGTTTATGGTGTCTTCCATGTTACATTTATTTGAGTATAACAGGTGTTTCAGCTCTCTGGCTGTAGTTTGCGGTGGTTGGCTAACTTCATTGGCCTATACTAACTGAGTGTTTCATCTACATGAGAATTACTATCCATCCATCCATCCATTTTCCAAACCGCTTATCCTACTGGGTCGCGGGGGGTCCGGAGCCTATCCCGGAATCAATGGGCACGAGGCAGGGAACAACCCAGGATGGGGGGCCAGCCCATCGCAGGGCATGAGAATTACTAGTACTTCTAAATAACTACCGAAAATCCTGCTTCACTGTATTGAAACCATGTCATGTAATGTTACTCTACTCATAACTTGAAACTAGAGGTCGACCGATATGGGTTTATCAATAGCCGAAGCCGATAATTAGGAGTCAGGGTCAGCCGATGGCGATACATGCTGCCGATTTTTTCTGGCTGATAATTGGACGTTTTCCCCTCTATTTGCATGGTAAAATATCACACTAACAATAACAAACGATACAAACAAAATCTCAACTCGGCATTTATTGAATACTGACTTGAGTAAATTTAAATATAAACTTAAATAAAAACACAATACAACTTGTAAACAATAAAAATAGCAGGATCAGAATCTCTTAGTGCACAATATAGCGGCAAACTCATGTTTTTATGTTCATGTTATCTTCAGTTTTAATCACACTTCCAGTCCATTTTTGTTCAGCCATCAGACAGCAATTACTACAACAGAAGAAAAAAATGCAACATTAGCATTTTCATTATAGTGCCTTCATCTTCAATTCATTCTACAATTCCAGTATTCCATGCACATTAAAACAATAACACTCATATTTTGAAAAAAAAAACACTAGTAACCAAGTGCATCATGGTATGATGAGTAGTGTACAAGGCTGTTGTTAGCAGACAGACAGCTAACAAGCCAAATTCACAATCATAATGCAGCCATCGCAGAAAATAATATAACTGTTGTATTAGACAGCCTTGTATGCAAGGACAACGTCGGCCCCTAGAGATAGTTTCCGTCGACAACGTCACAAACTACGCAAACTCGTGCACTTTTTATCTAGACATCTGACAAATCGTTCGAATCTACGCTGTCAGATGTAAACAAGTTGCAAGGAAGGACCATTGTTAGCCTCGGCTAAAGTGAAAAGTTAAAATAATTTTTGATTAAAAAACGTCCGTGAGCCCACCAACAAGTCCACAAAACTGTCAGTTGGTTGAAGACTCATTATCATCACACCAGTTCCCCACAGCGTAATTCACGCTCTATTTCAGTAGCGCTCCCGTTTCTTTTAGATCAACATTCCATAGCAAACCAGTTAAATAAATAGGTCTTTGAAAGATCAGAATTTAAGCCTTACCGTTTTCTCCCTGGATTCTTTCAAAACTTCTGGCTGGGGCCCTGCACGAGGCAGCATGGGTCACGTGTTCCACAGTAACAATAACACCGGGATATCCGCAGACTTGCCTGTCTGTAAATCGGCGTACTACACTCGCATATCGGCCAATGCGGATACATTAAAACAATGTCAAATATCGGCCCGATATATCGGCCGATATATCGGTCGACC
The DNA here is from genome assembly GCF_023856365.1 of Brienomyrus brachyistius. Lineage (NCBI taxonomy): Eukaryota > Metazoa > Chordata > Actinopteri > Osteoglossiformes > Mormyridae > Brienomyrus > Brienomyrus brachyistius. The sequence goes on from NW_026042344.1 coordinate 939,673, forward strand.
TCTACTTGAAACCAGAGCAAAAAAACAAAAACACAGTTAAATTACGTTTACCTTCTTCAGTACAGTGGTGCAGCAGCCTCCCCAAACCTTCCCCATGTGTCTGTTCTTACCACAGTCTAATCGCTAATTTATCTAACTTAGCACTAGAGAGTCAGCATTTCCTTCAACGTTAGCTTAACATACTGAAGTCTGGCAATTGCAAAACAGCAAAAAGGAACAGATAACGTTACTTGTGTCAATATCACCATTCAACATTAGTAACGTCACCATCAAGTCAACTTATTACAGATACAAATGCTGTCATCTTAAGTTCAAATAACTAAAAGAAAGCATTATAAAATGGATCCTGGACCTTTTTTTTTTTTTAACTTTATCAAGCTTATATCGCGTGTTGGTTGTAACCACGCATCACTAGTTGAAATAAAACAATAACCCTACTCAAAACGTCCTCCATAGAAACCAAAAACAAGTGAAAAAGACGTAACGTTAGTGTAAAATGTTAACTAGTTAATCGTTACCTCATTTAAAATGTAAAGGTAACGAGCGGACTGCCCGCGCACCTAGGTTAGCCAAAATGCTAGTTAGCTAGTTAATGTTAATACGGAGCTCCCAACACATGGAGGGTTTAATTTAGCAGAATTTCGAACATGCTAGAACACAACACAATCTCCACTACACACTGCAATAATTTTCGAACACTGGCCTTACAGTCTTAGCCAACACCGATAGCAGCCAACTTGTTTAGCTAATTAACGACTTTACGTTTGCAATTAGACACGGTCACATTTGCTTCTGGAACAAAATGAAATATTTCAGAAATGTGGACAGTCAGATTGTATCGTTATTTTAACATGCTGCCTGTTGTTGAAAATGTCCAATTGTTGGTTTAATAACCAAATATGAAAAGCTTACCGTTGTAACTCGCCTGCAAAAATGGCGCCGTGAAAACTCCTGTCGGTTTGAAAATGAGTCTGTGGTGGGAGGAGCTTTCCAGCTCCAGATTGCAATAATTTATTCAAAGTTACCACTATGTCAATAGTTTTCACTCAGCTGCGTGACTTACAGATGTTATACCAAGCATTTCTGTATGTAGCATAGTCTTTCCATATTGTGGTTTTCTTTGTACAGATCTCTACTCGGATTTATCTAGACCATTATTTATATTGTTCTTGTGTCTCTGTGTCTTTGTGTGTTGTGACAATCATCACATAAGCAATTTCCTCCGGGATCAATAAAGTTATCTGATTCTGATTCAGAGTCATTCTGACACTGCGTCTTTTAACTCCGCGAATTAACACCAGCACTGGGGGGCGTTTTACTTCAGCTGTTGTTATAATGACTCTGATAGAGTCAATACACTTTAACACTGCAAATTTAACACTGGGAATTTTACTGTGTACTAGTTTAATGAGGTGGCCTCCTGGAATGCTTTTCCAGCTCTCCTGAAGGAGCCGTCTCATATATGCTGAGCACTCAGCCGATTTTCTTTAACTCTCTGGTCAGACTCCTTGAAAAACATTTCTACTGGGTTTAGCTCAAGTATCCAGGTAATATGACCCAGTCCCTTTGTAGGCAGAGTGGTGTGTCCAAATTACTGACTGGTACTGTATGTCTAACTATCTGACAGTTGTTAAAATGCTGCAGCATCACTGTTAGTATTGTCATAACAATGCTATTTTTAATTATGCTTTTTGTTTTGATTCAGGATTCAATGAGTCATTTGTTAACATGCTACAAAATGCATGCATTAACACTGCTGTTTAAGAAAATTAATCATTTCATCTATTTAATATTTGACATACACTACCGTTCAATTATATACCCTGTGACAAGACTTGATTGGGGTCAGTTTTATCCTACAAAAGGATAATGACCCAAACCAAACCTCCAAAATGTGTTAGCAATATTTAAAGAATAAGCAGTCAGACATACCAGGAGATTGATGCAGAGGACTGCCAGTTGCTGATAATAGGCCTCTATATGTAGATGTGGATAAAATTTTGTGAATTGCATGAAAATGTGTTTTTCTTTGGAAAACAAAGAAATTTGCATGTGATCCCAAACTTTTGAGCGGTAATGTATATCTTGGGGGTGGCATGGTGGTGCAGTGGTTAGCACTGTTGCCTCACACCTCTGGGACCCAGGTTTGAGTCGCCGCCTGTGTCACATGTGTGTGGAGTTTGCATGTTCTCCCCATGTCGTCGTGGGGGGTACTCCGGTTTCCCCCCACAGTCCAAAAACATGCTGAGGCTAATTGGAGTTGCTAAATTGCCCATAGGTGTGCATGTGAGAGTGAATGGTGTGTGAGTGTGCCCTGCGATGGGCTGGCCCCCCATCCTGGGTTGTTCCCTGCCTCGTGCCCATTGCTTCCGGGATAGGCTCCGGACCCCCGTGACCCAGTAGAATAAGCGGTTTGGAAAATGGATGGATGGATGGATGTATATCTTATCATACCCCTGAGTATGAGAACCTGAGTACTTGTCTCTTTCTGTGTAAATAGACTCAATAAACAATACATTTTATTCATAACTGTCTATGTCTGTTTAATTACCACAGCGACATAAATAAATAAATAAATAAAATTGTAACCATAGTTTTAAGCTGTTTATTAAATACATCAATATCAAGAAAACGAAGAATAATGGATGAATGTGATTACAAGAAATGGAGAAATTTGTTCATGCTTTTTTGAAAACATGCCTCAAAATGATTAGCATTTCAATCTAACTTGAAATGTATCAGAAAAAAAAATCATTAACGGAGATTTTGCAGCGCCGGGGAGGGTCTCTTCGCTTCGCAAAAAAAATCCTTCAATTTCATTGGCTGCCACTGTGTTATGGCTATACGCGACCGGCCGCTCGCGGGTGCCGGAAAATTTCCTTTATTTTCAAATCCAAACCTTGACAGGTATGCTGCTGACTGTTCCAAATCATGGGTGCATGTTACAAGTGCGGAACATATTTTAACTTAATATTCGGTATAACTATAATTTCGTTCTCCATTTGCATGCCCGAAGTGTCTTTAAGTGTTATGTAGTTTTGCCTGAAACGCAAAAATAAAACGAAGCAATTAAAGCCAATCAATTGCTCAAATGCTGCTGTGGTGATTGAAGAACTTTTGTCGGAAGTGGGATTCGAACCCACGGCTTACTTCGGAGAACAGAATATCCCTTGCGTTGGAAGGCCAGTTAAGTCGTGCGTGGCGTCTGAGACCGCTCGGCCATGCGGCAGTTTACTTTTAAACCGTAAGGAGTAGGTTAAGTCCAGCCTTGGCTTCCAAGCTGACGTTTTTCTACATATGTGCTTGTGTATCATGGACAGTAAGAGGGGGCAGGCAAGGAGAGAATTTCTCTCTTTGGGGATCAATAGAGTGTTATTATTATAACGTCTAAAAAGTATGATGGTCTGTCGATAAATCAATAAGAAAATAAATGAAGTCGTTTTCGCGAACACGCTGGAAAAGCCAGGGGCCGGACCGACTGTAGGGGGCGTGGCCAGAGACAGCCTGCTGACCATAGCTGTCAAGTCTCCCGTTTTGGCCGGGAAACTACCGTATTTTACTTCTCTTTCCCGCCGTCCTCCCGTATTAGTATTTTCCCGTAAATCTCCCTTATAATAATATATATATATTATATTATATAGTTGCTGGATAGTGTAGTGGTAAGATCGCCGCCTTTCACACGGGAGACCGGGGTTCGAATCCCTGTTGTGGCCAGAAACACTAGAGATTGATGAGGTACAACACGAAACATGAAAAATTAATAGAAAATGTGCAATGAAAATAAAATGTAAATGACAAATGGTTATTTTATATTTCTTGTACACCTTGTACACCTAATTTCTTAAAATGTAAGGGATACTGGAGCCTGGTTGCGGTGGTGGGATGGCTCGCGCGGGCGGCGAGAATAGTTTAGCTTAACTTCCCTTAACTTTTCCCATTCATTTTCAATGGTAGTGCTTAACAGTACACAAAAGCAATGACGTTTTACCCTTATCACTACCGACAGTCGACACAACTGGATTTTGGAAAAGAGCAGCAGAGAGTGAGTAGTATTTCAGTAAATTTGGTGATTCACCTAAAAGAAAAACCGCCCGGTCGAACGGAAAGGACGACTTTCCAAGGTAAACTGAACAGCAATCTTATATTTTCTTAAATATTCCGATGTATTTCACATTCCAAAATCGAACTGGATGCTGTACGTTTTACGGAGCCCCTCGCGAAGCTCTCTGTGTAATGCTGAAGTAGTTATTCACTCGCTCCATAGGTAGCATTGCTTTTGAAATATTTAATAATTAATATTCAATTTTTAATGCACAATTTAAATAAAAACATGTTTGACTTTGGAAATTAAGGCGGGTACCGTTTATAAGAATTCCACTCATCGTGAGGAATCCAAAAGTATCTTTTATTAGTGGCCCGGTAAAGCAGTACATTTATTAAGCTAGTGAGAATCTCATATGCATGCACACACACAAACAGTCACTCTTCAGGATTCAGTATAAATTAAGGAATCAATATTATTTGTGGTTCATTTGTGGTTTTTTCACTTTGCTTTCAGGTTTGCAAGTTGTTGGAGTCCATGATGCTAAAGGTTCTTTCCCTTCAATTATGGAGGATAATTCTGGATGTCATGATCAGAATTTTTCATCCAAGTTCTTTATTATTCATCTTGTTTTGGCCACGTTCAGGCCCGTTTTGATGCCTGTGTTCTGTTTGTTCCATTGTTCAAGACTATGCAGCCAGAGATGACCTGGAGGGAGTTTCAAAAATCTCCTTTTTATGAGGCTGAAAAGCAGCGTTGGTCAGCGGAGAGAAAAAAGTAACACACTACCTGCTACTTCAAGAGCAGCGTTATTTGTAAAAATTTTAAATGTTTTCCATATACACTCTGTCCACTTTATTAAGAACAGCTATTTTGTGTCTGGGCTCATTTTTCACTGACAAATAATGCATGGCAACAGGTGGGTTACAATCAGATTGTAAAAATTGCCGCTGTTAGGTAGGTTTTCTTAAAGAAGTGGCAAGCATAGTTTTTTTTTAAAACAAAAAAAGTAAAGATTGTTTTATATTCTTTATAGTTCAGTATTGTTTGAATATACACTTGCAGCATTTTAACATATGGTTAATATGTTCCTTGTTTGTTCCTGATTCTCTAAGGTCATAAATTATCCCTGAGCATCTCTCAAAGTGTGGGGCAGTTACCCCAATGGCTAAATTCCCCATCGTGACCCTTTCAGATCTGTCCTATTAATCATTCCCTATCCACTGGCTAAATCTCTCTTGTCTCATCACCACCTCAACCAGTGTGGTGAGTCTAAGAAAGTGTTACGGCGTCAGTCAGGAGTTTTGGGCACACCTACCTATAGAATTGTTTCTTTGTACTATTCTTTACATTTTGTAATATTTATAAAGACATCATAACTATAAAGTAATACACATGGAATTATGCACTACTCAGAAAAGTTATTTAAAAAAAATAATTTGTTGGGGGGGACAATTCTGTTGGAACTCAGAAGGTTGCCGGTTCAAATCCCAGGGCTGGCCGAGTGATCCCACCATTGGGCCCTTGAGCAAGGCCCTTAACCCCAGCTGCTCCAGGGACTGACTGATCCTGCTTTCTACTTTATACTAGTTTAATGAGGTGGCCTCCTGGAATGCTTTTCCAGCTCTCCTGAAGGAGCCGTCTCATATATGCTGAGCACTCAGCCGATTTTCTTCAACTCTCTGGTCAGACTCCTTGAAAAACATTTCTACTGGGTTTAGCTCAAGTATCCAGGTAATATGACCCAGTCCCTTTGTAGGCAGAGTGGTGTGTCCAAATTACTGACTGGTACTGTATGTCTAACTATCTGACAGTTGTTAAAATGCTGCAGCATCACTGTTAGTATTGTCATAACAATGCTATTTTTAATTATGCTTTTTGTTTTGATTCAGGATTCAATGAGTCATTTGTTAACATGCTACAAAATGCATGCATTAACACTGCTGTTTAAGAAAATTAATCATTTCATCTATTTAATATTTGACATACACTACCGTTCAATTATATACCCTGTGACAAGACTTGATTGGGGTCAGTTTTATCCTACAAAAGGATAATGACCCAAACCAAACCTCCAAAATGTGTTAGCAATATTTAAAGAATAAGCAGTCAGACATACCAGGAGATTGATGCAGAGGACTGCCAGTTGCTGATAATAGGCCTCTATATGTAGATGTGGATAAAATTTTGTGAATTGCATGAAAATGTGTTTTTCTTTGGAAAACAAAGAAATTTGCATGTGATCCCAAACTTTTGAGCGGTAATGTATATCTTGGGGGTGGCATGGTGGTGCAGTGGTTAGCACTGTTGCCTCACACCTCTGGGACCCAGGTTTGAGTCGCCGCCTGTGTCACATGTGTGTGGAGTTTGCATGTTCTCCCCATGTCGTCGTGGGGGGTACTCCGGTTTCCCCCCACAGTCCAAAAACATGCTGAGGCTAATTGGAGTTGCTAAATTGCCCATAGGTGTGCATGTGAGAGTGAATGGTGTGTGAGTGTGCCCTGCGATGGGCTGGCCCCCCATCCTGGGTTGTTCCCTGCCTCGTGCCCATTGCTTCCGGGATAGGCTCCGGACCCCCGTGACCCAGTAGAATAAGCGGTTTGGAAAATGGATGGATGGATGGATGTATATCTTATCATACCCCTGAGTATGAGAACCTGAGTACTTGTCTCTTTCTGTGTAAATAGACTCAATAAACAATACATTTTATTCATAACTGTCTATGTCTGTTTAATTACCACAGCGACATAAATAAATAAATAAATAAAATTGTAACCATAGTTTTAAGCTGTTTATTAAATACATCAATATCAAGAAAACGAAGAATAATGGATGAATGTGATTACAAGAAATGGAGAAATTTGTTCATGCTTTTTTGAAAACATGCCTCAAAATGATTAGCATTTCAATCTAACTTGAAATGTATCAGAAAAAAAATCATTAACGGAGATTTTGCAGCGCCGGGGAGGGTCTCTTCGCTTCGCAAAAAAAATCCTTCAATTTCATTGGCTGCCACTGTGTTATGGCTATACGCGACCGGCCCCCGCGTGACAGGCGGGGATACTCACCACTATACTAACGAGGAAATTTACGCGCACTGCTTTTACATATTCAAGATAAACAGCGGATGACTATTAACATTTGCGAGTAATCAATGATTGTACAAAATTTTCTTTCTTACACAAAGAAAATGTTGAGGGCAGAATGAAAAATGATTGTCTGTCTATCTGAACCAATCAGATTGTCTGTCTATCTGAACCAATCAGATTGTCTGTCTATCTGAACCAATCAGATTGTCTGTCTATCTGAACCAATCAGATTGTCTGTCTATCTGAACCAATCAGATTGTCTGTCTATCTGAACCAATCAGATTGTCTGTCTATCTGAACCAATCAGATTGTCTGTCTATCTGAACCAATCAGATTGTCTGTCTATCTGAACCAATCAGATTGTCTGTCTATCTGAACCAATCAGATTGTCTGTCTATCTGAACCAATCAGATTGTCTGTCTATCTGAACCAATCAGATTGTCTGTCTATCTGAACCAATCAGATTGTTTTTCTTACACAAAAAATTATTCCGTTTTCAAAACACTTTTGTGCAAGAAATGCTCCCATGAGCCTGTGTTTAGTGCCTACAGAGGTCTTCTTTTTGCCACTGGTACAGGAGAGTACGGGTCCCACCTTGCCACAGCCAGGCACCTCCACGCCATCGACGGGCCGCGGAATCTCGATGGAGCGCACGTTGCCGTACTTGCAACACTCCTCCCGGATGTCCTCCAGGATCTCCTCGTAGTCCTCGTCGTCCACCAGCTCCTCGGGCATGACCATGTTGAGGAGGCACAGCACCTCCGTGGGCATGCCGGAGCTCTGCAGCCGCTGCAGCCCTGGAACCTGCAGCGTCACCGGCGTCTCGATGATGGCCGTCTGTCCCGGGGGGCGACAAGAGTGTCAGATACCCCCTGATCGTCCAATCGTCTCGAGTAACAGCGAGAAATTTACATGGACCCAAATAAACCCAAGAAATAGGGGCATTAAGCTTCCTGGGAGGCACCCAGGAACCAAGTTGGGTTTAGGACATCAGAAAGGCGGCAGCCGAGGGCAAATACTCACAGCGTTGGCATTCTTAGCCCCCACGCTTGCCCGCTGGACGATGAGCTTCTTGTCTCCGAGCTGCATGCCATTGAGTCCAGCCACGGCCTGCGGGATGCATCCCACACAAGCGTCAGCAATTCCATCCGGAAGCCCCGAGTCACCCCAGACCTTCCAGCTGCTGCCCCACCTCACGCACCTGGTCAGTGGCACTGATGTCCACGTATTCACAGAAAGCGTAACCCTTAGACAGTGACGTGGCACTGTCCTTCACAAGGTTGAAGGCCTTAAGAGGTCCGAACGACGTCAAGAGTTCCTTCACCTGGGCAAGAGGAGGAGACGCGGGGGGGCGATTAGCCCGACAGTCCAGGCACGGCGCCTCGCTAGAAATGCTAATCTTAACTGTGGGAGAAGCAGCATGTTAAACTTTGCAAAACGACATGAGGAAACAGTGAAGACATCAGGAAAATGGCTTTATGACAAGTGGCTCGACATTACGGTGCAACACTAGAGCTCAAAGCCCCCTGTGCCCTTTCTGCATGACTTACTTACTGGGAGCGTACAAAAGTAACTATTTTGATTCTTGTCAATGAATGATAACACAGATTCCCCCCCCCCATCCTACAGCATATACAACACAACTGAATTCCTAATCAAGTTCTCTGATAATTCCAACTACGAATTTTGAAATATGGACCGAGTTGCATCTGATTTTAAGGGCCACAATAATTAAGCTAGATGGTATATAAAAAAAAAACTAAATAAAAACAGCTAATTATATGTTAAGTGTTCCATGTATACAATGTGGAGGGGGGGGGGGCGACTCGGCAGAACACAAACCCAGCCGAATCACTGACTTCCTGTTCTTAAAACCAAGAACCACATTGGTGCAGTTAATTAGAGGGACAAAGCCTACAGGAGATAAACTCACAGGTAAAGCTAAGAGCCGCCACAGGGTCCTGCTAAAGGGGCCACGGCTTGAAGCCAAACAGGACGAAATAGCTCTGCTAACATCATTCCTCACTTATTCTACAGGAATCTACTGTAAAGCCGCATTAACCACTGACTTCAGAAAGGAGTCACCTGGGACACTGGCAGCCACAAGAGGGCGCTACCTCCTACCTTCTCTTAGGGGCAAAAAAAAAAAAAAATCAAATTTATACCCTGTGATCAGCATAATAAGTCTCTCCCCAGCCTTCAACCCCCAAAAAAAGGACCCCATATGCTTAAGAGCACTCCAGGACAGAGCCCCCCCACAGGGGCAGGCCGTCGACAGGGAGGATATCCGTGCGAGGGACGGAATGTCTTACTTGCCTTGTGTTACATGTTGGCATGGCAGCAGTAGGTCAGTACTACTGAACAAATTATGAGCGAAGACTTAACGATCTTACAGGCCCCTAGCTGGGGACAAAGTGGGGAACAAAAATGAAAGAGCTGTAAGTATCAAAGCGGTAGCAGGGACTGCAAAAAAAATGTAAACACCAGGATACAAGCAGCGGTTTCCATTTCACCTGTCTATGGCACATTTACTGGCTTTGACGTGAAATACATTAACAGTTCTGCTGGATTCAAACTCTCTCCCCCCAGTGCTGCTTTGGTACAGCCTTCCTCTTGACTTGGATTACATGTGACTCACACTGGATAAGAAAGATTACGATGACAATCCGAAAAGGAGGAAAAAAATCAAAGAAAAACAAACTGACTGCACTTCTCACTTACCTTTCACTGAAACCGCGATCACTATCTTGTGGGCTGAGTCTTGCCATTTTTAACAGTTTAGGCTAAAGTGAGTGGGACACCGGAGCTCAAAATGTTACAATGCAGGGGTGGACGCAAAACGTTTTGCGATTAACTTTTGCAAAATAAATAGGTAAACTATTAAATGCCTGTATGGATTATGTCTATAATGGGCCGATTTCAGTGGGGTGGCGATATAGGAAGAAAAAAAAAAAATCATAAAAGATGCTAATGAGAAGTAGAAAATGTCTAAAATGTGACCCTTTCAACACTTTCAGAGTAAGACGACCTCATCTGTGCATGTTGTTATGGTAATATTATCCATCACTGACGTCATAACAGAATAGGGCATGGGGCACGATGTGAAAACTCCAGTGAAGCTGATAATCGTTCACCGGGAAAAAGGTCCGAAGTATTTTCTGCCTTTCGAGCGACACAGCAATGTAGGGAACGATTCTTCCGCAGCTCCCCATCGCTGTTAACGGGATGTGAAGTCATCGTTCTCAGTGTGCGGACATGGACGTGAGACACGGCACGTCTGCGAATACTGAAGCGTTTGGGGACTTGGTCGATCTCCCCCACATTTCAAGCACAGTCTATGGTAGTGTTTCCCAGCCCAGTCCTCGGGGGTACCCCCCCGGTCAGTCCACGTTTTTGCTTCCTCTCAGCGCACCTGTACCAGGTATTCGGTGTTCCTGATTGGCTGGGAGCTAGGAGGGAGCGAAAATGTGGACAGTCGGCGGTTCCCCGAGGACTGGGATTGGGCAAACACAGGTGTACGGCAATGTGGAGGTATTCGTCAGTTAGGTGACGCGCAGATGACTCGATTTTAAATTTTCATGCAGCAAAACGACGCGGCTGATTCATCCGACTAACACTCAGCAATTAACCCGATATACAAATATTCCAGGGTACCCAGCAACAGGCAGCACAGGGACTGGCTACGTGACTGGTTCGGCAAGCCGCCAGCTGTAAGGCACGTTTCCCAAAGCCTTTGTTGCTAATAAGGTTATTTGCTAACAACATTAGCAACTTACAACTGAATGGTTCCAACTATGCAAGTCGATAACATGAGGTTTTGGGAAACGTACCTTTTACATTAGCGGGGTCTCAATATCTTCATAATTTACAGCTGGATAAACAATGAGCGTAATGTAACTGTCAACTCATTACCTACATGTCTAATAAATGTTTAATAAATCCCATGAATATCTTTAAAAAAAAAAAAAAAAAAACCTCAAATGTGCGGCTATTTTCAGCAGCTAGCTTTAAACATGATGCTGACATTTGACCCCCCAGTATCTTGTAATGAATTTTAAGCGGTGAGGTAACTTTGACAGGCTTTCTTTTCCTACTAATCAGTTACACAGAGACGAGTGTTTATTTTATGTATGTATGTATGTGCGTGCGCGTGCGTGCGTGCGTGCGTGTGTGTGCATGCCTGCTTGAGTTCCACGTGCAGCAGTGGGACAGAAACACAGGAGGGTTGTGGGTCGGCTCCCCGGCGACAGAGACTGAGGGCGGGGTACCTGATCGTCACTGAGATAGTTGGGCAGGCCTCCGACAAAGAGCTTGTGTGGCGAGTCTGGAACCACGGTGGAGACGACCCCTGCAGACAGAGCGGCACGGCGCCCAAAGCCGGCCGATCACAGCAAACCGTCAACATGCCGGATAATGACCACGAGCAAACGGCGCGAGTGAAATAAGCCAACTTCAAATCAGTATGACGTCGTTATCTTCTATATAATATCAGATAAATGTAACTCCAGCAAAAAAATACCTAAATACTGGGGCAGTTTGACGACTGTTTTTTGTCTCTCCCATCTTGCTCTCCATGGGAGATGCTGACACATGCAGCACCAGTCAAAAGTATGGACACACCTGCTCTTAATGCATTTGTCTCTATTTTAGCTGTTATTCACCTTATAGTAAAAGGCCTTTGGGCATGGAAGTTATGCATATGAAGTACTGCAAAGACAAAATTTTTGTCTCTTCAAAATAGGAGCCATTGGCTTCGATGACAGCATTGCGGACTCAACCAGCTAACATATGTACCCACCTGGACCGTTTCTCCAACAGTCCTCGAGTTTCCACAAGTTCTGCGCGCAAGCTGGCTACCTTACTCTTACTCTCATCCAACTGATCCCAAACCAGCTCTATAGAGTTTAGGTTGGGGGGCTGTGGGGACCATCTCTTTCCTAGTTCACAAGGTAATAAGCTACTTGCATAACCTTCAAGGTGGGCTTTGGGTCATTATCTTGCTGAAAAAACAAGTCATTTTCAGTAGGTGTGTCCAGAATTTTTGACTAGAATAGGAGCCAGCAACCCTAGAACAATTTGGGGGTTAGGGTCCTTGCTCAAGGGCCCAGTGGTGAAATCACTCTGCCAACCCTGGTATTTGAACCAGCAACCTTCTTTTCATGGGCAAACATCACAGAGCCACACAGCCTATGTTAACAGTAAGAAGTGAGTGACTGAGCTGTGTGTGTGTGTGTGGCTCAGCTGGTTAGGATGCCAGCGTTATCATCAGAAGATCACTGGTTCACATCACTGGTGATCACACCACTGGGCCGGCGAGTTTGCTCTAGGGACAGGCTGACCCTGATTTCTCAAAAAAAAAAAAAAAAAAAAAAAAAAAAAAAAAACATTCTTCACTTTGGATAAAACTGTCTGCTAAATATTTACAACATTAAGTAAATAAAAGTGAAAGTCTCCCTCTTTATATGACAAGACATCCGCAGCTTGCGAAGGACAGTCAGTCCGTAACGAGTACAAAAAACTGGCCTTGCCGATCGGCTCTTCAAAGGTAAATAAAGATTAAGGTTATGACGGCGACAAGCAAAACGGACCTGGTACGTGGAAGGCGGGCTGCTCTGAGATGCCAGGCAGGGGGCGATAGTCGTGGGGCCGCCTGATTTTTAACGACTGACCCTGGAAAATGATGCCGTCGAAGGCCATTGCCTGCGTGGTTTCATCCACGGACCGAAACTAGGGCAGAACGAAGAACGTCGTTAATCAGGGAAGGCTGCGGTCTCCGCCTGGACACAGCAGCCATTAGGCAGGAAAGACTCTTACTTCAAGGAAGGCAAAGTTCTTGTCCTGGTTTATCTGAACAGCGAGGACGGGATTGGTGGGACCTTGACATAAGCCAGCCAATCGCATCTGGGTATTGAAGAAATCCGCCATGGCCTCCTAAAAAGACAGGCAGACACACTGAATGAAGACAGGCAGACGTCTGAAGACATCAAAACAGGCAAACGAGAAAAAAAATGACTGACAAGTCTAGTACATTTATCTATTTATTTTGCGGACACTTTCATCCAAAGCAACATACATTTCATTGAAGAAGCAGGACCAGACAGTTCCTAGAGCAAATAGTGCTTAAGGGCTGCGCTCGGGGGCCCAATGGTGAAATCACTCTGCTGCCCAAGGGATTTGAACCAACAACCTTCTTGTGACCGGCTCAGTGTCCTAACTCACTGAGCTACACATGACACCAGTATGCATGACAGAAGGCAACGCGGGACTTTGCCTGGACTCACCTCCGTCAGGCCGAAGGGGATGTTGCCGACATAAAGCCGCCTGGCCTGCCGGGTCATCTGGCTGCCGACCATCGGCACCTGGGTGGGCGTCACTGCCACGCCGCTGGTGGTGGATGTTGCCAGTAAAGCTATCGTGGGGATCTGCCCTGCAGCTGTGGGGAGGAGAAAGGGCTTCAAGACCCCAACCAGGGACGGCCTGAATTTTGCCTCTGCTCTCTGTATGGGGAATTTGCCTGGAATAGGCTCCAGGGGAGCCTGACTAAGATAACTGGTTGGACGATGGATGGGTAATTAATATCGTTTCAATCTGACAGACAGCACTTTATTAAACTAGCAATAAAATATCACCTTTCTATCCCAGCAGGTCCTTCATATAGAAGCTTAAATAAATCCCTGAAGGTGCAGTTTTCAGTGAAGCATTTAAACGCAGGTGCTGCTCGAGGAATCAGCTTCATGCATCAGTTATAACAGCGTTACGGTAATGCACCGCTGCAAAAGTACAGACACGGAGCGGCCAATGCATCTTACGTAAATCGGTAATAACCAATTACCGCAATCGCAGGCATAGTCAGAGCGCAGATATGAATGACTGGAACTGCTAGTTTATCAAACACGGCGGCACTTAGTGCTCGTCTAGCCGAATCAGGTCGTTTCGAATGACATTTTAGTGATTTAGTGATAAGGAGCTGATATGACAAGATTGCCATTTGATAGGTACATAAATCAATCCTACTTTCGACTCCGTTGTAACGCATGTTGTATATTTCAGTTGCGTTAGTATGGCTTAAGTTTATTCAGTTTACTGGATTCTCTGCACTTTAATGAAGTTATATGTGTATTGTTATATAACTGTACATCATTGTTAGTTACTGCTATCCGCTGTAAAGGTAGATACAGGTGCAAGACTTTGCAATAACGACCTAAAAGCAGTTGTTATGATTCCAGGGAACGCGGCTGATTTTTAGAGTCTATACATCATGAAGAAACGGCGATCGTGTGAGAAAGACTTATTCTGTACGGATGACAGGGCCAGCATTTCGGACCCAAGGGAAAGGCTATTGTGCATCGGAAAGAGACAAAATCATATCATTATATAGAAAACTCGTCGTAGTATTTAAAAACCAAGTAACTAACACTGTTATTAAGTGCGGACTTTAAATCAAGTGGTCGCGGTCGTTTTTATTTGCATAAAACTTTAAACGTGATCTTGAAAATATAACGCTTGCAACAAACATCCATGCATAGTGTGTTACTGCGAATGAAAATACGCGGGTCGCAATTTATGATCCAAGTGTATAATGGTAAATAATTAAATAAATAAAACCGCAGGCTTTCACATCGAGTGCACCCCAATAACGTTTCATTGAAATGTCCATGTTATGTACGCCGGGCACTGATGGATGCAGGCCTAGCGATCTCTATAACAATGCCAAGCAAAGAATGTCACTGATTTACCAAAGCGGTCAGTTTTCGGGGATCCTGCGGCAGCTGGGAGAAGAAGAATCGGGCAGGTTTCAGAATCGGCGAGCGCTCGGATAAAAGGCACCGATTTCCCAGCCGCGCTTTTCTTTTCGGAACCAGCAGAAGTGCCCTCCGCACCATCCTCGGCGCTAGGACACGCCGGCCACTTTATTACCCTAAAACAGGGAGCATACACCGATCTTCAAAGCCAAACTTACCTTGCCGATTTTCGCTTAACTGCTTCTCAAACTCATCGAAATCGGACATTTTTCAGTCCGTACTAAAGACGTATTGCAAAATAAGCAGAGGTCCAACAGTAGGCCTTTGAATGGGCTACAGGCTGCATTGGGTTCTGCTGCTTTTTCTTCCGAGTCGCCTGCCCCTCCTCCCCCGAAGTCATCGGCTCTTCCTCGGTTGTATCACACACAGGTTCGGAAACATTCGATGCGCATTACCGTCCCCTCCTGCACTGGAGGGTTAAGGACAACGTGATTATATCGAACCAAAATTGAAATGTGCAAGTTGACTTTCCTAGTTATACGTCTTCATTTTTATTCTGGGTTTAACAACCATGAGTTTATGACGTATTTTACATGATTAGTTGGCGACTGGACCTTATTGTTTATATCTCTTATTAAGGATCCATCCATCCATACATCAATTATCAAAACCACACACTTACAATCCGAGTCTAGTTTCATATGCTGCGCTGCTGAGCGACCCGCAGAATATTATGCATGAGTACAAGTCACAAGCCCCGTTTCCACTAACACGGGGCCGGTTCTAGCTTGGTGCCTTTTGAGACCGAGGCAAAAAGATGCAGAAATGTGTTTTTCTTTGGAAAACAAAGAAATTTGCATGTGATCCCAAACTTTTGAGCGGTAATGTATATCTTGGGGGTGGCATGGTGGTGCAGTGGTTAGCACTGTTGCCTCACACCTCTGGGACCCAGGTTTGAGTCGCCGCCTGTGTCACATGTGTGTGGAGTTTGCATGTTCTCCCCATGTCGTCGTGGGGGGTACTCCGGTTTCCCCCCACAGTCCAAAAACATGCTGAGGCTAATTGGAGTTGCTAAATTGCCCATAGGTGTGCATGTGAGAGTGAATGGTGTGTGAGTGTGCCCTGCGATGGGCTGGCCCCCCATCCTGGGTTGTTCCCTGCCTCGTGCCCATTGCTTCCGGGATAGGCTCCGGACCCCCGTGACCCAGTAGAATAAGCGGTTTGGAAAATGGATGGATTGATGGATGTATATCTTATCATACCCCTGAGTATGAGAACCTGAGTACTTGTCTCTTTCTGTGTAAATAGACTCAATAAACAATACATTTTATTCATAACTGTCTATGTCTGTTTAATTACCACAGCGACATAAATAAATAAATAAATAAATAAAATTGTAACCATAGTTTTAAGCTGTTTATTAAATACATCAATATCAAGAAAACGAAGAATAATGGATGAATGTGATTACAAGAAATGGAGAAATTTGTTCATGCTTTTTTGAAAACATGCCTCAAAATGATTAGCATTTCAATCTAACTTGAAATGTATCAGAAAAAAAATCATTAACGGAGATTTTGCAGCGCCGGGGAGGGTCTCTTCGCTTCGCAAAAAAAATCCTTCAATTTCATTGGCTGCCACTGTGTTATGGCTATACGCGACCGGCCCCGCTCGGCCATGCGGCAGTTTCCCGTTAAACCGTAAGGAGTAGGTTAAGTCCAGCCTTGGCCTCCAAGCTGACGTTTTTCTACATATGTGCTTGTGTATCATGGACAGTAAGAGGGGGCAGGCAAGGAGAGAATTTCTCTCTTTGGGGATCAATAGAGTGTTATTATTATAACGTACGTCTAAAAAGTATGATGGTCTGTCGATGAATCAATAAGAAAATAAATGAAGTCGTTTTCGCGAACACGCTGGTAAAGCCAGGGGCCGGACCGACTGTAGGGGGCGTGGCCAGAGACTGCCTGCTGACCATAGCTGTCAAGTCTCCCGTTTTGGCCGGGAAACTACCGTATTTTACTTCTCTTTCCCGCCGTCCTCCCGTATTAGTATTTTCCCGTAAATCTCCCGTATAATAATATATATATATATATTTAAAAATTCTTCTGCCTCTCCAAACTGAACTGTCAGTAGCCTCGCGAGAACTGCCACCTGCATAGCCTGGGTGGCAGTTATCGCGAGATTAGTGCCAACAGCGGGAACGAGAAAGGAGAGAGATGGATGGATGGATGGATGTGTAGAAGGAGAAGGCGTCCCTGCCAAGAAACAAAGAAGTCATGTAAATACATCGGAAAATGGGACGACGAATTTACTTTCCTAAAGAGGAGCAGGATGAGGCACAGTCACGCGTTCTGTAAGATTTGTAAATGCGATTTTAGTGTCTCCCACGGGGAAGGAACGATGTCAGTCGGCATGA
Organism: Brienomyrus brachyistius; assembly: GCF_023856365.1. Taxonomy (NCBI): domain Eukaryota; kingdom Metazoa; phylum Chordata; class Actinopteri; order Osteoglossiformes; family Mormyridae; genus Brienomyrus; species Brienomyrus brachyistius. The sequence continues at coordinate 956,962 of NW_026042344.1, forward strand.
AAAATCCAAGTCATTAGTGAATGACAGAGAGCCGCATGAGTGAACATGAAAAATTAGTAGAAAATGCGCAATGAAAATAAAATGTAAATGACAAATGGTTATTTTATATTTCTTGTACACCTGTCTTAAAATGTAAGGGATACTGGAGCCTGGTTGCGGTGGTGGGATGGCTCTCGGCGGGTGCCGGAAAATTTCCTTTATTTTCAAATCCAAACCTTGACAGGTATGCTGCTGACTGTTCCAAATCATGGGTGCATGTTACAAGTGCGGAACATATTTTAACTTAGTACTAACTTAGCATCATATTTGATCTGATTCGACTGAATATTCCAGGTTTCCATCTCTCATGCATCTGGTGTGAGGTGTTTTCAGACTCTCAGGCTGGCGCAAAGAAATCTTACGGCAAGTCTATTTTACACTAGTATAAACGTAAAATCAGCGACACCAAAGGCGTTAGAGTAGTTTGCAAAACCTACAGACTATTTAAAAGGTAACACAACTGTTGCATACGTTTTATATGCGTGTTATCTGGGTGTGCAGACTTGTGGCGAATTGAACGTCTCACTCCGGTCAGCTGAGCAAAGTTGGTAACCTTGGTATTGTGTGTAGGAGATTCGGTATAACTATAATTTCGTTCTCCATTTGCATGCCCGAAGTGTCTTTAAGTGTTATGTAGTTTTGCCTGAAACGCAACAATAAAACAAAGCAATTAAAGCCAATCAGTTGCTCAAATGCTGCTGTGGTGATTGAAGAACTTTTGTCGGAAGTGGGATTCGAACCCACGGCTTACTTCGGAGAACAGAATATCCCTTGCGTCGGAAGGCCAGTTACGTCGTGCGTGGTGTCTGAGACCGCTCGGCCATGCGGCAGTTTCCAGTTGAACCCTAAAGAGTAGGTTAAGTCCAGCCTTGGCTTCCAAGCTGACGTTTTTCTACATATGTGCTTGTGTATCATGGACAGTAAGAGGGGGCAGGCAAGGAGAGAATTTCTCTCTTTGGGGATCAATAGAGTGTTGTTATTGTAACGTCTAAAACGTATGATGGTCTGTCGATAAATCAATAACAATATGAATTAAGTCAATGTTTATCTAAAGAAATCAGAATTCAGGAAAAGCCAGGGGCCGGACCGAGTGTAGGGGGCGTGGCCAGAGACAGCCTGCTGACTGTTCCAAATCATGGGTGCATGTTACAAGTCCGGAACATATTTTAACTTAGTACTAACTTAGCATCATATTTGATCTGATTCGACTGAATATCCCAGGTTTCCATCTCTCATGCATCTGGTGTGACGTGTTTTCAGACTCTCAGGCTGGCGCAAAGAAATCTTACGGGAATTGAACGTCTCACTCCGGTCAGCTGAGCAAAGTTGGTAACCTTGGTATTGTGTGTAGGAGATTCGGTATAACTATAATTTCGTTCTCCATTTACATGCCGGAAGTGTCTTTAAAGGGGTACCACCCATCCAGTATAGTTATCACTGGGCTATCACAATGTCATCACAATACTAAAGACTGAAACAAAGCCGTGAGGTCAGACCCTCTGTATACAGCACACAGTCTCACCCTCACATCCTGTATGACCACATTTCTGCTGTTCACATGGCATTTCTCCAGCTTCCATTGCCCTGCAATGGACTGACCCATGAAGGTCTACCTCACTTTACACTTTGCCCATGTCTTGTGTGTATACCCTGTCCGATCCTAACGTGTATTTAGTGTGTGTAAATCTCTCACTGCATCTGCATTTCGCAGTTCAGCTTCTGACAACATTGTGTTTCCCATCTGTGTATTTGGGTTCGGTGCTTGTTGGGTGCCTGTCGTGGTCCTTCTATTTACAATTGTACGCGGGGCATGCTGGGATATGCGCCCCGCCGGTGTTACACTAGTATAAAAAAAGGAATCTGGTCGAGTTTGTTCATTGACCAAATTTTGTTTTTGTGAACCAAATTGTTTGTAGGCCAAAGCATTTGTGAACTGCAAGCACTACTGTACTAATGATAAATTGGTATGAAAAAATGGAGACAATTTCTGAGACACCAGAGCGATCCGTGTACTGTAATATTTATCTCATCAATAACACAGTAAAAATACACATTAGCGCCAATTCATCTTCTTTATTCATCATGAATATTTTAATTCATTAATGCAGGAGTCTGTGATAAATCGCTATCAGCATTTGGTTTATAATGGCCAATTAATGATAACTAAAAAGAAACAGAGAGACTGAAGACAGAACTTTCAACCATGATATGAGTACTGTTGCTGCATAATTTGTCCACCAGGGGTCACAGCGCAACCCCCATCTCGGCAAGATGGATGACTTGAAATACGTTTCTATATCAAGTTGAATTATTTTTATTTCTATAGCACATTTAAAAACAATCTATGTTGTGCCAAAGTGCTGTAGGTCAAAATAATATAAATATATAGTAAAAGTAGAGACATTGGCCAATGTTACACAAAAAATAATCAGAATCAGACTGTGGTTTATTGCCAAGTAGGTTGACCCTACAAGGAATTATTTTTGGTATAATGGTGCTCCATGGAAAAACAAGACTAAGCAACAACCAAGTTCAAAAAACAGTGAAAAAGTTATACAATAATCTAGTAATAAATATAAAATCACTATAAATGTTAAATACATGATGTGCAAAGCAGAATAGTCAGATTAAATAGATAAATAAAATGTGTTCCTGTGTGTGCAGGGTCAGTACAGAGATGCATCTAATAAGAAGCGGTGTAAGGCTGAATTAGCTCCGAGACGGACTGGGGACCTATGCCATGTATCGCCTTAGAAAGAAATAAGAAATCTTTAAACTGTATTCTCAGAAATTCTCAAAACTTAACAGGTAGCCAATGCAATGCAGCCAACACAGGGGAAATTTGGTGTCTATTTTTTGTTGAGAGCCTGGTAGCACCGTTTTGAACAAGGTGTAGTCAGAATAAAGATGCTTCTGGTAAACCTGGGTACAGAGAACGGCAGTAACCCAATCAGGATAAAAGCAGGAGTAACTCTCCAGGTCTTTGGCTGAAAGGTGTGGTTTAAGCCAGGCTATTGAACTCAGCTGACAGAAACACCCCTTCACAACAGCATTTATTTGTTTATCAAACTCAGTGATGAATCAAAGATGACACCAAGATTTTTAGTATGTGACTGGAAGTTTTCTGAATGAGGCCCTAATTGTTCTCTGAGATCATGAACAGTGACCAAAACTCATTACCTCTGTCTTGTTTTCATTAATCTGGACGAAAGTCATTGCTGTCCTGTTCTTAATATCCTCCAGACAGTTAGAAAGGGCCACCAGAGAGCAGCAGTCACCAGGTTTTAATGGCAGATAGAGCTGCGTATCACCAGCATAGCAATGATATTTTACATAATAACGTTCACAAATAGAGCCCAAAGGAAGCATGTATAGAGGGAATATGAGAGGGCCTGTATCACAGGACTGGATATGTTTACAAGTAAGGCCATAGTACTGAAGGGGTGTGGCCATCCCACACAGTGACAAGCCCATTCATTCACCTCATCTAGGCCTTTTACTAGGGATTTAAGGTCCTGATTTTCCTCTCAGACCCTAGAAAACACTGCCAGGCTCAGATTCCCGATCCCACATCCTGCTGAAGCCCTTCCCAAGATCAGACACTAGTTTTGTTTTCCTTGTTCTTATAGTAAAATGATGGTCTTTGACTTTTATACATCATCACTGTTCTGTTAATTACACATGACCTAATCTAAGTATTACACAAACCAAGCATAATTACTTAGAGATGTCATAAGATGGAAAATCCTTATTCAGTTAATTATTTTCCCCACAGGTGCTGACAGTGTGTCTACAGTGAAATGGGCCTGTGTACAGAGAAGATGATCTGTAACAATCCCATGTTCCTATGGTGACAGATATAAAACTCATGTGAAATACTGGTGCAGAGGGTATAATGTGAGGTCATGTACTCCCATAGTACACACTGACTCTCCACAGGAGGGTAAAGTGTGAGTCAAAGATGATCCTGACCAGCGAGTCTTCACTGTGACCATCAACAATCTGACAGCTGAGGACTCCGATCGGTACTGGTGTGGTGTGAAGATCAGTGGAGCCTCTCTGATCAGGTTAATCTGTCAGTCACTGATGGTAAGATGTCTGTACTGCAGACTGTAGCCAATGAGATGCACAGTATGTAACATGTCACTGAGTCAAAAAGGAAGGACCTTAACACAAACACTGATGGAAAAATGTTTTAATATTTTAAAAATCTGCATTTTAATTTAATTCAATATGATAAACGAGACTTGGAAGAAGTAACAGTGTCAGCTAAATCGGGCGACTTCATGAGGTTAAATATGATAAGCAATATGTTAAAAAATGTCAGTTTATAGGCCAAACATTTACATACAGTATGTATGTTGTAATGGGCTGACATTCATAAAACATTTCATTGCTGTGCAAGTCTTTGAGTGTTTTACCTGTGTGTTGAAGTCCTCCAGGGCTGTCAGTGGACAAACAGGAGGTGACGGGTGTGGATGGAGACAGTGTTACTATGGAAACAACAAAAGACAAAGGATGTGGTGTAAGATTGGGGGCTCCTGTGCATCAGAGAGATCAGTGAGTTTGCATGGGAGGCCTGTCCTGATCAGGGATGACACAGAAAATAAAACCTTCATTGTGACAATGAGTGGGCTGGAGAGGAAGGACACTGGCTGGCATTGGTGTGCTGCTGGAAACCTGCAGATTCCAGTTCATATAACTGTCAAACGTAAGTAATTGATTTAAATCTGCCTGTGAATCCTTTGTGCTTGAATATAAATAGATAAATACTAATTTTATTTAATTTTTGAAACCCAGCAGTTTCACTCACAAAGGGGTTTGTGCTTCTTTGTGAGGATATTTATCAGCTGTTGTGAAACAATTATTTATTGGGATTATTGTTTCAATGATAGTGGCACGGTGGTCCAGTAGGTGGCGCTGTTGCTTCACACCTCCATGTTCAGGGGTTTGAATCTGGCTTCTGCTCTTTCTGTGTGGAGTTTGCATGTTCTCTACATGCTGTGTGGGTTTCCTCCAACAATCCAAAAACACACAGTCAGCCTAATTGGTGTCTCTAATATAGAATGTGTGTCTTCTAGTTTATGATCAGTCTAATTGTGTGAAGACTGACTAACATGTCTGTAGGTGGTTTTTCATTGCAGCGTAGGCCAGTGTTACAGTTGTACTCTGTAATATCTGTTCCAGTGCTGCATCCATCCATTGTCTGAAACTGCTTGTCTAATTCAGGGTCCCTATGGGCGCAAGGCAGGGTACGTTCCATGACAGGGTGCCAACCCATTGCAGGACACACTCACACTCCATTCTCTCGCACAAGCACACCTACCGGCAATTTGACAACTCCAATTAGCCTCAGCATGTTTTTGGACTGTGGGGGGAAATCAGAGTACCTGGAGGAAACCCCACAATGACACGGGGAGAACATGCAAACTCCACACACACAGAACTCTGGTAGAGACTTGAGCACACGTGCCAGAGGTGTGAGGTGACATTGCAAACCACTGCACCACCGTGCCACCCTGCTACAATAAATACATTATAATATGTTAATAAAATCATTTATCTCACCTGTTCACTATCAGTGCCGTGGGATGTGAATACTTTGGTCATGACACTAATTCATTGTTCTCCATCTAATCATTTTCTCTGTAGAATACCTTTCATAATTTATATTTCAGTTTCAAGAGTGACCTTTTCTTAGTCTTTATTGACTAACAGAGCACTGCTTTTTATTAACGATCCTTTCTCCTGTTTCCACTGCTCTCCTTTTCTCTGCACATGATGAAGAAGGAGGGGATAATGAAAAACTGAGGTAAGCATTCAGCAGCATTTACAGTAGTGTGGGGATCCAGCTAGCAGCATTTACCTGATCACACAGTAATGGGAAACTGTCATTTTAATTTTAAGAGAAAAAGATATTATTTTTTATTTTATTTTATTAATAATAAACTTGAGATCCCATCCCATCCAGGGTGAGCCCTTGCCTTGTGCCCTATGCTGCTGGGGAACGACTGCAGGCCTGTTTTTACAAAATAGTGTAACATGTTGTGTGATAATCTCTAGCTATTTTCATGCTCTTTGTTAATGTCTCCTGTTCCTCACATGTAACCTGTGTAATACAGTAGTACAGATGGCTGTACCGTGTTGCTATAAAGCACGTAAGACTTTACTGTTCAAATCCACCCTCTTATTCAGCTCTTTGGTCCAGCTGGCTCTGCATGTAGGACTGGGCTTATCGGTGCTGCTGTTGATCATCAAGATGGTTTTACTTCAGTCAGAATAGATTCACTCTTCTGTTCTTCAGGTTTAATTGTGATACGTGTGACTGACAGACACACTGATGTCTGACAGGTGGGAGCAGGTTCTGGATGCTGTACTGAAAGCTGGGACTGGTGTGTTTTATCTGATTTGCACCATCATCACCATTCAGCTGCACTGGACCTCCTGTAGAAAGCGGGAACCAATCAGAGAGAAGCAGAGGGTCTCCCTGTGTTAGAGGAAGCTGGCAGAGGAGATGACCTTCGTGGAGCAGAATGAGTCAGACAAGCTGGAAATAAATGGTTATATATATATTTTATATATATATATATATATATATATATATATATATATATATATATATATATATATATATTCCCTCCACCACCCCCCCTCTGCGGAGGACTACTTTATTTCTATTTATTTTTATTTATTTCCTCAAGAGAGGGAGAAGGAGAGAGGGGGGGACAGAAGGACGAAAACGGAGAGGAAGGTAAATAGAGAGGGAGGGAGGGAAAAGAGAAAAACAATTAAGAAGAAAGAAAACCACAGATAATCTGCTTCAATACCTGCTGAGAGAAAACAACAACCAACATCTGTACGAATCACAATGAGCATGTTAAGGAGCAACAGCCGATAAAGACAGTGTGTGTTTGTGACAACCTGTTTGTACACCTGCGTGTATCTGTGAGAACCTGTTTGTACACCTGCGTGTATCTGTGAGAACCTGTTTGTACACCTGCTTGTATCTGTGAGAACCTGTTTGTACTCCTGTTTGTGTCTGTGAGAACCTGTTTGTACCCCTGTGTGCACACCTGTATCTGTGAGCGCGCCGGTGTTCAAAAGGTTTCTCCATGTAAATGTCTAGTAGTGTGTGTGGGGAGCCACAGCCCCATCCCTCAGGACATGAAGCAGACACGGAGGAGGCCCGGACCCCAGACATCCAGAGGCCCCCCAGGGCATGGGAGCCCCCGGAGGACCACCGCAGGGAGAATAGCATCCCTCACCCAGAAAAGGGCAGAGGAGAGCTCCGGAGGGAGGCCATCCGGCAGCCACAGTGCAGGAGCCCCAGGGGGCCGTGGCGCTGAGCCCGCAAGCTCCGCCGGCGGCCGGCCCCACCAGAACAGACCAGGCCCTGGGCCCAGAGATCCAAGGGCCCCCCCACCCCCCAGCAAGGGCCGACAGAGCCAGGAGGGCCAGACCCCGCCAGGCAACCGCCGAGGGTGAGCCAGCACCCACCCAAGCACCCAGCCCTGGACATCGAGAACCACCAACGCACCAGCGGCCGGGGGCCCCATCCACCGGCAGGGAGTGTGGCGGCGGGGCCACAGCTCTTCCTCTCAGCCCCCAGCCCCAAATGGCGAACAGGGAACGGGGGTGTGAAAAGACCCCATGCCCCCCTTCGCCCGCTCAGATGTGTTGTTGGTGCGTGTTGTTCTAAAGTGCTTTTAAAACAGGTGAAGGGCATAGCGATAACCATCCCCTGCCGACCAACAGCTGGTGTTAGCTCAGCCCCTCCCCAGAACCCTCAATGTCTATGTGTGATTAAAATTGAGATGTGGGCCCTGGCACCAGAGGTAAGGCTGAATGAACAGACCGCCCTCTGGATGCCATTCTGTGTGCCCACCCCCAAGGCCCTAAATGTATGTGTTGTGAGAGAGTAAGTAATGAGAGTGTCTACGTTGTAGTGTATGAATGAGGTACATGTGGTCGCGAGGGGACAGAGGAGGGATACTTCCCCTGTATCCCAGCAACGCACCTGCACCTCAAAGCCCTACGTGTGTGGTGGTGTGATGGAGCGGGAGAAGGGAGGCACTTCGGGATGGGGAGGAAAGGAATGGCGGGGGGCCAAATTCCCCCCCCTCTGGAGCCAGCTCCCCCGCTGACCCCCATAGGCACCCCCCCCCCCCCCCCCCCCGAAATCCATCCAAGGTGGGGGGCCCAGGCCCATCCAGACCGGGACCAAAGGCAGTGGCATCAGCGGGCCCCACAGAGCCCAAGACACCCCACCACAGAGGAAAAACTACCCCCGCCCCAGCATTCAGTCAACTCTCAGACTGCATAAGACAAAAGACATCCAGGTTGAGTCCCTCCTCCTCCTCTATTGGATCCCCCCCCCCCCCCCCCCCCCCGCAGAGTGGATACCCCAAAAGCAGGGACCCCCTGCGGACAGATGGTAAGAACCTCCCCAACCGGCCGAGGTACACGGTTATGTTAACTGCAGTGAGGCCTCTTTCACTTGACCCTGCTAAGTCTGTACAGTCATAGCAAGAGAGTCAGTTAAACACAGAGAGGTTGATCTGCAGTGTTGGATTATCTGTTGGGAACCTGTACAACCACGTATTGGCCACTTATTCACAAGCGCTTTGCTGCCACTTGCTGGTTAATGTTTAATAATAGTTAACTAGTGAAGGTTAGACTGGATTTTATTAAATTGTCTATTAATTCTGAAAAAATGCGGTACTATGCAAAAGTCTTGGGCCATCAAAGAAAATGTTTAATGCTATTTATCTGGGTTTTGTATATTTGCTCAGAACAAAAACACAATTATCATTAAAATATATGCAAATTAAAAGTAACACAATAAAAACTAACAAGAATTTCTCCTTTTCTCCAAAAAGTTGCTGATGCCTTGTTGGATCACTAGATGAACCACGCTTTGGTTACAAAATCTCTCCTCAGGGGCACCTCAGCCATTCCATGTATTTGTTAAATTTCACCACCAGCTCGCTTAATTAATTTAATTATTAAACAAATGTTAATGATGTATTGATTAGCCATAGGAGTTGTGTTAATGGTCAAGTCAAAAATATATGGGTGTATTAGATGGTTGGTGCAAATGCTGTACTGACTTAGAAGAGATTTTGAAATGACTGGGCTGCCACTCTTTGATGGACAAAATATTATAATTCTAGACCAAGATGAACATCATTTTATTTGACGGCCCAAGACTTTTGCATAGTTTTGTATATGTCTTTTATACTGGTCATTATTTGTTTTAATACATGATTAATAAATTGATACTTTACAAAACATTTAGTATTTTTATGAAATTGGTTATTATTAAAAACAAATTCCACAAACTTAAACGGTTTGGGGTTATTAGGTCACGCCTCCTTGTCAGGGCCCACCAATCAGGGACTCTTTTAGAGGGTGATGTACGCATTAAATCAGGACCGCCCACTTATCGCTCCAATCACACCACCATCCAATCCAATCACAAATCACACCAGTTTGTCTCAGCTGACAGCAGCCTCACATATCAACTAAGGAGGAAGACGGCATATCAAAAGTAAAAAGAAAGACAACATCAAATGAAAACATCCCTGTGTTTTCTGCTTTCAATCCCATTAAATGACAGTAAATCTAGTTGCTGTCCATGGTTCTGAAAACCTGGATCAGTAAATTTCAAATGAAACTTCTTTACCTGATTTAATTGTAACATATTTTGTTGGCAATGATGCTTTGTTGAGTCTAGAAAGGCGCAAAGTGGGTTACAGATAATTTAAATGAAGTAGTTTTACTTAAAAACCAGAAAGCTTTGAATAATCAGTTCAGCTTTGGACTATAGTGCTTCACAAAAGTAAAATCCATCCAGTTAAATCTCTTTACCTCCAAGTCAAGAAGGAATCAAATGCAGAAGCACATTGTGGGAGATACAAGGTGCAAACACATTAAAAGCACTTTTTTGTGTGAACATTATAAAACAGATTGATACATATTAAGCAGTTTGCAACTTTACATCCAGAGCTACATCAGTCAGAAAAAGATGACCAGCCCAACCAGCAGCTCCATCTCTGATTGTACAGAATCCCTTGTCTGAAGTCATGACTAAACTAATTTCCATCTCTGCCTTCAGCTTCATCAGATAGATTAAATTAGGAACTAAACTAAACTAGGAGGGAAATACAGTCAAACTATGTAAGTAGCTGAATTTTGTTTATCCACTAGAGGGCAGCCACACATAGATTCCCTTATAAATGGTTCTGATGCTTCAGGGAAGCACTGTAGAGAGACCCAGGTATGCCAGTGAGGAGCAGATAAAGAGCAGACGGATCCACCAACTAGCTGTAATATATAGTATTTTCATTGAATTTAAACAAATGAATATAACAGTGTCAGAGTGTCAGATCCATGTGACTTTTTATGATTGATGAGCTTTGAAAGCCTGAAAATGACTGAGGACGCCCACGGACCCCATTATGTGTGAAACACCATTGTGGTGCTGAGAGAAAGACAAACAGCACTCAGTCTGACAGGACTGCTGATAAGACCCAGATGAAGTGAATCACCTGACTTTGCCCCCCTTCCCCTCTGGACACCCCCGCCCCTGTCATACAGACACCTTCCTAATGGACTTCTTGATTTGTACTGATCCACAGATATTAAAAGGACCTACTGCAGTGACATTTTAAAACTGTATAAAACATAATAAAGACTGAAACAAAGGCCTGAGGTCAGACCCTCTGTATGCGGCACACAGTGTTTCTGCAGAGTCTCACACTCACATCCTGTATGACGACATTTCTGCTGTTCAGAATAAGTCTGATTTCACTGCTCTTTGCTCATTTGCAATATGAGGAAGTAACAGTTTAGAAAAGAACTAGACTTATTTGATTAATTTGTTTGTAGTTTAAACTGTGAGCATGAATGATTCACTGTGAAGGCCAGCTATCAATAATTTTGCTATGAAATCATGTTTCTACCCCTCCTGGAGCCGACACCTTATCGTGGTGGAGGGGTTTGCGTGTTACAATGATCCCAGGAGCTATGTTGTCTGGGGCTTTATGCCCCTGGTAGGGTCACCCAAGGCAAACAGGTCCTGGGTGAGGAACCAGACGAAGCACGGCTCAAAAACCCCTTATGATGAGAAAAATATTGGAACCACGTTTTCCCTTGCCCGGACGCGGGTCACCGGGGCCCCCCCCTGGAGCCAGGCCTGGGGGTGGGGCTCGATGGCGAGCGCCTGGCGGCCAGGCCTACATCCATGGGGCCTGGTTGGGCGCAGCCCGAACAAGGCACGTGGGTCCCCCCTCCAATGGGCTCACCACCCATGGGAGGGGCCATAGGGGTCGGGTGCGAAGTGATCTGGGCGGCGGCCAAAGGCGGGGACCTTGGCGGTCCGATCCTCGGCTGCAGAAGCTAGCTCTAGGGACATGGAATGTCACCTCTCTGATGGGGAAAGAGCCCGAGCTGGTGCGCGAGGTTGTGAAGTTCCGGCTAGATATAGTCGGACTCACCTCGACGCACGGCTTGGGCTCTGGAACCAGTCTCCTTGAGGGGGGTTGGACCCTTTTCCACTCTGGAGTTGCCCGCGGGGAGAGGCGCCGAGCGGGCGTGGGCATACTTATTGCCCCCAGGCTGGGCGCCTGTACATTGGGGTTTACCGCAGTGGACGAGAGGGTAGCCTCCCTCCGCCTTCGGGTGGGGAGACGGGTCCTGACTGTTGTTTGCGCTTATGCGCCAAACAGCAGTTCGGAATACCCACCCTTTTTGGAGTCCTTGGAAGGGGTGTTGGAGAGCGCTCCTCCTGGGGACTCCCTTGTTCTGCTGGGGGACTTCAATGCTCACGTGGGCAGCGACAGTGAGACCTGGAGGGGCGTGATTGGGAGGAACGGCCCCCCCGATCTGAACCCGAGCGGTGTTTTGTTATTGGACTTCTGTGCTCGTCACGGACTGTCCATAATGAACACCATGTTCAAGCATAAGGGTGTCCATATGTGTACTTGGCACCAGGACACCCTAGGCCGCAGTTCGATGATCGACTTTGTAGTCGTGTCGTCGGACTTGCGGCCGCATGTTTTGGACACTCGGGTGAAGAGAGGGGCGGAGCTGTCAACCGATCACTACCTGGTGGTGGGTTGGCTCCGCTGGTGGGGGAGGAAGCCGGCCAGGCCTGGCAGGCCCAAGCGTATAGTGAGGGTCTGCTGGGAACGTCTGGCGGAATCCCCTGTCAGGGAGAGTTTCAACTCCTACCTCCAGCAGAACTTCTCCCATATCCCGGGGGAGGCGGGGGACATTGAGTCCGAATGGGCCATGTTCCGTGCCTCCATTGTGGAGGCGGCTGACCGGAGCTGCGGCCGCAAGGTGGTCGGTGCCTGTCGCGGCGGTAATCCCCGAACCCGCTGGTGGACACCGGTGGTAAGGGATGCCGTCAAGCTGAAGAAGGAGTCTTATCGGGCCTTTCTGGCCTGTGGGACTCCAGACGCAGCTGACGGCTACCGGCAGGCCAAGCGGAATGCGGCTTTGGCGGTCGCTGAGGCAAAAACTCGGGTGTGGGAGGAGTTTGGTGAGGCCATGGAGAACGACTTCCGGACGGCTTCGAGGAGATTCTGGTCCACCATCCGGCGGCTCCGGGCGGGAAAGCGGTGCAGCATCAACACTATTTATGGTGGGGATGGTGCGCTGCTGACCTCAGCTCGGGACGTTTTGGGTCGGTGGAGGGAGTACTTCGAAGACCTCCTCAATCCCACCGACACGCCTTCCAATATGGAAGCAGAGTGTGGGGACTTGGGGGTGGACTCGCCTATCTCGGGGGTGGAGGTCGCTGAGGTGGTCAAAAAGCTCCTCGGCGGCCGGGCCCCGGGGGTGGACGAGATTCGCCCAGAGTTCCTCAAGGCTCTGGATGCTGCGGGGCTGTCCTGGTTGACACGCATCTGCAGCATCGCGTGGACATCGGGGGCAGTACCTCTGGACTGGCAGACCGGGGTGGTGGTCCCCCTCTTTAAGAAGGGGGACCGGAGGGTGTGCTCCAACTACAGGGGGATCACACTCCTCAGCCTCCCTGGTAAGGTCTATTCGGGGGTCCTGGAAAGGAGGGTCCGCCGGATTGTCGAACCTCGGATTCAGGAGGAGCAGTGTGGTTTTCGCCCTGGCCGTGGAACAGTGGACCAGCTCTATACTCTCAGCAGGGTTCTGGAGGGTTCATGGGAGTTTGCCCGACCAGTCTACATGTGTTTTGTGGACTTGGAAAAGGCATTCGACCGTGTCCCTCGTGGGGTCCTGTGGGGAGTGCTCCGGGAGTATGGGGTACCGGGCTCCCTTTTAAGGGCGGTTCGGTCCCTGTATGACCGGTGCCAGAGTTTGGTCCGCATGGGCGGCAATAAGTCGGACTCGTTTCTGGTGAGGGTTGGACTCCGTCAGGGCTGCCCTTTGTCACCGATTCTGTTCATAGTTTTTATGGACAGAATTTCTAGGCGCAGCCAGGGCGTTGAGGGCGTCCGGTTCGGTGACCTCAGGATTAGGTCTCTGCTTTTTGCGGATGATGTGGTTCTGTTGGCCTCATCGAGCCGTGACCTTCAGCTCTCGCTGGAGCAGTTCGCAGCCGAGTGCGAAGCGGCTGGGATGAGAATCAGCACCTCCAAATCCGAGACCATGGTTCTCAGCCGGAAAAGGGTAGAGTGCTCTCTCCGGGTTGGGGATGGGGTCCTCCCCCAAGTGGAGGAATTTAAGTATCTCGGGATCTTGTTCACGAGTGGGGGAACGATGGAGCGGGAGATCGACAGGCGGATCGGTGCGGCGTCGGCAGTCATGCGGGCGCTGCATCGGTCTGTCATGGTGAAGAGAGAGCTGAGCCAAAAGGCGAAGCTCTCGATTTACCAGTCGATCTACGTTCCTACCCTCACCTATGGTCATGAGCTTTGGGTAGTGACCGAAAGAACGAGATCGCGGGTACAAGCGGCCGAAATGAGTTTCCTCCGCAGGGTGGCTGGGCTCTCCCTTAGAGATAGGGTGAGGAGCTCAGTCATTCGGGAGGGACTCAGAGTAGAGCCGCTGCTCCTCCGCATCGAGAGGAGCCAGATGAGGTGGCTCGGGCATCTGATCAGGATGCCTCCGGGACGCCTCCCTGGGGAGGTATTCCGGGCATGTCCCACTGGGAGGAGACCCCGGGGAAGACCCAGGACACGCTGGAGAGACTATGTCTCTCGGCTGGCCTGGGAACGCCTCGGGGTCCCCCCAGAGGAGCTAGACGAAGTGGCCGGGGAGAGGGAAGTCTGGGTCTCCCTGCTGAGGCTGCTGCCCCCGCGACCCGACCCCGGATTAAGCGGGAGATGATGGATGGATGGATGGATCATGTTTCTAAAATAAGATTCTAGATGTAATCAAAATATTTATTCCTGGTAAGAGCAGGACAAAAGCAGCATCAAACTGTTTTCCTTATTACAGACAAGAAATAGAGAGAAAATGTATCAGTGCACAAACAGTTTATTTTTATCAAAGATAGATGGATGATTTTTAAACATTTAAAACCCAGAAAAAGGGAGGCAGTGAAGTTATGGAGAGTCAGGAAGTGAGTGTCAGTCTCCACAGATCTGAGGTCAGCGATACACACTTCAGGCTCCTCTGATGCTCCTCTTCATCCTCTTCTTCACTGATGGGCCTCCAGGTGAGGATCACTTACTCTGGGACAGGTTCTCACTCTCTCTCACTCCACCATTCAGCGTAGTTAAGATGAAGATACATTTTGCACAATATACTTACTACATCTATATTTTTATATTCATATTGTTCCCTGAAGTTTTATCACTTCCCAATAATAGTCTGTGGCGGTAGCATGTTGACTGACTGATTTTAGAATTGATTGCAGTCTTCCTTGTGTCCACTATGTGGCAGCAGTATACAGGAAATATCTTATTCTGTCACAGCTGCTGGTGTGTGTATAAATTCACATACTCTGATAGTAAGTAACTCTGCCTCCAACTGTTTGTCAGGGATCTGGGCAGGAATGAATTACATGTCAAATGTACATACAACAGAGATGGGCTCCTGGGAGAACTTTGCCAGAAGTTGAAACACGACTTTAAGAATGACACTGATCCAGAAGTGGATAGTTTAGGTCCAGAGAGTAAAAATCCAGTCCTGTATTTTGTTTCAAACAACTAGTTGTGTAAAGTGCCACAGACTCAGAGTACTCAGCTGGTTGGTTGAAACTAAATCTTGGTCTGGATTTTTACTTTCTGGACCTGAACTATCCACTGCTGCACTGACCCCCACCTTCTTCTTTTTTTTCGCCTTTGTCTTGTCCGGCAGCTTTAGCAGAATCGAGGTCTGAATGCACTGCTCTGCCAAACATGTTTGCTTTACCATGAGGGGCTCTATAAACTCTGTATAGACTCCTCATGTTAATCGATTTCTTTATTTTATTTTATTTGATTTTATTTATTTATTTTATTTTGAACACATACAAAATTTTGCAGTGGGTGAGCTGGCCGAAGAGGAGGGACAGATTAGGAGGGAAAAAAGAAGGAAAAAGAAAAAAGGAATAAGTGAGAAACATGTCAAGAGTGGATAAATTCAGAAATGTGAAATTATCCAGAAATGGATGAATTCAGGAACAAACAAAATTAAAAAGTGAAGAAAGTAACACAACTATACAAGCATATAAAATCTTAGTGTGTGCTTGGATGGATGCATGCAAGTATAAGTGCATGTGTGCTCAATTGTGTAGGCGAGATGCAGGCTAGGGTGCGTGTGTTGTGTGCGTGTGTTGTGTGCATGTGTTGTGTGCGTGTGTTGTGTGCGTGTGTTGTGTGCGTGTGTTTTCAACATGAAATGGACTAAATAGCAAGGGTGGGACGCCGCAACCACACCCCACAAGAGCCAGAGGTCGGCGGAGACAGGCCCGGGAGGACCAGGACGTACGCAGCACCCAAAGAGCACGGAAGAGCCGGGCCCCACGTCCCAATAACAGCCATGCCTCCACTCCAGCCGGGGGAGGAGGGAGGTCCCAGACGCAGCCCCCGCAGCCAAAAGGGCATGAGCCCCAAAGAACCAGAGGTGGGTTCCCAAATGCGAGGGCGCGGCCACTCCCGTATGAGCTAAGGCCAGGGCCCCTAGGACCCCAGGCGGCCGGGGGCCGACCAGCTCCCAGTAGAGAGCCTCACCCACGCTGGAGAGGCCCGAGCCCCCCCCGGGCCACCAGCCAGTGGAAAGGGGCCAGCAACCATGCCCAGGAGACCAACCGCACCCAGGACGGAGCAGCAAGCACGGACCCAGGCCGCCACCATCCACACAGACACCCCGCAAACACACCTCGCAGCCATGCACATACACCATACACACATCCCCACAACATACACAGACACCCACACACAGAGACAAAAAGACATAGGCCCATTTACTCCGAACTGCCCTCCGACGTGCGGGAGAATGCAACCAGCCGCGACCCCAGGGTGCCACCAGCCGAGCGACCACCCAAGCGCCCCCCCCACACCCCCGGCAGGAAGCAGGGGAGTAGGAAGACCCTCCCACTCTCCTCCCCCATGCACCTGTGTGAAAGGTAGAGTGTTGGAGGCGTGTGGTGATGTATGAGACTGTATGTAGTGTAAGGGTGAGTATGACAGTTGAGAAACTAAGATGAATTTAAAATTGACGGGGGAAGCGTTGAGGAGCGCTGCTTGTGAACAGCTCTCCTCCACATCTCCTCCCCATCAAGACCCTCAATGTATATGATGTGAGTAAAATTTGGGGGCGGCAGCAGCACAGAGGCGAGTGATACCACCAGCCTCTGAGTAGTGCCCCCGCCCCCCAAGGCCCCGTGTGTATACTGGTATGTGATGACTAAAGTGCAATTAAAACGGGGAGGCAGAAGGCCGCGCAACAGAGTGAGTAAGGCCACGTAAATGGCCCTCCCCACCGTAGTATGCACGGCATACGCCCCCCCCCCCCCCCAGAGGTCGTACATGTGTGCGTGGCATGTTGTGAATGAGGGGGGAGAGGGGCTAGGATTCATAAGGCCAGGGGGCAGATTATTCACCCCCTGGAAAAAGAAAGCCAGCTAACCAGCTGCCTTAGTAGGCACCCCAGCCCCCCCCGCCGAGCGGGAAGGAGCGGACCTGGGGCCTCCAGGGCACTGCCAGCACCAAAACCCACCCCACCCCTCCCCCACCCTCGGCGGCACCCCGGTGGAAACACAGGCCACCCCGGCGCAGGGAGGCACCCACCGAAGAGATGGCCAGGCCCCAGGCGCCACAGCCTCGAACCCCGTACCGAGGCCTGCACCAAAGAGGTGTTACGATCCTCAGTCTAGGGTTGAGGACCGCCAGAAAGGTAAAGGGAAAGGAGAGGGGAAAACGAGACAACCAGGGTATGGGAAAAGGGAACACGGGACACAAAGGGATCTTTTTTTGTATTTTTTTTATGTTTATTCACAAAGACTTTCACACACAATAGGGCAACAGACTTCGGGAGTGACACCGCCAAAACAATAAACAAAACCCCACTAACGAACACGTCCCAAACTAAGCTAATTCTAAATGAAAAGAAAATGACACAGACTAATCCTAACTCCCTAACCAAAACACAGAATAAGCAACACGTACGCAAAACAAAACAGCCGTCACTCCCTACGCACTTAACAGAAACGGACATACAGAACACCAAAGCCGAAACACAGTATCCGAGGGGCGAAGCAAGAGAGGAGTCAGGAGGAAGGCAATAGATCACAAACCAGAAAGCAGTCAAAACCAAAGGCAAAGGTACAGAGGGATAAGGCAAGAGACGAAAACCGGAAAACCAAAAACTGTCATACACGATCAATCAAAAGAACACAAGCAAATCAATAGCGCAACAACCAACTGTGAGCAGAGCTGCCGCTACTCTCCCGCGCCGGCCTTTTCAATTCACAAACGCAGAAGTAGCGTCGAGGCTCGGGGCATGGCCAGGTCCGGGAGGCGGAGACGAAGGCAGCCGGACAACAATCAGGACAATCCCCCCCAAACCTTACGGCACGTAACAGAGGTCAACCGCCCCTCCCAGGGCCAGCCCCTGCCACCACCAGCACTCCAGACCCCACGCCCCATAACCACCAGTTAGCACCCGCCCAAGCTCCCCCCCACCACCCCCAGCCAGGGCAAACACCCAGACATCATAAAACGGCAGCCATCCCAAGAAGCCACTAGACGCCCATTGCTCGAGGGCCCAACCCCGCCATCCGCCAGGATCCCGAGGAGACGAGACCACAGCCGACCACCCCCCCCATATAATGGAATTGGCCAGAGTGGACCAGAGAGAATCCAATTCACATAATTGTTTATTTTGGATGGGAGCAGATATTCTCTCCATACTTAAGTGGTCTAACAGTAAATTTCTATGCTGAGTAATACATAAATTATTTTTTGATTTCCTGTTCATGAAGATAGTTTTCTTTGCAATGCCTAAGGCAGTAAGGATTATGTGTGCCTTATTTTCTTCCATATCTAATTCACTTGCATCTCCTAAAATATACAGTGTGGGTGAGGTTGGGATATGACAATTAAACCATACTGATAGATCTTCACATATCATCTGCCAGAACTTCTGCACCGGTGTGCAGGACCTTATTGCATGCATGTACTGTAGTTCTCCACAAAGTTACCTGAGCAGTGGGTACATAAGTTTGAGTGTTTAAGGCCTATTTGGAACATCCTTTGTCCTGTGTAGTGTATTCAATGGAGAGTTTTGTATTGTACAAGTTGCAAGTTGGGACTTTTAGTCATTTTGAAAGGGTTTAAACATATTTGATTCCAAACGTTTTGCTCGGGATCAATGGATAGATCTTGCTCCCATTTTGAGGTTGGGAGGGAAATTGAGTCATCTATTTATAGATTTATAATCCCTTTATCACGCCATACAGGAAAGTTCAATGCTTTCTTTTTTTGGCAAATATCTGGATTGTTCCAAATGGGTGTTAGATTACAGGGCTAAGTGCAGACCTGGTTATTTTAAAAAATTCCCACCAGGCTGTCAATGAGGTTACTAAGGCTTTTAAAACAGTTATAACGCTTCATGCTAGGACTTATAAAGGGTAGATCAGAGATTTTTTACTTCTCCACTGATTGCTTGTTCTAAGTCCAGCCATGGACTGTCTACTGGGCTTGATTTAATCCAATTTGATACATACTGCAATCTGTTGGCTAAGAAGTAGTGATAGAAATTTGGTAGTTCTAGACCACCATCACCTTTAGCATTTTGTAGGGTTTTTAATCTTATTCGCGATGGTTTATTCTTCCATAAAAATGATGAGATGCTTGTGTCTAGTGATATAAACCAAGCAATAGAGGGTTTATTAGGGATCATTGAGAACAAGTAATTGATTTTAGGCAGGATCTTCATTTTAATGGTGGCAATTCTACCCATGAGTGATATAGGTAGATTTTTCCATCGCATGAAATCTACCATTTTTAATACTGGAATGTCATTCATCTGTACCAAGTCTGAGAGCCTGGTGGAAAAATGTATGCCTAAGTATCTGAGGTTACCTGACTGCAATAGAGTAGCAGTTGTGTTTTGGAAATTACAAGGCAGAACTGTTGGTCTGCTCCAGTTGACGGAGTAGTCTGATATAGATGAGAACTTATCTATAAGTGATATTGTCTTAAGA
Organism: Brienomyrus brachyistius; assembly: GCF_023856365.1. Classification (NCBI taxonomy): domain Eukaryota; kingdom Metazoa; phylum Chordata; class Actinopteri; order Osteoglossiformes; family Mormyridae; genus Brienomyrus; species Brienomyrus brachyistius. The sequence goes on from NW_026042344.1 coordinate 976,619, forward strand.
AGAGAGGCTGGTGAGTTCCTAAGAAAGAGTAATACGTCAACTGCATAAAGGCTTATCTTATGGTCTATTTTTTTTTTGTTTGAATTCCTTTAATATGTAAATTTTGTCTAATCGCCGCTGCTAGTGGCTCAATGAAGATAACAAAAAGCGAGGGAGAGAGCGGGCAGCCCTGCCTGGTGCCCCTCTGCAAACGGAGGCTTCGAGAAAATAGTTCATTTGTCCTAATACGTTCATTTGGAGAGCTGTATAGTGTTTTAATCCAGCTTATGAAGGATGAACCAAATCCAAATTTATGTAGAACTGCAAATAGAAATTTACAATTTACTTTGTCAAATGCTTTCTCTGCATCTAGAGATATAACCATGGTTTCTAATTTGTTAATGGAGCAATAGTCTATAACATTCAATAGTCTACATGTATTATTGGCTGAGTGTCTACCCTTGATAAAAACCTGTTTGGTCAGGATGTATAAGAAATGGACTAACTTTCTCTAATCTTTTGGCAAGGACTTTGGCAAATTATTTTAAGATCTACGTCTATGAGTAAGATTGGGCGGTAGCTCGATGTCAGCGTTGGGTCTTTACCAGGTTTCAGAAGCAGGCTAATAGTTCAAGTTTGGAGATAGCGAGTGATCATTCTGAATTTGAGTAACCATTCTGATAAAAACGGGTGCTAACGTTGGCCAAAATACTTTGTAGAATTCTGCTGGGAAACCATCGGGACCTGGGACTTTATTATTTGGAAGATGCTGTACGGCTCCGGGTCCGGTGGCAAAAGACCCATCCGCTGACATACAGTTTGTTGACCGCGATGACAGCACGGGAGCCTCCGTCGATGAATTTTTTCCTTATAGGGAACAGGATCTTCCTTCTTTCCAGGATCTCCTTGGGAAACTGGTCGTTGATGCTAAAGTTTGTTCCTTTTAATTCCCGGCCGAGGCTTTTAACCAGTTCTTTTTGTTTAAAGTGCTCGAATTTAGCCACTATTGGTCTGGGTCTGCGTCCGTCGGGTCTCTTCACTCCTAGGTGGTGAACTCGATAGAAGCTGATGGTTTTTACTGTGTCCTCCGGGAGTTTTAGCTGAGTTAGAATGAACTCTTTCACTGTAATAATAATAATAATAATAATAATAATAATAATAATAATAATAATAAATTTTATTTGTATTGCACTTTATATTTTAGCAATTTCAAAGTGCTAAAATATGCTTTCTCCAGGATGCCTGAAATTACTAAATTGTCTGTCATGCGGCGGGCCTGGAGGTCAATGATAGTTTATTTTATTTTTTAATTTTCCTCCGAAAGGCGCATCATTCCATCTGTGAGGGATTTTACCGATTCCCCGAGGGTCGCATTCTCTGCAGCAAGTGATTCCACCTGTTGTTGGCTGTACTCCACTGACTCACGCAAAGCCTGGAACTCTTTATGGAGAATTTCCATTAGGGACAGACGCGCCTCTAAGCAGGATAGTCGTATATCTATAGACTCCAAAATGTCTGTCACATCGTTGGTATTACGAGAAGCCGCTTCTGGGGAGTCCTCGGGGCGGCTTCTCTTGGAGGACGAGTTATTTTTACAGGTGGAAGTGGTCGGTGTTTTGTCTGATTTCCGCATAGCAATTCTCTCGAAGTACTCGTCTATACAATTTTCTAAACTGTTCAGAATTTCACTGTGCTCCAGGATGCTAAATTTTTTTATGGATACAACTGAAATGAATTTTGATTACCTTTAAGGCTGTCTAGAGATAAGTTGGCGTGGAAAGAATCCGATTGATAACCTTTTTGCAGTCAGCTGCGCACCGCCGTGTTCAATACTGCCGTGCTTCTCGTCGAGGTCTCGCGTTGTTACAGCATAGCCCCTACTCAGTTTTTCTCCAGTTTTCTTGCTGCTCTTGTCTCTCGCACCCCAGTAAAATGGCCGCCGCTTCGTTTTCATTATGCATACCTTGGACAATGACATCAACTTAATGCGACCTATCATATTTTGACTCTCGTTGCTCTAGCTTGTTAGTAGCTGACAGGAGAACAAAAGGATATCAGTTCATCAATTGAAATTTCTCAAGTTCATGACTGTAAGTATGACCACAGTGCATATGGTGCAACTGATAGTTTTGTTACTTCATACCATCTGATGTGGACCCAGGCCGCATGTTAAACATGTCAAGTAAATTGGCGATGCTAATTTCTGTTAGCCTGTTAATGGCAGTTCCCATTAGGTGTTAGCATAGTGCTAATTGTCAATGACGGTAATCGATCTAAAATCATTTTGGAGGCCTACGTGGTCCCACTGTTAAGCAAATAAATTCAGTGAACCAAATCTGAAACAGCACAAAGACGATAACAGTCTTAAAAATGATTAGACTTAGAGCTCTTTCATTTAAAAACAAATTGAGCTTAGGCTACTTGAAGCCTACATCTAAATGCCTGTGTTTGTGTGTTTGTGTAGGTTCCTGTGATATCCTTCAAGCCCAGTAATCACCACACAATAAATATTACTTGGCTTGTGCCGTTTATTTGCACTACTACAAACAGGCTTAACGGCTTCTGGCTCAACTTCTTGTTCTAGCTAGCTTCCATTATTCCCCAGAACGTTAGCTCCCTCTAGAGGAATTATATGGGTATGCTTTCACATTCAGTTTACCACAGTTAGCCTACAGAAAATCTGTATTGGATCAGTATTTCTGTTTAGCCTACATTTTTGTGCATTACTGTATTTAATATCTTTGACACTAATAGGCAGTGTTGCAGGAAAATAGTAGCCTATAATGGTTAATTTAGAGAATGTGTTTCTAATTACAGAAGTGAGGGAGAGCAGAATCATGTGAAGGAGGTGTACGTTTAAGGTGGAATGGACGATAAATCCTGAGTTCAGGTACTGGATAGGGCATGTGACAGATAATGTACATCGGGCATACTGCAAGATATGCAAGAAAGCTTTTGATGTAGGCAACATGGGCATTTCTGCTGTTCAAAGCCATGCCAAAGGACAGGGACACAAGAGGGTCCTCTCCTTTTGAGCAAGTCACTGGTGTTGTGTTAGACCATAGCTACTTGCCAGCCAGCTTTGGAGCCCTAACTGAGAATGCTCTGGTGTATATCACAGGTTTTGTTGTTAGGCAGGTCGTGAAGAAGCTGAAGTGTGATGTGCTGCAGTAGCTTGGTTAGTACAGCCGTGCCTTCACGTCTCGTCAGAACTATCATCTGCTGACCTTGCGTAACAATGGAGGCCTGCTGATACTAAGCCATGGTACAGTAAAGGTGATTGGCTCAGCTGAGCAGTGCATCAGACAGGCCTCCAACATCCAGTCTCTGTTGAATAGGGTTGTGAAAGCAGATGTAGGTTTTCAGGATATATTTAATCGTTGTGATCACATTGCTGAAACTCAAGATGGCATTGGCAACCATCATTTCAATTTAATTTCACTTGTCTTGCTTTCACAAGTTGAGAGAAGACCATGTGGCAAAAGTACATACTCTCCAACTACAGAGCAGCAGTTTGAGGAAGAAACTGTGTAAAATAGTATTGTTACAAGGATACTAAATACTAGACACAGAGCCTCTGTCTTCCCACCCCCACGTCACAGGAAAGACACAGCTTCTGTACTGACACCAGTATATATTGCAGTTCATTGGCTATAGTTCTTGACAAATATACACAAGATGCCTGTGTGTATGGACCTGCCCTGTCTATAGTTATTTTTCCAAAAAGCAGGTAAACGGATGTTCATCTTTCATATTAAATGTAAAAAAAAAATAAAGTATTTTCTTTGTCTGGAAAATGTATTGTGTACAGTTCATTGTCTATAGTTCTCTACAAGTCTATACAAATGCCCGTTGCTTTGGATAAAGGCGTCTGCCAAATGCTTAAATGCAGTAACGGTCCTAGCCGATGAGGCGCCCTAGGCGAGCATCAGCGCCGGCGCCCCCCCAGGCGTAGGGAAACTATAGCGGAACTAATGTTGCGTTTGGGTTGAGGTCTGGTCAGTTTTGCTGGTAACATTTTTGTTTTGCTCAGTTATAAGTGCAGCATTTGTTATGCGGCTGAGAAAGTGTTTTAAGTTATAATGTCAATATTCATGGATATTGGAGTTATTGTATGAGCTGCAGTCATAAGTTAATGGCGTGAGCGAGCTGTAGCCTATTTGTTTGTGTTTGGTTATTTTTAGGAAATTGCCCGTGTTTTTACTTATTCATTTTTTGATGTATGTGCTTTATTTTATCTAGTTCTCACGGCATGCTCGACCGGATAGATATGTGAATAAATGCCCGTGATCAGAGATCAACTTGTGTTCGTTATTGAGGGAGGTTACAAGGGGGGGGGGGCTCATAGGAAAGTTATGTATCATCATCATCGTCATCATCATCATTATTATTATTACTACTTAATAGGCTTTGTTTAGCAGGTAAATTCATGTGGGCTTGTTCTTTTCATATTAAGACACATTAATACCAACTAGCTTTAAGAATAGTGGAATGTTACACTTTTTTCTTCCTCCGTTTGTGGCGCCCCCTGGATGAATGGCGCCCTTGGCCCATTGCCTATATTGCCAATGCCACGAGCCGGCCTGCATTAATGTAAATGCATGAGTGGTAACACAATGGGATTTATCATGGAGATTACCAGGGTCTTTCAGCTAACATTGCTGGCCTTTTTTGTGGTGTTTTGTATTTGCATTGTTCTGCACGTAGTAGGAGAGTAGTGTATGTTTATTTCGATTGGAAGAATGAAAAAATACCTATATGCGCATTACATTTTGAACATAAAAGTAGGCTGTGTTAAGAAAAACCGCTTCCCTGTCGATTTACTCGTGGCTCGGTCGTAAATACATGTCTGACATTTATAATGAACCAAGACAATAAAAATCGCTTCTCAAATTTGCCCATTTATGGTTCTTTATTTCTGAATGCCAGCTTGTCCCTGATAGACGTTCATTCATTTAAAAGGAGCTCTACCCCGTCCCAAGATGGCGGCTCTGTTGACGCATTCGCTCCCAAAGACGGCTGTATTCAACGCGACATCCAGTGTTTTTATCTCTGGTACTGATCTAGCTGTAGTTAGATTAAATACAGTACAACTCTTCACGTAAACCCGCATTAGAAACAGAGGTACAGAGAGAGTGTAAGGAAGCTAAACTTCATCCATTATTATAAAAAGAATAAAATACATTACTCCAGATTGCAGTGTTAGTTTGGCCTCCTTTGCATATTTTCCTTTTCCTTCACAATTCATTTATAAAAATAGATCCAGAAAAAGGAATAATTGGAATGTTTCCTTATAGAAACAGTGGGACAAGATAACACTGTGGCCGTTATGAAGCCAGGCGCCGAAAGTTGGTGACGTATCCCAGCTAATAAATGTTATTTATGAGAAAACTACAGTAATGTGGATGTCAGTTCTTCTTTATGCGTGAAGGATGGCGCAATGGCCCTGGTGGACGGCGTGGCCAATGCTGCTGACAGCCTTCGGCTATGATACAGTCCCAATGACCGAGCTGGAGCACACTTCCACTTTTAGGATTGGATGGAGAAGCAGCATACAAGATCGACAGCAAGACAACTTCACCTGTCCAGCAAACCAACCATGCTGAACTGGCCCCTACTAATGGAAGTGAGATGTACTTCTGCAGGGGGTGTTATAGGGGGAAGAACATCCTTGCGTCTGCCGGAGTGCCCCCTCAAGTGGCTGTGACCGAACTCGATGGATGAATTGGACTGCATGTACTATGGCTATGTTAAATGCCAAAATACAACGAAATAATGTTCAACGAATGTTATTGACATCTAATCATAGTGCATGGAAGCAACTGTGGAGTATTAGTTCTACTATGTGGTTACATCTAAAGCCTGAAATACCTCAGTGTAATGATACTTTATGCACTGGGCATGGGGGAATGTATAATGTAGCTACACACCAAGCTCAATGTAGATTCCACGGGTTGTCCATAATAGCTGGAGGGGCATAATGGTGTCGTGGATCGCCCAGGGGAAGCCCCTATGATGTCACGCGGGACTCCCCTGCCACACCCCCGCTGGTTTCCCTAGGAGGGAGTTGAGCAGCGGCCGTAGCGCTTCTACACCTGTCCCGAGAACCAGCAGGACCGGTTACCGTTTGCCCTCCTCTACCAGCTGATGCCCGTCGGGGTAATCGGCGAGCCTTTTTATTCGTGTTTGGCACACCTGCCGGTCTTCAGCCCTCCGTGCTAAGTTCCAGCGTTTATTCCCTGACCTGTCTCCACCTCTGTTCTGCCTCTTCCGCCCTTCGCTTATAGCCTAGCCCTCTCACTGCCGATGCCGATCGCCTGACCACCTGTCTGTTTTCACTACCTCGATTTTGGATTTTTTTTGTCTCTGTCCTGTTGCTCTCTCTCCCGGAGTTGACGGAGAAGATAAATATTGGACTGATCCGCTATAGCGTCCTCCTTATTTTCCGCAACCCCCGCCGTGATTAATGGACTCTACAGGTAAAGGGAGAATAGCTAGATACCTATACTAACAAAAGGTATGATATACGAGATTGTGATAAAACTGATAGAGGATATATATGCTCACTACGAACACGTCATACTAACCCATGTTTTGATACGAAGGGAAACGTGTGCCAATAGTACTATTGGCCCCCCCGAGATATGCTATTTGAAGTCGGTCCTCACATCCTTTGTGTGAGTACCATCCACGTCCATGAACATCTACCATACGTGCCGTATTCCGGATGCTAGAATAACACATATATTTGGAAATGGCAAAACAAAACATATTGGTTAAAAATTCGAACACCTTATGAAAGTATAAACCAAACGCAAATGTCACAAGCAACGCAGTTACTGAATATTTTTGAATGTGTGAAACTAACGTCAATATCTGTCATTACTTGTTGCACATGCTTGAAAATTAGTCAGAAATCTGTCCACTTAAAACTACGTAAATAAATTCTCTACTTGATGGGCTGGTGCTGAATGAATAGGCCAGCTGGCCAACTTGTGTCTGTGCCACTGACTGGCATCCTGACATATAATGACTTTTCCCCCCTCACTGTAAAAAGTCCAGACAGCAAATTAGTTAACAGTAATTAGTAATCACGTGTAGTTCTCATTTATCGTGATGTAAACTTCAAAACCTTTTCTGCACATTTTAATGATTTAATTAATATTACCTAATTTGTTTATCATTTTCTGCAATCACTGTATGTTAAAGCAAGTTTTAAAACTAGCTGTAAAATTATTGATGCTGTTGTTGAGCTGAAATTTGTTGCCGGAGCCTTAGGATATGCCTCTATACACAGGAGTGAGGGGATGGATACACTATTCTATGGATGCCTCTGAAGAGAATAATTATCCCGATTTTATATTGAGAGAGATGGTTAATTCCATTTTAATGCAGACTGGGTTCACAGCCCCTGTTCTGCCCTTGATCTTTTGCATGCATGCTATCATGTATTAGTTTACTCTGAATTTTGATCACATGTCAAACTAAATAAATTTTGGACTGGATTCCATGTTTTTACGCTGTAAGTTACATTTTTATTTCAGCATAATTATAAGATCCCGCAGGTAGAAAATAAGTCTGTTACTTAATAAATGACCATAAAGTAGTTGCTGCTGTATATATTCCATAAATATACTGAACTGGAGTTCTATGCATCCTTACAAAGTAATAACTGTAAGCGTTCTTTAAGTATGAAAGAGTTTAGGACATTGTCACCTGCAGTGGATGGCCACATGTCCCCATAATTATAACTTTAGATTATATTTCTGCATGACTGAGTATTCACTGAGTAACTGGTAGTGTTGGATGGTATTCACGCCTCATATTTACCATTTATATCAGTCTTCAAAGTGTTTAGATTATTAAGGCTGGTCTTGGTTGTTTTCTTGCCTGGAGAAACAGAAGTTTGATGCCATGACGCCACAGCTGCTCGCCGTTCCTGTCAGTACGGTGGAGGTAAGAGTTTGAAACGTTCATCAGCCTGTCAGCTACGCATCTCGCCTGGATACAGGACTCAGCTTTTATTCTTCCGTAATACGCCCTAAGCCCCTCACTCTACTCAATCTCAGTGCTGTTTGGTAGTAAATAAGTCATTGTCACTGACTGCCACAGATTACGGAAATTAAATGGCACAAGTGTAACCCTGTCATTTTAAAGAGGGTAAACTCTGATCAGGAAATTTACGATGTCAGAATAAACTGATTTTTTAAAAGAACTAACTAATGTGCCCTAATAAGGAAATGCATACAATCAGAATAAAATATCTGTGGTTTTTAACAGTGGTACAGTAACAGTCTGATAAAGAAAGGTATCAGATCAATATATCTATAGCATGTAATGGAACTTGCATGAATATATTCTCCCCTCCGGAATTCATAGTTCCAGTAGTTATCAGAAATTGCCGTTATTCGGAAAATTACAGACTATGAACAAAAACGGACAATGCAAGAAAATAAAAGAATGTGTATGACGGAACTCTAGAGTATTTTTGCAAGGGTGGGTACTAGCTGGTTTATGTACTAGCTCACATTCAAGAAACACCATAAATGCTACTCATACACAGTTGGGGGGCAGGGGTCAATACATAGACCAAGTCCTTGTGCCTGTAATCGGAAGGTCACCGGTTCAAACCCAGCCTCAGCACGTCTGCGGGTCCTCGAGCAAGGCCCTTAATTCCCCCCAGCTCCCTAGACGCCCCAACAGGTAGCTGCCCTTCACAGACAACTTACTCCACAAAGGGCATGTTGAGGGAGACACAAAAAACGCAATATCCCCACAGGGATTAATAAAGTATTGATTATTATTATTATTATTAGAAGTTGTAGACGATGAATTCCAGCTGAATGATGTTAATTTACACATTGCTGAAACTAAAGTGGAACACCTCAACATAAATGATCTAGAAGCAGGCAGTGTGAAGGTGTCCACATCACATGGCGATGTGGTGAAGGGGCCTCTGCAAACAACGTATGGGAAACAGAAGAAAGGAAAGAACCGGCAAAATTACACCCCACTGTCAAAAACGAGAGCCGGTGGCTGAAGCTGAACATCCTTCTCAGCCTGTTATTTGAATTTGTCAAATTGTTTTTAATCATTGTGGGATTAGCCCCATTGAACCCTTCACATACATACTTACAGCATCTCTAATATACTTTGAATTGTAAACATGTTTCTTCTCTACATCCATTTATCCATCCATCCATTTTCCAAACCGCTTATCCTATCGGGTCGCGGGGGGTCCGGAGCCTATCCCGGAAGCAATGGGCACGAGGCTGGGAACAACCCAGGATGGGGGGCCAGCCCATCGCAGGGCACACTCACACACCATTCACTCACACAGGCACACCTATGGGCAATTTAGCGACTCCAATTAGCCTCAGCATGTTTTTGGACTGTGGGGGGAAACCGGAGTACCCGGAGGAAACCCCACGATGACATGGGGAGAACATGCAAACTCCACACACATGTGACCCAGGCGAAGACTCGAACCTGGGTCCCAGAGGTGTGAGGCAACAGTGCTAACCACTGCACCACCATGCCGCCCCTACATCCATTTATTTCTTACCTATTATGCAATGTAAGGGGAATCTTACTAATGCTAATAATTACAACTAATATTGTAACTGTGTTTTGCTTATGTTTGGAAGTCCTGGGTTAAGGACGAGGAGTTTTGTGCGTGCATGCGTGCCTGCATGTGTGCATGCCTGTGTAAGTACCTACCTGTCTGCGTGCCTGTGTACATGTCTGCCTGTGTGAGTGCATGCGTGCTTGTGTGGGTGCGTGCATTCCTGTGTAAGTACCTACCTGTCTGCGCGCCTGTGTGTGTCCGTGTGTGTGCCTGCCTGTGTGTATATGTCTGTGTGTGTGCATGCCTCTGTGCATGCCTGTGCTTGCGTGCCTGTGTCCGTGCATTCCTGTGTGCTTGTATGCACCTGTGTCTCTGTGTGTCCTTGCATGCATGGGTGCCTCTGAGTGCCTGTGAGCCTACCTGTGTCTGTGCCTGCCTATGTGTGTGTGTGTCTGCGTGCGTGCCTGTGTGCGTACATTTGTGCGTGCCTATGTGTGTGTGTGCCTGCCTGTGTGCGTGTGTGCTTGACTGTTTGGAGGAGTGCCTTTATGCATGTGTGCATACTTGCCTGTCTGTGTTCGCGCGCGCTTGCCTGTCTGCCTGCCTACTTACATGCCTGCCTACTTACATGCCTGCCTACTTACATGCCTGCCTGTGTGCACCATTCACACTCATGGTCAACTTGTTAACTCCAATTAACCGCAGTATGTTCCCAGAGGCGGGTGGCACGGTGATGCAGTGGTTAGCGCTTTCGCCTCACACCTCTGGGATTTGGGTTTAAATGCGGCCCTGAACAGGAGAAGCCCCTGCGGCCCTGAACAGGAGAAGCAGTTTCAGAAGATGGATGGTTGGATGGTCCCAGAGTTGTGAGACAACAGTGCTAACCACTGCACCACTGTGCCATCCCCATGTATGGGATATATAGGAGAAAACCTGTTACAGTTATCCAGTGTGTAACATGTCAAATCATATGACCCAGCCTGTTCCTAAAGGGGACTCGAGAGATTCTGAGTTTAAGAGCCAATAAGGCACAGTTTAAGTCTCTGTAGTGTAAAAATAATGTAACAACAAACAGTTCTATCAACCTGTATGAAGCATATGCAAAATCAATGAACAATGCAAAAATAAGTGTAACTGTCCTGCACTATGTAGCGTATAGTATAGTCATATATACTTAGTCAGTTAATTTTTAATTAGTTACAATTTTGATACAAATTACTATACATTTTAGAAGAAAAATGTTCTATCTATAATTTCTCATGTGTCAGTAATGGCTGGCTGCTTTTGCCAGGTTCCATGTATAAAGTAAATAAGGCTGAATTTTACTTAAATATATGTAGTGCTGATATTAGGAAGAACCATCATTCTTTAGAATTCCACATCCTTTTAAGTTTGGTTCTAATTGTGGTTGAGGAATACCTTCTCTTAGCATCCAAGAGATAGCTTCATTTTCGATTTTGTATTTGTCGCTCCCTCGCTCAGACCTTTGTTCTGTAAACTGCTGTTCAATACTCTCAGCTGTAAGCTTTTCGTTGATCTTTGTAAATACCGTTCTGAATACGCCTGGATGGCTCTGGATAGCATCCAGTAGTCCACAGCTACGAAGCCCATCCTGGAACCTATAAAAAATTTTGATACATTGATCAAAAGAGAAAAAAAACATCCACTAATTTTGAATGCCCTATAAACTTTGAACATGGATAATACATGATGAGGAACATGCCTTTCAAAGTGTTTCCTTATCCTGAAGGACAAACCAATTAATGACGTCTTGCACCACTTCATTTTTATTACTGACAGAGATGCTTCGCAGACATCCAGCCAGCATCAGGTGGGTCTCACATCTTTCAACAGCTTTGTTCAGGTTTTTCTTAAACTCTGAAGCCACAACTTGACACTGGATTGAAAACATTTATTTTTACAGTGAATTATTTGTTCATGCAAACATTAATATCAAGCTTTTCAAATGCACATGAGCATAAAGAGAACTGACAAAACGTACTAAAGAATACGTAAACATTGCTATAAACACCATTTTAAAATTGTACAGCAGTCTGAAATGCAATTATTCACGTTCTTCCCCTACCTCTGACAGCAAGCTTTTTAATTCATGATCATGAATGTCCTCAATGTCTGCACTTTCTGCACCTGACACTATGGCTTGATACAAGACTGGAGCAAAGAAACGTGGGGATGGTCCTCCTTGAACTATGCCCATTGCAATCAACTCTCCTGCATAAAAGTAGCTGTTTTCTTTTAAAGCTACCAGAGAAAGATGAGAAATCATGCAATTACATTCTCAACAGTAACCAAAGCCTGACATATATATGAAATGTTTGATGGTTTCCCTCTGCAACACTTACACACATATATGGCACTCCAAAACTCGCTGGTAGTCAGAACCTGTGAACACTGGGCTCTGCCTTATATGTTGAAATGCAAGTCTGAAGAACTCCCTCATTGGGCCACCCATATAAACTGCTTCTACAGAATTTCCCTCATAAGTGAATTTGGCATCAATTCTCTTTCTGGCAGAGAAATTTGGTCTCCTCATTGTGCGGACAGCACCATCCTAAATGTTCTTCCGGTTGATGTTGAAGCGAAGAGCTTCATCCTTATCAATATTCCTTTTGCAGCATCTGCAAGACATCCTGCAGCCTGAAAAGACAGTCACACAACCAAACATAAAAAAACACTACATAACAAAATTGCGACATTTGAACATTAAACTCACTTGACATTTCTATCAATGACTCTTCTATAGCTCGACTGATTTGTTCATCCTCTGACTCACTCACATCAGAGCAAACAAGGTCCAAATAGTCCCTGAAAAAATTGTGAAGTACAAGGTGCTTCCTCTGCCTGGCATCTGGTATCTGGCTGTTGGTTTTGCTTTACAAGAAGAAGAATATAAAGACATTTTCATTTAAATGATACATTAAAATCACTCAGCATACATCTAAATACTTTAACAAATGCTCAGCGAGTTTTAAAGTCCATTTAACACACATTCAAATAATGTCTCAGGTGATGCAAGACAAAAAAAGTCTAAATCATGTATTTTACCTTGAGCACTGTTCAACATGCTGAACTAGAGACTGCATGGGAATATAATTTCTACAGGTCTGACATTTTTCCAGCACCAATGCTTGGCCCTTAAGGTAGAAAGCATAACAGTTAAACACAGCATAATACAAACAAGACATATGTAAATCTCTGAACATAACTCTATTTAGTAATTATTTGTAGTAGTTTAAAGAAATTGAAGATATTTCGTAGGAGAAGTGAGATGCTTTCATGAAACATTTACAAGTGTACAAAAAAGGCAAGATTTTTTGTGACTAACCTCATTAAGCTTACACAATCCATCTGTGCTTATGCTAACTTGGACGGAGTGGACGGATATAGTTGACTGCCTGATTCAAACCACTCTCTGTTCTAAGGTATTTCACGCTATATCCATTGGGTGGTATTGGCAGAGGTTCCAAACATCTAAAACATGCCAAAATTTGAAATCCTCCAGAAGTATTAAGTGGTGGATAAGCTGCATACAGGACATCTCAGAGGTCTTTGTAATTGCCATTTTTATCTGGGAATGTTATTCGCTTCCTACCTAGGCCACAGTTCTGTAAATGACTATGTTCTTCTGGCAAAGGATGGACATCTTTTTCCGCAAAACAGAAGAAGTCATGTGTCCATGACTCTGTTGTTATACTTGCTCTCTATTTCACCCTTTGGTATGGGTCCCTTTGTCCTCTTAAAACGGTCATACAACTGGAACAGCTGGACTAGATTTCTTTCAATCTGGTCCTGTCTAGATGTGTTAAATTCAGAATGTGCAACAAGTGCAGAAAGACTGGCTGAGGTTGACACCCCAGGTGTTTGATTTGACACCAGTGATGTCGCTTCTGCTACAACTATGTCTGAATTTTCAGACTGTCTCATTAATATCCTTGCAGCTTGATGCAGAAGTCTGGCTAACTTTGGAGACTCGCCACTGGGAAAAAATGCACAATACAGTATGTACTCAGTTATCCAGACATAATTAGTCTAATGTCTGTTTCAGCAAAGAGTAGCTGTAACTGGTGATTGTGATCTCACACACTACTAAAACAAAAGTTTAACGAATAATATAGCATTAATAAAATAATGTCATATTAAAGTGAAAAAAGTACTTTTAAATCACATAGCTTTCTAAATTTTAACGTCAAGATATAGCAAGTTCGACCCAATGAAAAACATAACTTCTAAATACTAAGAAGTGCAGGGTGCTGACTACTTGTCATCTACTTAGATTTCCAAAAGGCTTTTGATGTTGTCCCCCACAAGAGGCTCCTACTTAAACTCAAAGTGACAGGTATTTTAGGTACCGTAGCGACCTGGATTGATAACTGGTTAACAGATAGGAAACAGCGAGTAGTTATAAGAGGCACAATGTCACAGTGGGCTTGCGTTCATAGTGGGGTACCGCAGGGTTCGATTTTAGCACCACTATTGTTCCTAATTTACATAAATGATATGGATACCAATATATACAGTAAACTGGTGAAATTTGCAGATGACACCAAGGTGGGTGGTGTAGCAGATACTGAATTAGTGGCTCAGCAGCTACAGCGGGATCTTGATTTAATTAGTGACTGGGCCGATACCTGGCAGATGAAATTTAACGTCGATAAATGTAAGGTACTCCATCTAGGGAGCAGAAATATAAAGTACAGGTATTTCATGGGTGTCACTGAAATAAAGGTAGCTGATCATGAGAAAGACCTTGGTGTGTATGTTGATGCTTCCATGTCCCATTCTCGCCAGTGTGGGGAAGCAATAAAAAAGGCCAATAGGATGTTGGGGTATATCTCCAGGTGTGTGGAGTTTAAGTCAAGGGAGGTAATGCTAAGATTATACAATTCCTTGGTGAGACCTCACCTAGAATATTGTGTGCAGGTTTGGTCACCATATCTTAAAAAGGACATTGTGGCCTTAGAAAAGGTGCAGCGTAGGGCTACAAAAATGATTCCTGGTCTTAGAGGAATGTCATACGAGGAACGGTTACTTGAGCTAAATCTGTTCAGTCTCAAGCAAAGGAGATTGAGGGGGGACATGATCTAGGTATATAAGATTCTAACAGGTTTGGATGCTGTTCAACCAAATAGTTACTTCAGCATTAGTTTAAATACACGAACTCGTGGCCATAGGTGGAAATTAGCGGGAGAACATTTCAAGCTGGATTTAAGGAAGCACTTCTTTACGCAGCGTGTAGTCAGAGTATGGAATAGCCTTCCTGATAATGTAGTGCAAGCTGAATCCTTGGGTTCCTTTAAATCAGAGCTAGATAAGATTTTAACGACTCTGAGCTATTAGTTTAGTTCTCCCCAAGCGAGCTTGATGGGCCGAATGGCCTCCTCTCGTTTGTATAGTTCTTATGTTCTTATGTTCTGATTACTTCTGTTGCTTAGTTCGATGTTATTTTATTTCCAGGTGTGATGTGCCGAGTATGAAGCTATTCGCCGCATTATAAGTATGAAAAGAAGACAGAATATCAAAAATATCGAGGCAGAATTAATTCAACAAAGTATCAAAAATATTATTCAAGAAAATGAAACACTTCTTGCGACTGAAGGCGTCTGTCGTCGAAAAGCGAAGCATTACTGTCGCCTTTAAATCATGTCACATTTGCGACGTTTTACAGGAGGTAGTTAATCTTAACTTCAGGTTTGTCTGTAAAATATCATTATAAACAAGTAATGTGAGTTTTCAGTTTGCTTAAAGCAAGATAAATGAAGTTACACTTCCTTTAAAATGAAAGATTACAATCCGTGGCAGAGGGGCAGTTTGCAGCACAACACCGGCATTAAACATCAGCATAATTAAAGCCAAACTAAATGAGTTTAGCGTCATTCGGTAATTACATAGCACAATTATATAACTTAATACATACATATAATGTAAGGACTTCCATATATTGCTGACCAGGAAAAACTTTAAGTTCTAACACGCTGTCAGCGCGTGCCTCGGTGTCCCCACAGTGCACCCACAGTCCTTTGCATGCACCGGTGCGCCCTTAAAACTGCAGGAGCCTTCTTACAGGCATGATTTTTATGATCGCGCATTGCATTTGTTTGACTTTATTAGGCTAAAACTTTTGTTCTAACTCAGACTTTCAGTTTCATGATGCAGGCCCCAGGTGCTACACAGTTAATGGTCCCTGAGTGCACCACAGCTTTCGCTATAAAACAATCTCTCTACAGCCATATTTGGGGGCTGCCACAGGGGTGGCCAGAGGTTTCCAAGGAGGGATGTGGCCGCCCCTTGGAGGCGCCCTTGACATTAAGAGGTGGGGAGATACAGTATATTGTCACACTGGGCCTCCTGACCCTTTGGGCCAGTAAGGCCAGTGTCTCTCTCCGGTAGGCGATCACCTCTTTATGGTGTCTTTCATACTGCTCCATCAGGGCTGCCGGTTCCTCCCGGATGCCCCTCAGAACAGATATTTTTTCCACCTTCAGACCTGAGGAGCTCTTCACTACATTGGCAGCGAATGTTTCTGCACCAGTGGGCTTGAGTGCGTGGGGGGAAGGAGGGGCGTGTGGTGACAAGGAAGCAGGATGGTTGGGGTTTGGTGATCTACCAGACTGAAAGGTATTCTGGGGACTCAGGGGACAGTGTCGCCCTGATGTAGAGGGGCCTATAGGAGGGATGGCTGATGTAGAGGAGCCAGGTGTGGAGGTGCCACACATTGAGGAACCCTGGTGATCACACTACAGGGGGACAAATGTTGGTGGGCCAAGAGGAAGTGGCTGGGGAGTAGAAAGCACAGATGTCTGGGAGGCCCGCAGAATGTATCTTTTTTCTTTCATCTCCTGCTATATATTTTCCTGATATATATTTGTCTTTTGCAAAGTGCATCGTGGTATAGGAAACGTACCCCAGAGCAGGACTTCAGACTAAACCATTTTCGGGAAGGGTAGGTGTGCTTGGGGTGAAAAAACTTTACATTAACTGGTGAGATAGATTAATTTTATCTGTACTTTTTTGAATATGAAGAATTATATTATTTTGGGGGATATCTCCCTATTTTAATGCTGGAGGGAGCCCCTCCCCCCAAATTTATGCCTGACCCACAAACCCACACACTGTTCACAGATGAGAACAGCGCAGACCCTGCACGGTCATGTTTGGCAACTCCTTCCAATTTTATAGCCCAAACCAGGAGTAAAAGATGTCGAAAATCAGACCCTTCATAAACTTTTCTATCTTCAATGATACTCCATAATGCTGCTTAAAATGAAGCAATGCACGCACAAGTTAAAGCTCTTTTCGTTTTAATGAATGAGGAAAGAAATAGTTTTGGATAAAGAAATGAATTAGTCTTTTTTTTCCATGTGAGCATCCTCCTGCAGCCTTTAAATATGGAAAAGTGGCTGATGGATGGACTTCTGAGTGAAACTCATTACCCCAAATTTTCTTAAATTGGCTTATATATTTACAACATGGTGACTGCAACAATAATACACCTACGACTGTGGTGTTCTACCTAGAGCACCACTAGAGGGAGCTCACACATTCTATTGTACTTGCCACAGTAACAACAGTGATGTATAGGAACAGTTAGAAGCCGGTAATTTATATATAAAAAATGTAATTTCATTAATCTGAATGGGTGGGCCCAGCTGTCAATCCCACCCAGGCCTATCCATAGCTCCGCCTCTGTGTCAGTCCATCTCTTTGCAGTCCAAGTTGTACATCTACCAATCTGGACAGCAAATTTACAACCGTTCTGTTTCGGTGGTTATATTTAAGGAATGTCACATTAGTAAATTCACGCTTTACATGAACATCTGAAATGGGCAGAGACAAAATCTGCAGTACAGGCAGACCAATGTCTTTAAAACTCCTTTTTCCTTCAGCACCCTCATACTGCAAAACCTCAATCCAAAGTTCTCCATGTTGTTCATCTCTGTGAAACTGCAACAGGAGAGCTCTCTCCACTGGTTTTCTAATTCACCAAGGGAACAGGAAAGGCCCTCTTTTGGTAGGCTGCCTACTGCAGGTAATCTTACCCGGGGATGTAGCATCTCCAGCTTACTCAAGTGACTCTGGAAGTCGCATTTGATACTGTGTCCAGAAGCAGTCCATGCTGCGCTTAGGAATGACGTCTGTTTCAGTGTAGAATTGACTGTAAATTCCTAGCAAAAAAAACTGCCAGAAAAGTATTGCAAAATTGCTGTTAATCACTGTAAAACCCCCAGCTCCATGGGTGTCCCTACAGGTGGCTGCCCTTTGCTGCCAGGCTTGCTGTCACCTTCGTCTGTGCCCATGTGTCAAGTAGGGCAAAATGGGGTAGGTGAAAATAGAATTTCCCCAAGGGGAGTAACAAAGTACCTTCATTTCATTTAGAAAAGAATTCCAAAATGTCTTTTACAGGTTTTGTCGTATGTAAATTACAGCAATTGTCTTTTTTAAACAGAAAAATAACAATTAACTGTAATCTAGTTTAAAATGTTATCATGTATTCTATTCAAATTATTGAAGTTACCTGGCAACTGGAATTGGCAAATACTATTGATTCCAATGAAACATTTGAAACCACAAAATCACATGAAGAAAACGTACGCTGACCGTTACTGAAACGACCTGGTATCTGTTTCATACCTCACTTTACAACACACAGGACTTTTTTTTAACAATTTAAAGGCACAAGTTATTTTACGTCATGGCCAAGCCACCTTTGCTAGTTTAATGGCAGAAAAATAGTCAAAGCCAGGCGCCTGGTCCACAAGGGATGTACTCAGTCACTGCTGTGTTTATGGTTTAAACATGCTATAAACTAATTTTTTCTAACATTTTCTTTAAGAGCTAGGTGCACTTGCACCTTGGTGGATTGCTATTATATTTGTGGATTTGCCAGGTAGAAGAAAAAAATGCTTCTCTACAGAGATACAGAAACAAATCTGCTTGTACACAATGTGAAAGCGTTTGAGCAGACCATCTACAACAACAGCAGGATTCCACCAAAGTAGAGGTCTGCATTCCCGTAGAATCCATGGCAATTAAGTGCAGGGCAGGACAAACTTTCATTTTTGAATGCAGGAGCACAAGGGAAGTGACTGATATGCTCGCAGTAAAAAGAATGAAACAAGTGCTTTTTGTTATCAAACAATTATTTATTTGCATGAGTAAATAGAAAATTACACAACAAAGTATAGCACGATATCACAACATTACATTGTCTCAAAGCGCTTTAGAGCACCCCCACCCAAAGCCCCCAGTGAGTAAGCCATAGGCGACAGTGGCAAGGAAAAACTCCCTAGAAGGAAGAAACCTTGGGAGGCACCAGACTCAAAGGGGAAGCCCAAACCTCCAGGGGCCGACAGGGAGAGTGAAAAACACACACATCAGATAACTGCAACAGGTATTCTTCTACATATCCTATACATATGCATGGTACAGTGGTTAGCACTGTTGCCTCACACCTCTGGGAACATTTATCCATTTTCTAAAACCGCTTCTCCTGTTCAGGGATGTGGGGATCAATTTGCCTTTTGGAACAGGCGGTCAGATGGATCCCAGAGGCTACAGGCACGAGGCAGGGAACAACCCAGGATGGGACACCAACCCATCACAGGGCAGGCTCACACACACAGATCATTCACACACACACACACACACAAACACACACACAAAAACTCACCATTCATTCACACACCATTCATAAACACCATTCACACACCAGTCACTCACACAGCATTCACTCACACACACACCATTCATAAACACCATTCACACAGCATTCACTCACACACACCATTCATAAACACCAGACACACACCAGTCACTCACACACCATTCACTCCCCATTCACACACACATAGACCATTCACATACACCATATACTCACACACACCATTCACTCACACACGCCATTACCACTCACACTCACTCACACATGCCATTACCTCACACACACCATTCACACACCTGTCACTCACACACACCATTCACTCACACGCCATTACCTCACACACACCATTCAATCACCATTCTCATACACACACACACACACACACACCACTTACACACACCATTCACACCCATCATTACCAAACACACTCACATACCATTGACATATACCACATTCCCATTTGATGTGGACACCTTCACACTGCCTGCTTCTAGATTATTTATGTTCAGGTGTTCCACTAATAATTTGTCCACTTTAGTTCCAGCAATTTCCCAATTAAGAGCATTCAGCTGGAATTCACTGTCTACAACCTCTATCTCCACATCCAAAATTTCCAATTCAAATTCTGAATTAAAACCCCTCTCTGCAGTCTCCTCCAATTTGACCTCTCCAATTTGTATTTCGACAATTTCAAATTTATCATTTACACCATCTAGCTCAAACTGGCAGAGGTCGACCACTACGGCTCCTATTTTCAGCCTGTCTTGGTGGTCATCTGCAGGCTTTATGGAGACTGTCCTTTCATTTAACAGAAAAACCTCTAACCCATGCATGTCTAACCCCTTATCCCTCCCAGGCTGGTTGATGGGTGGAGTTGCTGGGGAGCACTCTCCTTCTTCACCCCAGCAGATGATCTCATCCCACTTGTCCCAGGCTGCCCAATACACATCATCCGTCCAGCTAACTGCCTTGGCAATTGGCTTTCGGGTGTGTGACACGATGGAACGGTCAGCCTGGTCAGAGGGTGATTCTGCTGGGGAGCACAGCTCTTCCTCATCTTCCCAGTCAATCACTTCCATCCACTTGTCCCAAGTTGCCCAGTATCGATCGTTGCTCCAGCTGACAGCTTTTGCAATTCGTTTGTTTCTGAATGAGGAAAAACACACAAGCAATACAATAGAGCTGTCAGTCACTCCTGGCACATGGAATTCAGTTCTGCACTGACACCTTCGCAATGAACAACTGCATTATAGCATAGGAAACTAGTTAACTTTCACATACAATTTACATATAATCAAGAAAGAAGCCTGGAACAATTTTAAATTTTACTAAATGGCAATATACTGATTTTAGTCACCAAACAAACTTTTCAGGTCTTGCTTCACTACTTTTATCTGTGTTTGTTGCAATACATCTGCCCTCTCCTGGTCTGCTGGAATATCATTGCTGTAGGCAGCACCGAGCGCAACCACCCGCATCCTCTTCCGAATGCAACATGAAAGCGCGGGAAAGCGCACGTGCAAAAGTGAAATATCATCTAGACTTTGCGGCACAGGAAACTAGCCGACTTGCACATAAAATTTAAATATAACCAACACAGTAGCCCGCAACAATATTCACTTTATTTAAAAGCAATGAACTAATTTACTCACAAGAGTATTTTGTAATATAGTATCTCATAGAAAAAGTTGATTCTGAAAGGAAACTAAAGGTTTTCTGACAAATGTAGTGGGGTGTACTCATTTATGCTGAGCACTGTATATATATGGTGGTGCAGTGGTTAACACTGTTGCCTCACACCTCTGCAGAGCAGAAAAGCAACGTACCTCGTCATCTTGGTGCAGAAAACAAGTGAAGCTGCGTCTTTCAAACCGGCAGCGTCCCACGTGCCGAAGAGTCAAATGTAATCAAGCAACACGGCCCACACAATTAAATAATAACATCATAATAATTATAGCTCTTGTATAATTATTCTATATATTATTCTATAATTAGAGGAACAGACTTTTATGTCAATAAAATGGGCACGAGGCAGGGAACAACCTAGGATGGGGGGCCAGCCCATCACAGGTCACACTCACATACCATTCACTCTCACATGCACACCTATGGGCAATTTAGTAACTCCAATTAGCCTCAGCATGTTTTTGATTGTGGGGGTACACCGGAGTACCCGGAGGAAACCCCACGAGGACACGGGGAGAACATGCAAACTCCACACACATGTAATCCAGGCAGAGACTCGAACCTGGGTCCCAGAGGTGTGAGGCAACAGTGTTAACCACTGCACCACCATATATATACAGTGCTCAGCATAAATGAGTACACCCCACTACATTTGTCAGAAAACCTTTAGTTTCCTTTCAGAATCAACATTTTCTATGAGATACTATATTACAAAATACTCTCACAAATGTGGGCCATTGATTGCAAACAAGATTTGTTGATTTGCACACACAAAAAAGTGATTTTCCTAACAAATTCACTCAAGCCCATGTTGCAAAAATGAGTACACCCCAATTATAGTCTTAGGAGAAAAGCCACACTTAAGACTACAAAATTCTAATTAACAGGCATTCAACCACAGGTGAGTCTAATGATTCATTTAAGAGGTGTCCAGCAGACAGGTGACTATAAAAGGGCATTACTTAACAAAGAAAAGCCCTTCCCATTTCATGCTGTCAGCAATGGCTCCACATGGAAGAGAAATGTCACAAAATCTGAGAAAGGCAATCATTTCTTTACACAAAAAAGGTGAGGGCTACAAGAAGATCAGCAAAGCTTTACCTATCAGTCAAAATACTGTAGCAAAAGTGATCCAAAAATTTAAGAAAGATGGAAGTGCAACGATCTTACAGCGACGTCCAGGCCGTCCACGGAAGTTAACATCTCGAGAGGAGCGTCTGCTGATGAGAAGGGTTGAAGAAAATCGCCATGCAAGTTCACTGCAGTTAGCTAAAGTAGTAGAAAGCCAAACTGGAGTGACCGTTTCCCGTGACACCATACGGCGCACACTGCAGAGGAATGGCATGCATGGGTATCGTCCACGAAGGAAGCCTCTCCTAAAGCCCATGCACAAAAAAGCACGCCTAGAATTTGCTAGGGCCCATGCGGAAAAAGATGAAGACTACTGGGACTCTATACTCTGGAGTGATGAGACAAAAATCCCTGTTTTTGGAACTACTTGTTTCAAAACTGTATGGCGTCGTAAAGGTGAGGATTTCAAAGAAAAATGCATGGTGCCTACAGTGAAGCATGGTGGTGGCAGTGTCCTTATGTGGGGCTGCATGAGTGCTGCTGGTGTTGGGGAGCTGCATTTCATTGATGGTATCATGAACTCAACAATGTACTGCTCTATACTGAAGGAGACGATGCTGCCATCTCTCCATGCACTTAGTCGTCGTGCACTTTTCCAACACGACAATGATCCAAAACACACATCTAAAGCTACTGTTGCATTTCTGAAGAAGAACACGGTGAAGGTGATTGAATGGCCAAGTATGTCTCCTGATCTGAACCCAATCGAACACCTGTGGGGAATTCTGAAGCGACAAGTTGAGCATCACTCTCCATCCAGGCTCTGAAACAGGTTATTCTTGAAGGATGGAAAAAGATAGATGTTGCAATATGTCGCCAACTTGTTCATTCCATGCCTAGAAGACTTGGTGCTGTCCTTAAAAATCACGGCGGTCATACAAAATACTAGATGTAGTACTTTTTGTTGCGGGGTGTATTCATTTTTGCTTCAACCAATTTGAGTAAAACTGAAGATTTTGTGATCTAAGTTATATTATTAACCTTAATTTCATGTTATGGAGTTAAACAAGTGTTCAATAAAACTCAGCCTTGTGAAAATTTTGGAAGTTATTCTTTTGTTCATTGAGCTACTGATTACATTCGTACTTTTCAAAGGGGGTGTACTCATTTATGCTGAGCACTGTATATGTGTATATATATATATAATTATGGACAAAATATAATCGTGATTTAATGTATCCCTTCTGCTCTTAAAAAAGCGCAATATGTCTGAATGACGAATATGTCTATTGCGTTTTAATAATCTTGTTAATATTTGTTTACCTTTTTTTCTGTAATCACTCTGTTAAAGCAATTTTTAAATCTAGCTGTGAAATTGATGATGCTGTTATTCTGACTGTCTGAACATAAGTGAGGGGATGGATGCACTATTCTATGGAGGCCTCTGAAGAGAATAAATTATCCCAATATTATATTGAGAGAGATGATTAAATCAGAGCTAGATAAGATTTTAACAACTCTGAGCTATTAGTTAAGTTCTTCCCAAATGAGTTTGATGGGCCGAAAGGCCTCCTCTAATTTGTACATTTCTTATGTTCTAAGACATACAGTACTGTGTGAAAGTCTTAGGCAGTCCAAAGAAATGTTTAAAGCTGTTTATCTGGGTAGCAAGTGTACTTTGACTTAGAATAAATGACACAATTTAACATTAGAACATGTGCAAATTAAGAGTAACACAATAAAAACTAGTAATAACTTCTTCTGTTTTCTAAAGCGTTACTGATATCTAGTTGGATGGCTAGATGAACACCGCTTCAGTTCCCAAACTTCTCCCCAGGGGCACCTCAGCCGTTCCATGATTTTGTTAAATTTCACCAACAGCTCAATTAAATAATTAATTATACTGGTTTAAAAAGTCAGTGACAGATTGACTAGCTGTACTGTATGAGGTGTGCTAGTGGCCAAGTCAAAAAATACATGGCTGCACTGGATGGTCGTTACAAATACTAGGATGATTTTAGCAGAGGTTCTGAAATGGCTAAGCTGACACACTTTGACAGGCATAATGTAGCTGAAGTTCAGCCTGTAGCTGAAGACCCTGCCCCACTGCAGAAGTTCAAGGGAATTCTGCTTTTCCTTCTCCATCACTTCCTGGATGGCCTCTTTCGAAGACCTCTTCATGCACACCCTAGCCAGATGCACTGAGAGGCTTGGCTGTGTCTTCTTGCACACGGGGCAGAGCAGGAAATGCCTGCTCGAAGCACTGGGGATAAAATTAAATTAAAAAAAGTCATAAATAAAGATTAGATTTGATTCATTACTTTTAGTTGAATAAAGAAACAGTCCAGTCATCATCAACACTGTTCGTTTCACAGTGGTTTGGATAAATAACATTTGCATATCCTGATGGCTCCTAGACTGAGTAAAGTACATAATCACAGCTATTGAAACATGTTAACTAATTACTTACATTTATATTAAAATAAAATTTAATTAATTAAATTAAACTTAAGCTGCTTCAAAATATTATTTTAGGTTTGTAATGTACATAATCATAGCTATTGAAACATGTTGACTAATTACTTACATTTATATTAAAATAAAATTTAATTAATTAAATTAAACAAGTTGCTTCAAAATATTGTTTTAGTTTTGTAATGGATGCAATTTAAGTTTTAACAATAGCAGTCAGTGGTCAGAGACTTTTGCACAGTGTCAGTAAAGTAGAACAAGTTTATCCACAATTTCTACAGATTCTAATGAAATGAACAGTCCATTATTGGGATGGCTGAGGTCCTTCACGATCTTCTTGGCCTTGGTCCAGCACCGCCTGCTGTAGATTGAGTGCAGGTCAGGGAGCTCGGTGCAGATGGTGCGCTCAGCTGATCGCACAACCCTCTGTAGAGCTCGTCTGTCCTGCATGGTGCTGTTCCCGAACCAGGTTTCCTCCCAGAGTACGTGCAGATCAGTTGCATTGGGGAGTCCATACTGTGATGCTGAGTGAGTGTAGTAGGAGTTTGAGAGATGAAACTCCTGATGATTTACTCCCTCGGCTAACTAACCAGAACAGGATCATACCAATACCAAAATTATAAGTTTATAAATGTTTTTCACTACCCTGATTCATTCAGTTATTTCTGTTTGTTAATTCCACCCCCCAAGCAAATACATAAACAAACAAACAAACAAATATTGAGGGGGGATGTGTCAGAGGTGATAGAATCAGTGGATGAATCTAAAAAAAAAGTCATGATTTTTTTCTCTCCAAAACATAATGCACAAAAGTTAGGTAAGACATTGACATGTTATGACAGTAGCATGATGCAGAGGAACAAACAGAAGGAAATATCAAACTAAACCTGAGTCAATTAGGACTAATTACACTAAATTACGTGGAACACACAAAATACCTAAAACCACTTAATAAACAAACAACAAATATTGCATTAGATAAACTATACTGATGCCTGAGAGAAGTTGTTGTGCAAGCTGCAGCAAGTACGTAAGGCACAGGTGCAGAGACACTACATATAGTGCAAACTAATTTAAAAGTATACAGTACACACAATGATTCCTGAAAAATCAAAATACCGTGGAATACTAATGAAATACTTATCAGGATGATGATGATGATGATGATGATGATGATGATAGAAATAATAAAGAATTAGTTTAAGGTATTATGCAATTGACATGTACAATTAAAAAAGAAATTGCACCAGACATTTCCTGTGGCAAAGAAGGGTTGCTTTGTGGCATGTCGCCGACAGGATGTCATGGGCAGGAGGGTAGGCAGGCAGGGCAGCACAGGCAGAAGGGCTGGCGGGCAGCCAGAACTGTTTTGCCACTGCAGTTTGTTTTACAGTTTCATCTGCATTTGTTTCCCCAAGGTATAACAGCAGCTAATTTATGAACATGCTGCTTTTCAGAAAAGAAGTTTAATTTCCAGGAGCATGACCAGTGCACACATTTAGTGTTGACGGTTCTTTGTAAAATGGATGTCCTGTACTTTTATTGATCTGTCCGTCCGTCCATCCATCCATCCATCCATCCATTTTCTAACTACTTCTGATGAAGTTCCGGGTTATGAGGTATCCTGAAGCCCAGGCAATATGGGACACACACACACACACATAGGGTATACCTATCTTTATGGGGCGAGCTCATTCACATCTATGGGATAAATGCTAACGCTAACTATGACAAGCTTAACCCCCACCCTGCCATAACCATAAGTAACCAAGCAAAATACAAGAGATTTTGCATTTCTAGTTTTTCCATAGCAGTCACAGATTTTTATAAAATAGAGTTTTCCCTTATGGGGACCAGGAAACCAGTCCCCATAAGGGAAAAAAACGGCTATTTATCACGTTATGGGGACATTGTGTCCCCATAAGGACAGGTATACCCGCTCGCACACACACACACACATACACACACACACATGCACACAGATGGATAGATAAACACAGTTACTGTGGATGTCGATCCTGTATTAATAAGACAGAACTGTCATACTTAATAGGATCATATCCCTAGTTCTACATATGCATAATTATATTTAATACAAATGACACTTTAATGTTAATTTCTACAGCTGAACAGAAGACGCTTCAGAGAGTGGTGAGGATGACAGAGAAAATAATTCTCCAGGCTCTCTCCCATCGGTTCAAGAACTTCACTACTCACGTTGCCACAATAGATCCATTAAGATCGTAAAAGATCCCACGCACCCATAAGCTGTTTGAACTTCTGCCCTCTGGTAAACGTTACCGCAGTATGCATTGCAGAACAACCAGATTTAATAACAGCTTCTACCCCCAAGCCATCAGAATACTAAACGCTAATGAACATAAGTTTATGTGAAGCCCTTCTCTCTCTTACTCTCTGTGCACTTTATTACCGCAACTGGTATTAAGTTTACTTTTTATTTATATAGTGCAATAATATAATCAGGAATGGTGCGTGAGTGTGCCCTGCGATGGGCTGGCCCCCCATTCTGGGTTGTTCCGTGCCCCGTGCCCAGTGCTTCCGGGATAGGCTCCGGACCCCCCGCGACCCAGTAGGATAAGCGGTTTGGAAAATGGATGGTGGGATGGATGTATACGTAACTAACAAGGGGACTTTGCGGGTGGTTCAAGAGTATGCCCTAGGTGATACTGCTTCACTGCGTTCAGTTGGCGCTATCTGCAGACATCGTAACACTGTATGGCTCTTGTTCCGAAAAAACATTATCAAAAGAAGGAAAAAAATAATATTTAAAGAAGACAAAAAAAACATCCAAGGGAAAAAAATTTACAAAAAAATTATATCCGAAGAAGAAGGAAAAACATGCAAAGGAAAAAAAAAACAAACTTTGTCCAAACAAACTTGACACTGTTGATTTAAGGACTTCAAGACACTGTAAACACAGCGGGCAGATACCTGTCCACAGTGCATTTCTGCTGATATCTTTCAGGTAAGAGCAGTGCTGATAAATGTCATCAATGAGGTAACCTTTCAAATATGGCAGTTTAAAAAATCTCCTGATATATCATGAACATTGGCTTATCAATAGTCTAAATTGAAATAATTTCTGACATAGGTTTGTTTGATGTTTAATTTTGAGTATTCCATTGGGCTGTGCAAATTAAGTATTTAATTTATAGGCACTGACAAATACTGATTTAACAAATATGTAACCTTTCTACAAAATGAACACTTGTTTGCTAGTTTGAAAATAACAGAATAAACACTGAATATTTTGTAGTTTAATTTAAAGGCACCAACATTTAAACACGGTGAAATCTTTCTTATCCAGAGTTACAATAAAAGCAAATCTGCTGAGACTGCGACTCTGTTCTCAAAACTGTAAGTTCATCAGAGGTGGAGACTTCCAGTCCACAGGGTACAAATCCAGACCAAGATTTTGTTTCAACCAACCAGTAGTATAAGAAGTCACATTCACAGAGCACTCAACTGGTTGGTTAAAACAAAATCTTGGTCTGGATTTGTACTCTCTGGACCTAAAATCTCCAGCTTTGAAGTTCATATGCAAAATAAGCCCACTATTTCACTAAAGCTTCAGGATAGTCTGTTCAATATAGTACTGTGTTCAAAACCAAATACACAAAAAGACATTTTGCAAGCAAATCCAAACACAAGTGGACACATACACCGGTTCACACTACGCCATTCCACACTAATGAATTTACAGCACCACTGGGTAGGAATAAGGCTTGATGCGATAAACCACCTATAACATTATATATCACAGACTTGCTCAAAGAGAAGAGGCGGAAAGCATCAAGGGAAAACTTTCAGAGTGAAGGAACCAAACTGGGCAGGGAATATTGCCCCTCCCCCTGCTTCCCGTGGGCCATAGATATGGGGGCTGAACTCATATACCTGATGTCAGTGTCATGCTGAGAAAAGTTCTGTTGGGCTAAAGAGACGGGAATATGGAGGCTCATGGACTCAGTTCTTAATTAGATTGGCCCACTGGAGCGTCCCGAGGTCCCACGTGACACAGGGTATTTATGTCCCGGCCTCACCTTCTTGCGTGACGCAAGAAATAAAAATAGAATAGAAATAGAAATAAAACTTTATGTAGGTAAACTCAAAACGCCTTCACTAGTCACACTGGCTGACTATCTCAAACGATTATAAAGCAGCATTTTGAAAACTGCTTTTTCTAAATAACAGGTACAACACTTAACTTGGCTTCTGGCCAAATGCCTTTCACAGCTTGGCACTCCAACGAAACGAAATTTGTATTTCCCCCTACCTCGTTGTCCCTTCAGTTCCTTCTGGAACTGGAACAAGAGCCAGACAGTGTTACGATGTCTGCAGATAGTGCCAAACAGATAAGGTGCAAAGACAGACGCAAAAATAAAACGAAGCAATTAGAGCCAACCAGTTGCTCAGATGCTGCTGTAGTGATTGAAGAACTTTTGTCGGAAGTTGACATAATGTCTTTTAACATTTGCTTTCATAGCGCTGTTCTACATTAAACATTTTGAAACGAAGCAGCCGAACTCGTGCCAGCGGTACGAAACGCGTCGAAGTTTCCCGACTCGACGCTGGAAAAGGCAGGGGCCGGACTGACTGTAGGGGGCGTGGCCAGAGACAGCCTGGCCACTGTTCCAAATCATGGGTGCATGTTACAAGTCCGGAACATATTTTAACTTAGTACTAACTTAGCATCATATTTGATCTAATTCGACTGAATATTCCAGGTTTCCATCTCTCATGCATCTGGTGTGACGTGTTTTCAGACTCTCAGGCTTGCGCAAAGAAATCTTACGGCAAGTCTATTTTACACTAGTATAAACGTAAAATCAGCGACACCAAAGGCGTTGGAGTAGTTTGCAAAACCTACAGACTATTTAAAAGGTAACACAACTGTTACATAGGTTTTATATCCGTGTGTCTGGGTGTGCAGACTTGTGGCGAATTGAACGTCTGACTCCGGTCAGCTGAGCAAAGTTGGTAACCTTGGTATTGTGTGTAGGAGATTCGGTATAACTATAATTTCGTTCTCCATTTACATGCCGGAAGTGTCTTTAAGTGTTATGTAGTTTTGCCTGAAACGCAAAAATAAAAGAAAGCAATTAGAACTAACCAGTTGCTGCTGTAGTGATTGAAGAGCTTTTGTCGGAAGTTGGATTCGAACCCACGCCTTACTTCGGAGAACAGAATGCACCTTACTTCGGAAGGCTGTTTACGTTGAGTCGGGCGAATGAGACCACTCGACCATGGGGCAGTTTCCAGTTAAGCCCTAAGGAGTAGGTTAAGTCCAGCCTTGGCTTCCAAGCTGACGTTTTTCTACATATGTGCTTGTGTATCATGGACAGTAAGAGGGGGCAGGCAAGGAGAGAATTTCTCTTTGGTGATCAATAGAGTGTTATTATTATAACGTCTAAAACGTATGATGGTCTGTCGATAAATCAATAACAATATGAATGAAGTCAATGTTTATCTAAAGAAATCAGAATGACAGTATATGTTATTTAACAACCTGAACACAACACGAAACGTTAGCAGTAACATATGATGCTCTGCTGCCTTCAGTGAAAGTCCTGACATAATGTCTTTTAACATTTGCTTTCATAGCGCTGTTCTACATTAAACATTTTGAAACGAAGCAGCCGAACTCGTGCCAGCGGTACGAAACGCGTCGAAGTTTCCCGACTCGACGCTGGAAAAGGCAGGGGCCGGACTGACTGTAGGGGGCGTGGCCAGAGACAGCCTGGCCACTGTTCCAAATCATGGGTGCATGTTACAAGTCCGGAACATATTTTAACTTAGTACTAACTTAGCATCATATTTGATCTAATTCGACTGAATATTCCAGGTTTCCATCTCTCATGCATCTGGTGTGACGTGTTTTCAGACTCTCAGGCTGGCGCAAAGAAATCTTACGGCAAGTCTATTTTACACTAGTATAAACGTAAAATCAGCGACACCAAAGGCGTTGGAGTAGTTTGCAAAACCTACAGACTATTTAAAAGGTAACACAACTGTTACATAGGTTTTATATCCGTGTGTCTGGGTGTGCAGACTTGTGGCGAATTGAACGTCTGACTCCGGTCAGCTGAGCAAAGTTGGTAACCTTGGTATTGTGTGTAGGAGATTCGGTATAACTATAATTTCGTTCTCCATTTACATGCCGGAAGTGTCTTTAAGTGTTATGTAGTTTTGCCTGAAACGCAAAAATAAAAGAAAGCAATTAGAACTAACCAGTTGCTGCTGTAGTGATTGAAGAGCTTTTGTCGGAAGTTGGATTCGAACCCACGCCTTACTTCGGAGAACAGAATGCACCTTACTTCGGAAGGCTGTTTACGTTGAGTCGGGCGAATGAGACCACTCGGCCATGGGGCAGTTTCCAGTTAAGCCCTAAGGAGTAGGTTAAGTCCAGCCTTGGCTTCCAAGCTGACGTTTTTCTACATATGTGCTTGTGTATCATGGACAGTAAGAGGGGGCAGGCAAGGAGAGAATTTCTCTTTGGTGATCAATAGAGTGTTATTATTATTACGTCTAAAACGTATGATGGTCTGTCGATAAATCAATAACAATATGAATGAAGTCAATGTTTATCTAAAGAAATCAGAATGACAGTATATGTTATTTAACAACCTGAACACAACACGAAACGTTAGCAGTAACATATGATGCTCTGCTGCCTTCAGTGAAAGTCCTGACATAATGTCTTTTAACATTTGCTTTCATAGCGCTGTTCTACATTAAACATTTTGAAACGAAGCAGCCGAACTCGTGCCAGCGGTACGAAACGCGTCGAAGTTTCCCGACTCGACGCTGGAAAAGGCAGGGGCCGGACTGACTGTAGGGGGCGTGGCCAGAGACAGCCTGGCCACTGTTCCAAATCATGGGTGCATGTTACAAGTCCGGAACATATTTTAACTTAGTACTAACTTAGCATCATATTTGATCTAATTCGACTGAATATCCCAGGTTTCCATCTCTCATGCATCTGGTGTGACGTGTTTTCAGACTCTCAGGCTGGCGCAAAGAAATCTTACGGGAATTGAACGTCTCACTCCGGTCAGCTGAGCAAAGTTGGTAACCTTGGTATTGTGTGTAGGAGATTCGGTATAACTATAATTTCGTTCTCCATTTACATGCCGGAAGTGTCTTTAAGTGTTATGTAGTTTTGCCTTAAACGCAAAAATAAAAGAAAGCCATGTGTTACCTTTTAAATAGTCTGTAGGTTTTGCAAACTACTCCAACGCCTTTGGTGTCGCTGATTTTACGTTTATACTAGTGTAAAATAGACTTGCCGTAAGATTTCTTTGCGCCAGCCTGAGAGTCTGAAAACACGTCATACCAGATGCATGAGAGATGGAAACCTGGAATATTCAGTCGAATTAGATCAAATATGATGCTAAGTTAGTACTAAGTTAAAATATGTTCCGGACTTGTAACATGCACCCATGATTTGGAACAGTGGCCAAGGTGTCTCTGGCCACGCCCCCTACAGTCAGTCCGGCCCCTGCCTTTTCCAGCGTCGAGTCGGGAAACTTCGACGCGTTTCGTACCGCTGGCACGAGTTCGGCTGCTTCGTTTCAAAATGTTTAATGTAGAACAGCGCTATGAAAGCAAATGTTAAAAGACATTATGTCAGGACTTTCACTGAAGGCAGCAGAGCATCATATGTTACTGCTAACGTTTCGTGTTGTGTTCAGGTTGTTAAATAACATATACTGTCATTCTGATTTCTTTAGATAAACATTGACTTCATTCATATTGTTATTGATTTATCGACAGACCATCATACGTTTTAGACGTTATAATAATAACACTCTATTGATCACCAAAGAGAAATTCTCTCCTTGCCTGCCCCCTCTTACTGTCCATGATACACAAGCACATATGTAGAAAAACGTCAGCTTGGAAGCCAAGGCTGGACTTAACCTACTCCTTAGGGCTTAACTGGAAACTGCCCCATGGCCGAGTGGTCTCATTCGCCCGACTCAATGTAAACAGCCTTCCGAAGTAAGGTGTATTCTGTTCTCCGAAGTAAGGCGTGGGTTCGAATCCAACTTCCGACAAAAGTTCTTCAATCACTACAGCAGCAACTGGTTAGCTCTAATTGCTTTCTTTTATTTTTGCGTTTCAGGCAAAACTACATAACACTTAAAGACACTTCCGGCATGTAAATGGAGAACGAAATTATAGTTATACCGAATCTCCTACACACAATACCAAGGTTACCAACTTTGCTCAGCTGACCGGAGTCAGACGTTCAATTCGCCACAAGTCTGCACACCCAGACACACGGATATAAAACCTATGTAACAGTTGTGTTACCTTTTAAATAGTCTGTAGGTTTTGCAAACTACTCCAACGCCTTTGGTGTCGCTGATTTTACGTTTATACTAGTGTAAAATAGACTTGCCGTAAGATTTCTTTGCGCAAGCCTGAGAGTCTGAAAACACGTCACACCAGATGCATGAGAGATGGAAACCTGGAATATTCAGTCGAATTAGATCAAATATGATGCTAAGTTAGTACTAAGTTAAAATATGTTCCGGACTTGTAACATGCACCCATGATTTGGAACAGTGGCCAGGCTGTCTCTGGCCACGCCCCCTACAGTCAGTCCGGCCCCTGCCTTTTCCAGCGTCGAGTCGGGAAACTTCGACGCGTTTCGTACCGCTGGCACGAGTTCGGCTGCTTCGTTTCAAAATGTTTAATGTAGAACAGCGCTATGAAAGCAAATGTTAAAAGACATTATGTCAGGACTTTCACTGAAGGCAGCAGAGCATCATATGTTACTGCTAACGTTTCGTGTTGTGTTCAGGTTGTTAAATAACATATACTGTCATTCTGATTTCTTTAGATAAACATTGACTTCATTCATATTGTTATTGATTTATCGACAGACCATCATACGTTTTAGACGTTATAATAATAACACTCTATTGATCACCAAAGAGAAATTCTCTCCTTGCCTGCCCCCTCTTACTGTCCATGATACACAAGCACATATGTAGAAAAACGTCAGCTTGGAAGCCAAGGCTGGACTTAACCTACTCCTTAGGGCTTAACTGGAAACTGCCCCATGGCCGAGTGGTCTCATTCGCCCGACTCAACGTAAACAGCCTTCCGAAGTAAGGTGTATTCTGTTCTCCGAAGTAAGGCGTGGGTTCGAATCCAACTTCCGACAAAAGTTCTTCAATCACTACAGCAGCAACTGGTTAGCTCTAATTGCTTTCTTTTATTTTTGCGTTTCAGGCAAAACTACATAACACTTAAAGACACTTCCGGCATGTAAATGGAGAACGAAATTATAGTTATGCCGAATCTCCTACACACAATACCAAGGTTATCAACTTTGCTCAGCTGACCGGAGTCAGACGTTCAATTCGCCACAAGTCTGCACACCCAGACACACGGATATAAAACCTATGTAACAGTTGTGTTACCTTTTAAATAGTCTGTAGGTTTTGCAAACTACTCCAACGCCTTTGGTGTCGCTGATTTTACGTTTATACTAGTGTAAAATAGACTTGCCGTAAGATTTCTTTGCGCAAGCCTGAGAGTCTGAAAACATGTCATACCAGATGCATGAGAGATGGAAACCTGGAATATTCAGTCGAATTAGATCAAATATGATGCTAAGTTAGTACTAAGTTAAAATATGTTCCGGACTTGTAACATGCACCCATGATTTGGAACAGTGGCCAAGCTGTCTCTGGCCACGCCCCCTACAGTCAGTCCGGCCCCTGCCTTTTCCAGCGTCGAGTCGGGAAACTTCGACGCGTTTCGTACCGCTGGCACGAGTTCGGCTGCTTCGTTTCAAAATGTTTAATGTAGAACAGCGCTATGAAAGCAAATGTTAAAAGACATTATGTCAGGACTTTCACTGAAGGCAGCAGAGCATCATATGTTACTGCTAACGTTTCGTGTTGTGTTCAGGTTGTTAAATAACATATACTGTCATTCTGATTTCTTTAGATAAACATTGACTTCATTCATATTGTTATTGATTTATCGACAGACCATCATACGTTTTAGACGTTATAATAATAACACTCTATTGATCACCAAAGAGAAATTCTCTCCTTGCCTGCCCCCTCTTACTGTCCATGATACACAAGCACATATGTAGAAAAACGTCAGCTTGGAAGCCAAGGCTGGACTTAACCTACTCCTTAGGGCTTAACTGGAAACTGCCCCATGGCCGAGTGGTCTCATTCGCCCGACTCAACGTAAACAGCCTTCCGAAGTAAGGTGCATTCTGTTCTCCGAAGTAAGGCGTGGGTTCGAATCCAACTTCCGACAAAAGCTCTTCAATCACTACAGCAGCAACTGGTTAGTTCTAATTGCTTTCTTTTATTTTTGCGTTTCAGGCAAAACTACATAACACTTAAAGACACTTCCGGCATGTAAATGGAGAACGAAATTATAGTTATACCGAATCTCCTACACACAATACCAAGGTTACCAACTTTGCTCAGCTGACCGGAGTCAGACGTTCAATTCGCCACAAGTCTGCACACCCAGACACACGGATATAAAACCTATGTAACAGTTGTGTTACCTTTTAAATAGTCTGTAGGTTTTGCAAACTACTCCAACGCCTTTGGTGTCGCTGATTTTACGTTTATACTAGTGTAAAATAGACTTGCCGTAAGATTTCTTTGCGCCAGCCTGAGAGTCTGAAAACACGTCACACCAGATGCATGAGAGATGGAAACCTGGAATATTCAGTCGAATTAGATCAAATATGATGCTAAGTTAGTACTAAGTTAAAATATGTTCCGGACTTGTAACATGCACCCATGATTTGGAACAGTGGCCAGGCTGTCTCTGGCCACGCCCCCTACAGTCAGTCCGGCCCCTGCCTTTTCCAGCGTCGAGTCGGGAAACTTCGACGCGTTTCGTACCGCTGGCACGAGTTCGGCTGCTTCGTTTCAAAATGTTTAATGTAGAACAGCGCTATGAAAGCAAATGTTAAAAGACATTATGTCAGGACTTTCACTGAAGGCAGCAGAGCATCATATGTTACTGCTAACGTTTCGTGTTGTGTTCAGGTTGTTAAATAACATATACTGTCATTCTGATTTCTTTAGATAAACATTCACTTCATTCATATTGTTATTGATTTATCGACAGACCATCATACGTTTTAGACGTTATAATAATAACACTCTATTGATCACCAAAGAGAAATTCTCTCCTTGCCTGCCCCCTCTTACTGTCCATGATACACAAGCACATATGTAGAAAAACGTCAGCTTGGAAGCCAAGGCTGGACTTAACCTACTCCTTAGGGTTTAAACCTGAAGAACAAAACAGTGAATCTGTTCTGACTGAAGTAAAACCACCTTGATAATCGACAGCAGCACCGATCAGCTCAGTCCTACATACAGAGCCAGCTGGACCAAAGAGCTGAATAAGAGGGTGGATGTGAACAGTAAAGTCTTACATGCTTTATAGAAACACGGTACAGCCACATCTGTACTATTACACAGGACACATGTGAGGAACAGGAGACATTAACAAAGAGCATGAAAATAGCTAGAGATTATCACACAACATGTTGCACTATTTTGTAAAAACAGGCCTGCAGTTGTTCCCCAGCAGCACAGGGCACAAGGCAAGGGCTCACTCTGGATGGGATGGGATCTCAAGTTTATTATTAAGAAAATGAAATAAAAAATATTTTTTTCCCTTAAAATTAAAATGACAGTTTCCCATTACTGTGTGATCAGGTAAATGCTGCTAGCTGGACCCCCACACTACTGTAAATGCTGCTGAATGCTTACCTCCGTTTTTCATTATCCCCTCCTTCTTCATCATGTGCAGAGAAACAGGAGAAAGGATAGTTAATAAAAAGCAGGGTTTGCACTGTCGCCTCACTCCTCTGGCACGTGTACTCAAGTCTTCGCTGGAGTTCCGTGTGTATGGAGTTTGCATGCTCCCCCTGTGTCATTGTGGGGTTCCCTCCAGGGACTCTGATTTCCCCCCACAGTCCAAAAACATGCTGAGGCTAATTGGAGTTGTCAAATTGCCGGTAGGTGTGCTTGTGCGAGGGAATGGAGTGTGAGCGTGTCCTGCAATGGGTTGGCACCCTGTCATGGGACGTTCCCTGCCTTGCGCCCATAGGGACCCTGAGTTAGACAAGCAGTTTCAGACAATGGATGGATGCAGCACTGGAACAGATATTACAGAGTACAACTGTAACACTGGTCTACGCTGCAATGAAAAACCACCTACAGACATGTTAGTCAGTCTGCACACCATTAGTAACAATTCATCCTCACAAAGATGAAAAAATGCCTGAATTATGTTGCAAGCTACATGGATTTGTCTGGATTTGTATACATGACAAGTGACTGGCTGTATGTCTGTGGAAAACGCTGTGATTTTTGTCATATTACAGACTGATCATAAACTAGAAGACACACATTCAATATTAAAGACACCAATTAGCCTGACTGTGCGTTTTTGGATTGTTGGAGGAAACCCACACAGCATGTGGAGAACATGCAGACTCCACACAGACAGAGCAGAAGCCAGATTCAAACCCCTAAACATGGAGGCGTGAAGCAACAGCGCCGCCTACTGGACCACCGTGCCACTATCATTGAAACAATAATCCCAATAAATAACTCTGTTTCACAACAGCTGATAAATAGGGGATTATCCCCACAAAGAAGCACAAACCCCTTCGTGAGTGAAACTGCTGGGTTGATTAGTATGTATCTATATTCAAGCATAAATAATTCACAGGCAGATTTAAATCAATTACTTATGTTTAACAGTAATATGAACTGGAATCTGCAGGATTCCAGCAGCACACCAATACCAGCCAGTGTCCTTCCTCTCCAGCCCACTCATTGTCACAATGAAGGTTTTATTTTCTGTGTCATCCCTGATCAGGACAGGCCTCCCATGCAAACTCACTGATCTCTCTGATGCACAGGAACCCCCAATCTTACACAACATCCTATGTCTTTTGTTGTTTCCATAGTAACACTGACACTGTCTCCATCCACACCCGTCACCTCCTGTTTGTCCACAGACAGCCCTGGAGGACCTGAACACACAGGTAAAACACTCAAAGATTTGCATAGCAATGAAATGTTTATGAATATCAGCCCATCACAACATGCATATGTAAATGTTTGCCCAATAAACTGACATTTTTTAACATATTACTTATCATATTTAACCTCATCAAGTCGCCCAATTTAGCTGACACTGTTACTTCTTCCAAGTCTCGTTTATCACATTGAATTAAATTAAAATGCAGATTTTTTAAATATTAAAACAATTTTCCTTCAGTGTTTGTGTTAATGTCCTTCCTTTTTGACTCCATGACATGTTACATACTGTGCATCTCATTGGCTACAGTCTGCAGTACAGACATCTTCCCATGAGTGACTGACAGATTAACCTGATCAAAGAGGCTCCACTGATCTTCACACCACACCAGTACCGATCAGAGTCCTCAGCTGTCAGATTGCTGATGGTCACAGTGAAGACTCGGTAGTCAAGATCATCTCTGACTGACACTTTACCCTCCTGTGGAGAGTCAGTGTGTACTATGGGAGTACATGACCTCACATGATACCCTCTGCACCAGTATTTCACATGAGTTTTATATCTGTCACCATAGAAACATGGGATTGTAACAGATCATCCTCTCTGTACACAGACCCATTTCACTATGGACACACTGTCAGCACCTGTGGGGAAAATAATTAACCGAATAAGGATTTTCCACATCATGACATCTCTAAGTGATGATGCTTGGCTTGTATAATACTTAGATTAGGTCATGTGTAATTAACAGAACAGTGATGATGTTGCCTGAAAAGGCAAAGACCATCATTTTATTATAAGAACAAGGAAAACAAAACTAGTGTCTGATCTTGGGAAGGGCTTCAGCAGGATGTGGGATTGGGAATCTGAGCCTGGCAGTGTGTTCTAGGGTCTGAGAGGAAAACCAGGACCTTAAATCCCTAGTAAAAGGCCTAGATGAGGTGAATGAATGGGCTTGTCACTGTGTGGGATGGCCACACCCCTTCAGTACTATGACCTTACTTGTAAACATATCCAGTCCTGTGATACAGGCCCTCTCCTATTCCGTCTATACATGCTTCCTTTGGGCTCTATTTGTGAATGTTATTATGTAAAATATCATTGCTATGCCAGTGATATGCAGCTCTATCTGCCATTAAAACCTGGATACTGCTGCTCTCTGATGGCCCTTTCTAACTGTCTGGAGGACATTAAGAACAGGACCGCAATGACTTTGGTCCTGATTAATGAAAACAAGACAGAGGTAATGAGATTTGGTCACTCAAGGTCTGTTCATGATCTCAGAGAACAATTAGGGTCTCATTCAGAAAACTTCCGGTCACATACTAAAAATCTTGGTTTCATCTTTGATTCATCATTGAGTTTGATAAACAAATAAATTCTGTTGTGAAGGGGTGTTTCTGTCAGCTGAGTTCAATAGCCAGGCTTAAATCACACCTTTCAGCCAAAGACCTGGAGACAGTTACTCCTGCTTTTATCTTATCCCCATTGAATTACTAAAATTATATATTTTATGTAACTTTGTCCAATGTCTCTGATTGTATTACGTATTTCATGTTTTTATTGTAGCATTTTTAATTACAGCATTTTGCCATAACATGTATTGTTTGTTAATGTGCCTTTTAAATACAAATCACTTGACATGACTTGTACAAAAAGCATTTCAATGTACGTTAGTTCAGCCATCTATCTTGCACATTCTTATTAAGTACAGGGTCAGTACAGTAAAGGGAGCGTGGAGCTGATCTGAGGCAGAACAGGGCTCAAGGCAGGGGAACACCCAGGACAGGATGCCAGTCTGTCACAGGGCAAACACTCACACACAGTCACTATGGGTACTTTTAGAGGCACCAATTCACCTGAACCACGTGTCTTTGGACTGCGGGAGGAAACCAGAGAACTGAGAGGAATCCAACGTGGAGACCATGTAAACTGCCCATGTAACACCCTCAATAAAGGGGAAATGTAAATAAACACATCCAGGGACCATGCTTCCTCCGTGGTAGCATTATCGAGAATATATGTGTATTATTTTCAAAACATCTGCAGAGATACATCGTTTTGTCCAAAATAAAATATTCCAACAATTAAATATGCATTTATAAGGTTATTCTCAAAACAAAATATTGCACCAATTATATGCACTTTCAGCTCATCCAGCTGTTAGATCCGAATGTAATTCCATTCTGCTGTAAAGGTAAATAAACACTAACATCTCTCACTTTTCTTAAAACAGATAAAATCAAGTGTAACAGGTAAGTATAACAAGGATCTATTAATCAATAAACATGACCTTAAATTGACAAATGAGAATCTACAGAAAATAAACAAAAAAATACATATAGCATTTGTCCCTTCGTATTATCCGTTTCTTATCATGGCGACTCACTTAAGAAGTGAACATACGAATAAATGTGTAACAAAGTACACCCACAAACATACCAAAACCCAAATGCTTTGTGTGCGTCTTACTGAGCTTGACCTGAGCAGAGTGCACACGCTGTACAACAAGCTGGCCTCAGGTCGTTCTGTTCCCGCCACTGGGGAAGAAGTTTCAGCTAGCCGCTTAGCCATATACTGATTAACAATTTACAACTGACAATACAGCTTCAAAACACACTCAACATACAATCGACATGTTAATAAAACACACATAAAATAGCGCAGCAAACATATTAACAATTGAGAAGCTAATATGCTCATACCGTACCTGAATAAAGGGGAAATGTAAATAAACACATCCAGGCACGACGCTTCCTCCGTGGTAGCATTACTGAGAATGAGGCATCGCGCTGAAAGTTTCCCCTTTCCGGCCTCCGCAGACATAATCAATCAACCCGTTGTGAGCAGAAAGGCTCAGCAGGTAGACCGCAAGTTAAATATGGATGTACAGGCAGGTATCATTTTTTTTCTTTAAAAGCTTTTAACCCCGGCAGCCCATTTTTAACGTTTTAA
Organism: Brienomyrus brachyistius; assembly: GCF_023856365.1. NCBI lineage: Eukaryota > Metazoa > Chordata > Actinopteri > Osteoglossiformes > Mormyridae > Brienomyrus > Brienomyrus brachyistius. The sequence goes on from NW_026042344.1 coordinate 1,017,112, forward strand.
CTTTTCTCAGAGCTTTGACATTTTAACTTTTTTTAAATAAGGCTTTGTTTTTATCAGACATTTTATATTTGTAATTATGAATTTATTAATGTATTAATAAATGAATTCTGCTTTCCTCAATGACTGTTTTATTTTTTCAAAACTACTGTGATACAGCTTTCAAATAAAAATTAATCTATCACACCCAAAGAGAGCTGGGCCGGATATCGAAACCACAAGCCCAGCTAGAGGTTAACTTGCTCTCCAAACCTGCTGCAGAGTGAAAGGCAACCAGGTCTAGTCTCAACCCCTGAGGCTGATCGTGACCGCTGATTGCCTTCTCACTGTGGATCTTCAATTCCACGTCACTCATCCCCCTCCCTCTGAGCCTCAACACCTACATCTAGCAAAAAACAGCAATATTACCATTATTTTGCAATTATTATACTTTTAACATCACATCTGTCTGTGACAGACAGTTTGACCCAAGACCAAGCTACGCCCTGCCCTTAGTACCCCAGTTGACATCCCTGGTGGATCATTTCATCCTATGCCTATGCAAGGAGGGACGTGATGATGAAACGCCTCCATCTGTTACCAAAGAACAAGGGATAAGTTCTTTTCCTAACTTCGCTGGGTGTTTCACTGTGGGAGATACAGACGGCTCCCAGAATGCACTGCTGTATCCCGAATCAGGAAACTATAAACACCCAAAAGTTGATTCTTACACCAGTTCTGAGGGTTTATGTCGTGGTTTTTCTCCTTCCCCGCCAAATCAGAAGTCAGAGGGCCGCTTGTGTAGTATCCAGAATTCAGTCTTTACTGCAACAATGAAGTTACAACCAAGGCTGGACACGTAAAGTGTGTCCAGTACTGTTTTACACCAAGTTCTTATCATTATCATTCTCTTCTTATCTCATCACTTAAGCATCATCATTCCTTCATCCATTCACAATCATTGTTTTTTCCCTTAATCCACACCCCTAGGTGATAAGTTTGTCCATCATTTCTTTTACCGTTTGGCCTCTCGGCTGAACATAATGGTGGCGCGAGCAGCTCCACTTGGTTTTTTAAAAATGCTCAGCCGTGAACTTCTGGTGAACTCAGGCGAATCCCTTCCTTCAGTAGTAAACCTTGGCAGTTTCAGCCTGTTACACATTGTCTAACTAGAAGGTTGATAATATATTTGTCCTTTAACATAGTGATAAAATATACGCTAATAAAAGTGAATATTCATAGATTCAGGACTAACAAAGTAACATAAACAGAAACTCAGACTAACAAAAGGTGCAAATACATACTCAGTTGATTACATTGTGTTGATTACATTATAATGTTTACATTGTAAACATAATATCATGGATATTTGGCATACTTTTTAATAATATTATAATACTTGTATTCTACGTTATATAGTGCTAAATAATATTCAATATATTTCCCCCACACACAATCCTGTCCATCCAGCCCAGGAGGGAGGGCAAAAACCCTATCACCCAGGGAAATTCCACTCCCAGCCCGCCACAGGCGCGCCCCCCCCCTTCGGGGTCCATGGCAGGCATGGCTCACAAACTACTAACACTGAGAATCAACCAACAGCAGCACAGAGGGTACATCAGGAAGGGAGGGGAGGATCGCCATAAAATGACCTCCCATGAATATATTGCATGTATAGCAGGACTACAAAATCTAGATATATCTAATACAAAGATAAGTAAAAGGTTAACTAATAACATTGCATACTACTATAACAGACAGTCTGTCATAATCAGAAAATCCCAGATGTCGTGGGAGGCAGGCATGCTGCAGGTCTCCCGCCCGGAGTATTCACACACGGTACGGCCGAACTTCAGCTATGGGCAGGACTGCATCCAAGGTGTCTATGTCGCTATCCGTTTCCGTGTTGGTCCAGGAGGATGCCGCTCCAAACGGTCCTCCCACCACTCTAGACATTGCAGCTATAGTCGCCTGCCAGGCCAGTGCTCTCCCCACTAGGGAGCGAACAAGAGAAACTACACAACAAAAGATTAGTAGCAGAGCAAAAATGAGCACAGCACCCACACAGAGTGCTTTCATAAGGGCTTGCTGCCAATTTCCCCACATATCATACCACCAGTCAAACAACCCATCATGTTGTCCTGCATTACTTGCCATCTCATCCTGTAACCCCGGCAACTTTCTCATAGCCTCAGTAAAGGAACCATCCGGGGCTGTATTATTAAAAATAAACGTACAGCACTGATCCCCGAACAGCACACACACTCCCCCTTTTTCTGCCAGGAGCCAATCCAGGGCTATCCTGTTCTGCCAGGCCATCAGACTGGTGGCCTGAAGCTGCTCCCCCAGAGATGCGAGTGCCTCCTGAGTATAGTTGGTAAACCTCTGCTGATTATAGTACAAATAATTTATCCATTCCACATTTTTGTTAATAGTAGGCCAAATCAATATCGATTCGAAACCAGCAGCTATCACTTCTCACCTTATATTTCTCTGGAATGCCCCTTGGCTGGCCAATTGCATCTATATATACATTGGGATCATTCTCGTAATTTGCAACAAATCTGCGGGACCTAGACGGTCGTCTTCTAGAATATATATCCACCTTGCTGACTAACATTATCCTAGCACAGAGGCCTCCCCAATTATAGGGAAGAGTAGGCCTCAATCCGCCCTCCTTACCACACAGCCACTACACATCTGCCAGGGGCACACTCTGGTTTTCTAGCGCATCCAGCGGAACACGTGATAGTTCTCCGTTCTGTAATCAGGGACCTTTCACATTCCAAACAGTTCCACATATTCCCCAGAAGATGCCTACCTCCTCTGGCCTATCATTTGTAAAACACTCATAAATAAGTCCCTTGAAAAAACTCAATTTGTTCGCCATAATATCTTGCTGTCCCCCTTTCCAGGGCTTAAACTGCCCACAATGCTTTTCCACCCTGTACGCATATTTAGAATTTCCCTGATATATCAGACATTGATATGGGCAGTATGGTATGCGCTCTGACTGGTTAGATATGGGTCTGCAGTCTTTCTCAGGGGCCTGCCCCTCCTGACACAGACTCTTCCAGAATCTTATAATCCTCTCCATTTCCCATTCTTCACACTGTTTATTAGTTTATGGGAATGGGACTACTCTAACTGAAGGGTCAGGACCTGCACACAACACACAACCCTCCTGCCCTAATGAAGCGGCGGTATACTTAGCCTATTTATACCACCAATTTCCAAGCATACGTTTTGCTAACCCATCCAGGTCTACTTCATCCTGGGTATATTCTACAATTTGCTCACTCTCCTCACTCCCATATCTCCTCCCTATCTCTCCGCTTTCGCTCATTGTTATCTGAGAGGTTATTCAGCATCAAAGGACAAGGCGGAGTCAGTGAAGTCAATTGTTCTGAACTCACCTGACCTGTGGTCCTGCTGTGCCCCCAGACCTGAAGGGCCGGATATATCATTAGCATCACCAATATCATCGCTATCAGCCCTACCAGAACCCACAGCTTCGTGTCCTGTCTGGAGTGGCTGGTCTGCTTGCGACGCTCCCTCTTGACCCTCAGTCTGCTCTGAACCTGAAACTGGCTCCTCTCCAAGCTGTGGAGCTCCTCTGGGAGCTCCATCAGGGCCATCTGAGTCAAGGGCAGCTACATCCTCTGTGTCGTTTTCAGTGACTATCTGCCTTTCGTGCAGTACTCTAGTGCAGTGGTTCAAATGATACCACGTGTTACTCCCTTCTACCTGTACTGCTGTTGCTGTGGCTCGTGTCACCTTGAAGGGTCCCTCTCGTCGGGGCTTGTGCCACTTTCGCCGGAACACTCGCAGGTAGACTTTATCTCCTGGAAAGATGACTGGCTCCTTCTGGTCTGTGTCTTCTTTCTGTGCTTTCTCCCTTTCCTGTTTGGAAATAGCTTTGTGTATTTTGGTTAACGTCCTCATGTACAACTTTAATTCATCCCCCAGCTGATCTAGGCTGGGTCCCTTATACGGCCCCCTCCAAGTCGATCCAGGCATTGGTCTCCCTGTCAGCATTTCATGCGGAGACAAATGCGTCACCCTGTGCGCTTCCATCCGATACGCCATCAAGGCTGTTGGCAGTGCATCTACCCAGTTCATTTTCGTGGTGGCGCAAATCTTATTCAGCTTCTGCTTAAGTGTGCCATTCACTCTCTGCACCATGCCCTGCGACTGAGGGTGATACACACATCCCAACCTTTGTTTTATTCTCAGCTGTTGAACCACTAACTTAGTAACTTTCCCCACAAATGCAGCTCCATTATCAGAGCTGATTTCAGTTGGTATCCCAAACCTCGGAATCACCTCTCTGATCAGGAATTTCACCACTGTCATCGCCCCCATGTCCTTGGACGGTATTGCCTCCACCCATCTGCTGAACCTGTCCACAATCACAAGCATATATCGCTTTCCATATGCTGTTTTTCCCATGTCCACATAGTCCATCACCAAGTGTCTGAACAGTCCCTCCGGCACTGGAATGTGCCCTACTGGGGCTGTGATTGCTTTGCGTACATTGTTCTTAATGCACACCTCACATTCTGACAACCTTGTATCCACCATTGCTTGCAGCTGTGGTGCCCAGAAACCTTGCGGTGTAAAAACACCTCCCCCCTTGTGCAATGGTCAAGACCATGCGCATCAGTTATCAAAATGTTCACCAAAGACAGAGGTGCGGCCAAAAGCCCCTCATGGTTGCTATACAGACCATTAGCATCCTTAGAGGCCCCCCTTTTTAGCCACACTGAGGCCTCATAGGGGCCCGCACGCTCCTGCAGGGCCACCAGATCAGAAACAGTAAGGTCCAGCTCTATAGTCACCATAGGCAAAAGATGAGCAGTCCTGACCTGCGCAGCCGCCCTGGCTGCCGCATCAGAGGCCGCATTGCCTTGAATAACAAAATCACGACCTTTGCGGTGGGCATGACACTAAACAATAGCCAAACGCTTGGGATGCATCATTGCGTGTAGCAACTCCAAAATCTGATTATAATGCTGAATGGGGGAGCCGTCAATTTTGCAAAACCCCCTTTGCTTCCAGACTGCTCCAAACAGATGGCATACATCATGTGCGTATGCAGAGTCTGTGTAGATTGTAACCGTCTTATGTTGTCCTCGCCAGCACGCTGCAGTCAAAGCCTTTATCTCCACTAATTGAGCGGAACAGGGTTGTGCCACTGGCTCTGAAACGAGAGTGTGAAAATCATCACCCTGAGGCTGAACTACAGCAAACCCAGCCTTCAAGGCATCCCCATCTCTCCAACATGAGCCATCCACAAACAAAACCATCTCGCTATTTTCAGTGGGAGAGCTCTCCAGGTCTGGTCTCAGTTTAATGTAAACCAAAGACTCTGCCACACACTCATGTGGCTGCCCCTCATCCTCCAGGGGAATGCTGTCTGCAGGGTTCACTGTAGTGCAGCGCTTTATTGTCACATCCGGGTAAGAGAGAAATGCAAAGTACGCTAGCTGCCTTGCTGGGATCAACACAAATTTGCCTTTGTCAATAAGGTCCACCACCTTATGTGAAGTATAAATTGTCACTGGATAACCCATTGTGATGGCAGTGGCCTTTTCATAGCCTAAATAGGCAGCCACCACTGCCTGGAAACAGGGTGGGTATCCCTGAGCCACATTGTCCAGCTTCATACTATAGTATGCCAATGGCTGCTTCTGTCTGCCAGGACACAAGTCCTGAGTGAGCAGGGCTGTCCCAAAGCCGTCCTTCCTGTTCCCGACATACAGATAAAATGGCTTGGTGTAGACTGGGAGGCCCAGAGCAGGTGCATTCTGGTGCTTCTGCTTGATAGATTCAAATGCTACTGAGTTCAAATTAAGGGGGCCTTCAAATTAGTGTGGCCCTCCTCCTTTATCAGTGCCCACTACGGTGCCACCTTCACAGCACAGTCCTCAATCCAGTCCACGCTGAATCCTGTCGTCCCTAAAAAATGTCAGCATCTGTGACACAGTCATGGGTTTCGGAGCCTTAGTGATTCCCTTTAGCTGTTCTGCTATAGCTTTCCTCCCGTGGCTGATCTCACGCCCCAAGTACGTAACCTGCTCTTGGTAGTACTGCAACTTGGCCTTGGACACCTTATGGCCCCCTTTTGCCAAGACCTTCAGCAACTGCACTGAGTCCTGGTGGCAGTCTGCCAGCGTTTCCGCACACAACAATAGATACTCCACATATTGTATCACTGTACTTTTTAAATTCAGTCTAAGTCTGCCTTAAGCACCTGATTAAAAACATGCAGCGAATGCTTAAATCCCTGTGGCATCCTCGTGTAGGTATACTGCTGACCCCTGTAGGTGAAAGCAAACAGAAACTGTGACTGTTCTGCAAGGGGCACACTGAAAAATGCTGAACACAAATCCACAACTGTAAACCATTTTGCATTGGGGGGGCACATTTGTCAACAGGGTGTGTGGATTGGGAACTTCTGCTGTCTGATCCTCCACTACCTCATTTACTGCACACAAATCATGTACCAGCCTCCACTTTTCACCTCCTGCCTTTGGCACAGGGAAGAGGGGGGTGTTGCAGCAGCTAATGGTAGGCACCAACACCCTTGCATCCAGTGATCCCTCTATCGTTTCCCTTACACCTTCCTCGGCCTCAGGTTTCAAGGGGTACTGGTTTTTCCAGGGTGGTGTGCACCCTGGCTTAAGATAAATTTCCAGTGGGCTAGCTGAATTAACTAGGCCTACATCTGTATCATGAGCAGTCCACACCTCCTCAGGCACTTCTCTTTCCATTTCCTGCCAACATTCCTCTGTACTTTCTTTTGAATCACACAAAACTCCTATCATGCTCCACAGCCATGAATCTCTGTTGTCTAACTTCAAATCACCTACAACCTTTGCACTCTAATCCTTACAATCCTTAACATCTTCTCTCCTGCCGCTGCCTGCACACCTTCATGCACCGTCGGCACCCAAACCACCTGCTTTGCTCGCCGCATCATTTCTCCCAGATCCAGCATGGACTGATTAAAAGCCATCGCTATGAGAATATGTTCTTTATGGCCCAGTTCAAAATAATGTCAGCTGCAGAAATATGGAGCACATGTAATTTATCTGTATTTTAGACGGCAGACGAGGGGCTGGGTGACGTCGTGGCTGGACGACTTGCAGTGTAGCTTGTTATCTGTGCATTCTGGGCAGCGTGCTAACTTCTGATTACTTTTGGCATTTGGTTCGATGTTACGTCATTTCCAGGTGTGTCGGTGCCCAGTATGAAGCTAATCGCCGCATTATAGGTATGAAAAGAAGACAGAATAGCAAAAAAGTGAGAAAAAAATTATACCTAGAAGACCACTAGAGGGAGCTCACACATTCTGTCGTACTTGATACAGTAACAACAGTGATGTATAGGAACAGAGTTAGAAGACAGTAATTTATATATAAAGAATGCAGTTTCATTAATCTAATTGGGTGGGCCCAACTGTCAATACCACCCAGACCTATCCATAGCTCCGCCTCTGCGTCAGTCCATCTACCAAACTGGACAGCAAATTTACAACCGTTCTGTTTCAGTGGTTATATTTAAGGAATGTCACATTAGTAAATTCACACTTTACATGAACATCTGAAATGGGCAGAGTCAAAATCGGCAGTACAGGCAGACCGATGTCTTTGAAACTCCTTTTTCCTTCAGCACCCTCTTACTGCAAAACCTCAATCCAAAGTATTCTATGTTGTTCATCTCTGTGTAACTGTGGTCCATTAAAAGAGGTGATGCTGCCTGAACCACCAGCCTAGGCTGGGAGGAAAGGGAGGAACACTAGTAAAATGAAGGAAGAAAAGCAGCCCACCCTATCTCAAGGTCACGAATACAAAAGTCAGGGAGTGTTATGAAGAAGACACCACACTTAAGACCATTGGTTTTATGCAGTGAATTACACCAGAGAGAGTTTTTGCATTTTACCTGTCTTACGTAACATTCCTCAGCCTTCAGATTTTTCCACAGATTGCAGGACATAATTTAGGGTGCCAAACAAAACAGCGGAACTGCAGTTGTCAGGTATCCCGGGTAGCGACGGGCAGGTAAGTGGGCAGGAGGCAGGGAAAGACAAGGCAGGCAGGTGGAATACAGGGAAAACTGGGGATTTATTAAGGGAAAGAAGGCTACAGGCAGGACAGATCAACGGTAGTAACATCCAACATCAATGACGGACAAATTTGTTTAATTCATTTTAATCCAAAAGTATACAACAACTAAATAAATCAACATAAATAGAAACGAATAAAACCATTCCGACAGCTGCTAGTTTTTATTATGTATCAGACTATTGCTTGCCTTCGGCATTCCTGGTGTAATTACCTGAATAAATGTTTGACAGGAAATCTAATGAGTTTCCTTTTCCTCAGAGACAAATAGCGCCGAGTCTGTGCCATCAAGCTGCTTGTGTGACCAAATAAAGCTTCAGACATAACTTGTTATCTGTGAGTAAACCTTACCTCTAATCATTTCAGTATTAATAAAGGTTTATAAACAGGACTCTACGGCGATCTGTCACTTTGAATTCCAGTGGTTTTTATAAGGCAACCTATATTGTCACACCCTGCCAGTCCTGTCCTCGTGTGTGCCACGGCCCCTCGTTAACCTCGTGTGGAATCCCCTTGTCATCAGCTGTTGTGAGTTGGTTTTCATTAGTTCTGTGTATTTAAGTCCACGTCAGAGTTTGTTTCACTAGTCCTGTCATTGCATTTTTATGACTATTCTGTCCCGTATGCCTCTCTGTGTGCCCATTAAAACTCTTACCTTGTGCCTCTAATAAATACCCACGGCTTCCTGTCTGTTACAAAGTTTTCGATCCAAGCTGCTACAGTTCCTAAAATCCGTGCAGCTTTGAGCTTAAGCAAGAGCCATTTGTGGGGGACAACATCAAAGACCTCCTGGAAAGCGAAGTAGATGACATCATAGGCCTTTTTGTGATCAATTTCTCTTGTAGCTTCCTCAAAGAAATCAAACAGATTAGTCAAACAGGACCTTCCTCACCTGAATCCATGTTGGTTATCCCTCAGAATGTTACTTACCATTTTCACTTGGATTATAGCTTCCATTATTTTTTCCAGTTAAACTGATTGGCCTATAGTTTGCTGGATTACTTCGATCCGATTTTTTTAAAATGGGTGTTATATTAGCATGCTTCCAATCAGAAGGTATCACACTAGCAGATAAGGATTTCTGGAATAATAAAGTTAAAGGTCGGCTAATAATATTCCTCATCTCCTTTAAAACTGTAGGCAAGATGCCATCTATTTATTTTGAGCTTAGCTAGGCTTAGTACCACATCAGCCTCAGTTATACATATATTGATCATAGACGACATTTGTTGGGGAATGAGGGGTTCAGATATGACCTTTCCATCAGTGAAAATCCCCTGCAACTCTCACAAGAAAGTCTGAAAAAAGGGAAATGTCTCTTCTGTCTTTACAACCCACACTGGTTTCCAATTTTTGTGCATAGCTCAGCAAGAGTACTGCTGTATCCTGGAACAAGAGTTGTATACCATGCAGAAGATGGAGGAGAGAAGGGAGAGGGTCTTGGCAAAGGTTATTTGGGTGTTTTAGTACGAGAGGGGGATATAGGGCTGTCGGAGGAACAAACAGGTACGCTTTGGTCTCTTCAGGAATATTAAAAGTATGAAATATAAAGCGAGACAAAATCATGAAATATTATAAGCAATAGTAAGTAGTCCCTTTAATGATTACAAAATTATGGAATATCAGACAAAATTACGAAATATCATAAGCATTGCTAAGTAGTCCTGTCGGTGTCGGGAGTGGTGGGCGGCGAGTGCCACCTTGCGGACCGCGTAGGAACTGTAGTTTTGAGTTTTAGCACCCTGCTTGTTCAGTCCAAGAGCCGTACGTTTGTATTTGGTTAACGTTTGCTCCCTTAACTGTAATCCTTTATTAAGGTTCCAAAGCACGAAGTGCTATGGAAACTTATTGTTTTTCTTAGGATTATTAAGGTTCCAAAGCACGAAGTGCAATGGAACCTTATTGTTTTTCTTAGGATTATTAAGGTTCCAAAGCACGAAGTGCAATGGAACCTTATTGTTTTTCTTAGGATTATTATTATTAAGGTTCCAAAGCACGAAGTGCTATGGAAACTTATTGTTTTTCTTAGGATTATTAAGGTTCCAAAGCACGAAGTGCATTGGAAACTTATTGTTTTTCTTAGGATTATTATTATTAATAATCCGGTTCCGGTTGAGTGAACGCTGGCGCGTTTTTGCTGCCGCTGCTCACCGGTATTCTTATTTTTAATTTTATTTTTAAATATTTTTAGTAAACACCTTTTATCTATTTATATTTTCCGACACTACTGGCGGATTTTGCAAGAGTTTGAGTATTGGGCCTAGTTTAACCTACCGGTTTGTTTTGGCTGCGGTCTCCCACGGACTACAATATCTGACGGATTCATTTTACCTGGCTGCCTGGTTTTCCGGCGTCTTCCCCTGTGATGTTGTCTGGTAGGACCTGTGTACTGTTCGTGTTTGCCTGGACTCTCATGTCGTTGGTCCATCGACCTGGTTTTGGCCTTTACCAGTATACAGCTGATGCGCTCCTCCGACTTCGCTTTCACCTGGCTGCTCTACCGCCGGCTGTGCTTCATCCTTACACGGACATCGCATTTTTCCCTCGCCGAAAGTATATTCATCGGGGCTCTCGCCGGAACTTTCATTATGACAACGCCAAGCCAATACAATCTTTCTGGTCCACTTCTCGTTGTTCTCCACTGAACTCTGACCGGGCTGTTAACCACAGTGTATTAGCCAGCCTGGCCAGGTCGGCTAACACTTTCGCCAAATCTGATAGCACCTGTGTCAACTTCGGTCTGCTTAACATCCGCTCGCTTACGAGCAAGGGACATCTCGTTCAAGACCTCCTCACCGACCGTAAGTTTGATTTTTTCTGTTTGACTGAAACGTGGCAGCAGCCCAAAGATTTCTCCCAGCTCAACGACTCCACTCCCCCGGGGTTTGTTTACACCTGTCAACCTCGGGAGTCCGGCCGTGGTGGAGGTCTTGCGGTAATCTATCGTGAGAATTGGAAAGTTCGGTCGTTGTCGGTACCTATCTTTAGTTCTTTTGAATCCGTTGTTTGTCAACTCTCGGGACCTGTTCCAACTGTTGTAGTTGCTATCTACCGTCCTCCAAAGCCAAATTCTGATTTCATAAGTGACTTTGCCGATCTGTTGACCCACTTGGCTACTATTTCTCCTAATATAATACTCCTGGGTGATTTCAACATACATATGGATAACAGTAATCATCCTCTCACCATAAACTTTTCATCCTGCCTCGACAGTTTTGGTTTCAATCAATATATAAACTTTCCCACTCATACTAAGGGCCATACTTTGGACTTAGTTTGCTGCTCTGGATTAACTCCTTTCAACTGTAAGGCTGACGAACTGCCAATCACTGATCATCTGTTACTCTCTTTTAATGTTAAAATGACCCTTTCTGTATTAAAGAATCCTCGCACCATTTCTTACCGTAACATCAAACAAATTAATTCTGACACCCTTTCTGTTGCTTTTTCAAGTATTTTGCATTTCAATAACTTGCTCACTTTAGATGATCTGGTTTCTCATTATAACAGTAGTCTTAATAGTATTTTAAATTCTGTTGCTCCTATAAAAATCAAATCTGTATTATTTTCTCAGTCAGCACCCTGGTATACAGCTGAACTCAGGCTTATGAAAGCAAAGGGTCGACAGCTTGAACGTCTGTATAAAAGAACTGGTCTCACAATCCATAAAGAAATGTATAATAATCATATTTCATATTATAAGGAATGCATTAATCAAACCAAATCTACTTATTTTACTAACATTGTCTGTTCAAATGAAGATTCTACTAAATCACTGTTTTCACTGCTTAACTCTACTTTCAAGCCACCAGATTCTCTACCTATTCACCTCTATTCATCTTCCTTTTGTGACTCTCTAATGTTATTTTTCATTAACAAAATTCACAAAATCCATCAAGACTTGGTTCCTGATGTTTTTTGTAGTACCTCTCCTGAAATTATGTTGCCATTACATTGTTTTTCTGCTTTTCAGCTTCCCTCTGTTTCTGATATTTCAGATCTTATCTGTAAGTCAAAATCCTCCACCTGTCAGTTAGACCCCATTCCTACACCTCTAGTCAAAGCCTGTCTACCCTCTCTGCTTCCCCTTATTTTTGCAATCATTCATTCTTCACTAACCACTGGAACCGTTCCTGTTTCTTTCAAAACTTCTGCTATCACCCCAGTATTGAAAAAAACAGGTCTTGATCCTAAGCATTTTGATAATTTCCGCCCTATCTCAAATTTACCATTCCTTTCAAAAATTCTTGAAAAATAGTTGCAACCCAGATTCATTCGCACTTAACTAATAACAATTTATATGAACAGTTTCAGTCCGGTTTTCGCCCTCTCCATAGCACTGAAACAGCACTCATAAAAATAACCAATGACCTTCTTATGGCAGCTGACTCTGGGTTTCTTACCATTCTTATTCTTCTTGATCTGAGCGCAGCCTTTGACACTATCTCTCACTCTGTTCTTCTTAGTAGGTTAATCTCCATTGGTCTCTCCCATACACCATTAGATTGGTTTAAATCATATTTGTCTGACCGCACTCAGTTTATCCAGCTTAAATCTTTCACTTCTCAGCCTTCCCCTGTTGCCACTGGTGTCCCCCAGGGATCTGTTCTGGGGCCCCTCCTCTTCATTATTTACCTTCTTCCTCTTGGTCATATCTTCCGTAAATATAATATTCATTTTCACTGCTATGCCGACGACACCCAGCTTTATTTGTCTACTAAACCTGATTCCACTCTTCCTCCACCTTCCCTTAGCCTCTGTTTAGCTGAACTTAAATCATGGTTTTCTTCAAACTTTCTTAAACTTAATAGTACTAAAACAGAGTTTCTTCTAGTAGGCTCCAAATCAACAATATCCAAAACTAATTGTTTTCCCATTGCCATAGATGACTCTTTGGTTTCCCCGTCCCCATATGTGAAAAGTCTTGGTGTCATACTAGATAGCACTTTATCTTTTAATTCACATATCAATAATATCACTCGGTCTGCATATTTTCATCTGCGCAACATTAATCGTCTCCGTTCTTCTCTCACCCCACACGCCACCGCCATTCTTGTCCATAGTCTTGTCACTTCCCGTATCGATTACTGTAATTCACTCTTATTTGGTCTTACTCAAAAATCCATCAATAAGCTCCAACTTGTCCAGAACTCTGCTGCTCGCATTATCACCAGGACCCCTTCTATCCACCGCATCACTCCTGTTCTGCAGCAGCTTCACTGGCTACCAGTTAAATATCGCATCAATTTCAAAATCCTCCTGTATACATTTAAGGCCATACACCACCTCTCCCCTCCATATTTGTCTGATTTGGTTCAGGTCGCCATTCCATCTCGCTGCCTCAGATCCTCTTCCTCTCTTCTTCTCTCTGTCCCTTCCCACCGTCTTGCCACTATGGGGAGCAGGGCTTTCTGCTGCTCTGCTCCCCGGCTCTGGAATTCGCTTCCTCCCGACATTACTAACATTACTTCTCTTCCTCTGTTTAAATCTAGACTCAAAACTCACTTGTTTAAAACTGCTTATTCCATATAACCATTTTTTGAATCTGTCTTCTTATTTTGGATTGTTTTTTAAGGATTATGTTAATTATCTCCTTTTATGTTTGTTTTATCATTTGTTGTGTACAGTGCCCTTGAGTGTCTTGAAAGGCGCTTTTAAATAAAATGTATTATTATTATTATTATTATTATTATTATTAAGGTTCCAAAGCACGAAGTGCATTGGAAACTTATTGTTTTTCTTAGGATTATTATTATTATTAAGGTTCCAAAGCACGAAGTGCAATGGAACCTTATTGTTTTTCTTAGGATTATTATTAAGGTTCCAAAGCACGAAGTGCTATGGAAACTTATTGTTTTTCTTAGGATTATTATTATTATTATTATTATTATTATTAAGGTTCCAAAGCACGAAGTGCTATGGAAACTTATTGTTTTTCTTAGGATTATTAAGGTTCCAAAGCACGAAGTGCTATGGAACCTTATTGTTTTTCTTAGGATTATTAAGGTTCCAAAGCACGAAGTGCTATGGAAACTTATTGTTTTTCTTAGGATTATTAAGGTTCCAAAGCACGAAGTGCAATGGAACCTTATTGTTTTTCTTAGGATTATTATTATTATTTTTCTGCCCTAAAACTGAATGTACAGCCTAAACCGTAAGTGCTAGAATTATGAAACTTGGTAGGATGATGTCAATTCCTCCCCGCTACTCAGATCATCCGACCCAACCATGTCGGCCAGATGGGGGCGCCGTGGCGCCCCCTAACGCGTTTTGATTGATATCTCCTGTCCTGTTAGTCCTATAATTGAAATTCATATTTCTACTGATAGAGACATCCTTGCCCTACCAACTTGCCATTTGGACTATTAAGCTCCGCCTACTTAGATTTTTTGCTAATTTGCATAATTTGCAAAACCTACTTTTGCTTGTAATTCCTACACCGTCTGACAGAATCAGACAAATGAGGTATAAAACCGATCAGGTCTCTGAGCTGATGAATAATAATTCAAATAACCCTGATATTGGTCTATCATACGGCCACTAGCCACGCCCAAAGTCTACGTAAATTTAGCCAGTATTGGTCTGACTGTTATAACTTGGCCATACCTTAGCCTACCTTCACCAAATTTTAAATCCTATCCCCGTACCCCATTCTGGGGACACTGTTGAAGGCGGGCCGCATTTCGTCAATAGGGGGCGCTACAACTAAAAACTGCCAATATCTCCTGACTTCCTTGACCGATCCAAATGAAATTTGGCATACATGTACTACTCTGAAGCCTGAGGTCAGGTATCTATCAGGGCAGTCATTAATCATAAAACCCTAGCCACCATCAGCCAATCAAAATCAAGCAGCATTCTGACAGGCCTTTGACAGGCTTAACAACAGCTGATCTGAACAAAAATAGGCTTGTACATTTGTCTCCTAACCACTAGCAATCCCTGCGAAGGCCACACCAATTGTCTACATGGGGGCGCTACAGCGACAGGATTTGCATTTCTGCTTATTTCTATTGAACTGTTAATGATAAAATTGAGATTTGTTACTTATCTAATGCACTGGCCCATGGCAAATTCAAAGCCATGTAGAACTTCATCCTATCTCTTTCTGCTTTTGCGTATTTTATAGGAGTCTAAAAACATGACATTTCGTTAACCTCCTTGGATTTTCAACCAACCTATGTAAATCTGATATCATTCAAATCAGGAGACAGTCCTGGTATACAATTATTCAAAAAATCCTAAACTTTCTATAAGGTACGGCGACCAGCCACATCCAGACCATACAGGTGCCACGCCCACTTCAATCAGACAGCTGTATCTCAGGCCTGCCTCAGCCAATCACTACCAAACTTGAATATGTCATCAAGGACGGTAGTGGGTAAGGGCCCTCCAGATTTGGTGCCGATTGGTCAAACGGGGGTGCTACAGCAATGCAATATGTGTCTCTAAACCTGCAAAACCAGTGAAAGTGACATTTATCTCATTTCTGTTCAAGTCTCATATTACTGGTAAAAATCCTTTGTACTGCAAGTTCTGTGAGTCATGCCAAATCAAGATATATGTATTGTATAATAACAGTCATCTGCATTCCCTTGTGATATTTAA
The DNA here is from genome assembly GCF_023856365.1 of Brienomyrus brachyistius. Lineage (NCBI taxonomy): Eukaryota > Metazoa > Chordata > Actinopteri > Osteoglossiformes > Mormyridae > Brienomyrus > Brienomyrus brachyistius. Next base: position 1,032,825 of record NW_026042344.1, read on the forward strand.
AAACTGATTAAATGAAATATTCCTATAACTTTAACAATCTACACCCCATGTAAGTGATTCTGGTGTCAAGTCAATCAAGACACTGCCGTCAGGGATGATTATTAAAAAATACCTGACCTTTCTGTATAATATGGCCACCAGCCACACCCAACCTGCATCATTTATAAGCCGATTTCAATCAAACAGCTAAATCTCAGGCGTGCTTCATCCAATCCTCACGAAATTTAATCCACTTATGTAGCACTGGTCTACAGACATACCCTCAAACTTTGATGCCGATCGGTCAAATGGGGGTGCTATGGCCACTATCTGTATACTCCTAAGATCCACCTTAGGTCAAACAGCTAAATCTCAGGCTTGCTTCATCCAATTCTCACAAAATTTCACCCACTAATGTAGCACTGGCCCACAGACAGACCCTCCAACTTTGATGTCGATCGGTCAAACGGGGGCGCTATGGCGACTGTTCATATGTGTCTAAAGCAAACTTGGCTGAGAAGGCCTAAAAATATTGAATAGAATTTATCCATGGAGCGCAGGCTCCACCTGCTGGCCAAACCATTTCAATTCCTATTTCAATCAAACAGCTAAATCTCAGGCATTCTTCATCCGATTCTCACCAAATTTTACCCACTAATCTAGCACGGCATCCCAGAGAGACCCACCAACTTTGGTGCCGATCAGTCAAACAGGGGCGCTACAGCCACTGTTCATATGCCATCATCCCAAACCATATATTCAGTCAAGCTCAGGCACTTCACCAGACAGATCTACATTGGTGATATTTCTCCTAAGCAGGTGCAATTACATTTCCCTCCTGTTTCTCATCCACCCTTTTTCTTATCCTAACTAAACGTTTCTACTGTAACATCAACATGTCAGATCTCATGCTATTGTAGTACTGTTTCCTACTTTCTGACTATTTAAATGCATTGGCCAGCAATTACAGTCTCTATTTCATGTCCTATTATTATTGAACTTTTCATTTTATGCCATTGAACTTTTCATTTTATGCTGTGTACTCCATGTCTACCCACTTATTCTGTCCATTAGCTTCTCATGCTATCGTAGTAGTATTTCCTACTTTCTGACTATTTAAATGCATTGCCCAGCAGTTACGGTCTCTATTTTATGTCCTATTATTATTGAACTTTTCATTTTATTCCATGTACTCCATTTCTACCCACTTATTCTTTCCATTAGCTTTGGAACCGCTTATCACTGCTTGCAGTTATATTTATTATTATTATTATTATTTTTCTGCCCTAAAACTGAATGGGCAGCCCAAACTGTAAGTGCTAGAATTATGAAACTTGGTAGGATGATGTCAATTCCTCCCCGCTACTCAGATAATCCGACCCAACCATGTCGGCCAGATGGGGGCGCCGTGGCGCCCCCTAACGTGTTTTGATTGATATCTCCTGTCCTGTTAGTCCTATAATTGAAATTCATATTTCTACTGATAGAGACATCCTTGCCCTACCAACTTGCCATTTGGACTATTAAGCTCCGCCTACTTAGATTTTTTGCTAATTTGCATAATTTGCAAAACCTACTTTTGCTTGTAATTCCTACACCGTCTGACGGAATCAGACAAATGAGGTATCAAACTGATCAGGTCTGTGAGCTGATCCATAATCATTCAAATAACCCTGACATTTGTGTATGATACAGCCACTAGCCACGCCCAAAGACTACCTAAATTTAGCTAGTATTGGTCTGACTGTTATAACTTGGCCATACCCTAGCCTACCTTCAACAAATTTTAAATCCTATCCCCGTACCCCATTCTGGGGACACTGTTGAAGGCGGGCCGCATTTCGTCAATAGGGGGCGCTACAACTAAAAACTGCCAATATCTCCTGACTGCCTTTACCGATCCAAATGAAATTTGGCATACATGTACTACTCTGAAGCCTGAGGTCAGGTATCTATCAGGGCAGTCATTAATCATAAAACCCTAGCCACCATCAGCCAATCAAAATCAAGCAGCATTCTGACAGGCCTTTGACAGGCTTAACAACAGCTGATCTGAACAAAAATAGGCTTGTACATTTGTCTCCTAACCCCTAGCAACCCCTGCGAAGGCCACCCCAATTGTCCACATGGGGGCGCTACAGCGACAGGATTTGCATTTCTGCTTATTTCTATTGAACTGTTAATGATAAAATTGAGATTTGTTACTTATCTAATGCACTGGCCCATGCCAAATTCAAATCCATGTAGAACTTCATCCTATCTCTTTCCGCTTTTGCGTATTTTATAGGAGTCTAAAAACATGACATTTTGTTAACCTCCTTGGATTTTCATCCAACCTATGTATATCTAGTATTATTCAAATCAGGAGACAGTCCTGGTATACAATTATTAAAAAAATCCTAAACTTTCTATAAGGTACGGCGACCAGCCACATCCAGACCATACAGGTGCCACGCCCACTTCAATCAGACAGCTGTATCTCAGGCCTGCCTCAGCCAATCACTACCAAACATGAATATGTCATCAAGGACGGTAGTGGGTAAGGGCCCTCCAAATTTGGTGCCGATTGGTCAAACGGGGGCGCTACAGCAATGCAATATGTGTCTCTAAACCTGCAAAACCAGTGAAAGTGACATTTATCTCATTTCTGTTCAAGTCTCATATTACTGGTAAAAATCCTTTGTACTGCAAGTTCTGTGAGTCATGCCAAATCAAGATATATGTATTGCATAATAACAGTCATCTGCATTCCCTTGTGAAATTTAAAAACGGATTAAATGAAATATTCCTATAACTTTAACAATCTACACCCCATGTAAGTGATTCTGGTGTCAAGTCAATCAAGACACTGCCGTCAGGGATGATTATTAAAAAATACCTGACCTTTCTGTATAATATGGCCACCAGCCACACCCAACCTGCATCATTTATAAGCCGATTTCAATCAAACAGCTAAATCTCAGGCATGCTTCATCCAATCCTCACGAAATTTGATCCACTTATGTAGCACTGGTCTACAGACATACCCTCAAACTTTGATGCCGATCGGTCAAACGGGGGTGCTATGGCCACTATCTGTATACTCCTAAGATCCACCTTAGGTCAAACAGCTAAATCTCAGGCTTGCTTCATCCAATCCTCACAAAATTTCACCCACTAATGTAGCACTGGCCCACAGACAGACCCTCCAACTTTGATGTCGATCGGTCAAACGGGGGCGCTATGGCGACTGTTCATATGTGTCTAAGAGCAAACTTGGCTGAGAAGGCCTAAAAATATTGAATAGAATTTATCCATGGAGCGCAGGCTCCACCTGCTGGCCAAACCATTTCAATTCCTATTTCAATCAAACAGCTAAATCTCAGGCATTCTTCATCCGATTCTCACCAAATTTTACCCACTAATGTAGCACGGCCTCCCAGAGAGACCCACCAACTTTGGTGCCGATCAGTCAAACAGGGGCGCTACAGCCACTGTTCATATGCCATCATCCCAAACCATATATTCAGTCAAGCTCAGGCACTTCACCAGACAGATCTACATTGGTGATATTTCTCCTAAGCAGGTGCAATTACATTTCCCTCCTGTTTCTCATCCACCCTTTTTCTTATCCTAACTAAACGTTTCTACTGTAACATCAACATGTCAGATCTCATGCTATTGTAGTACTGTTTCCTACTTTCTGACTATTTAAATGCATTGGCCAGCAATTACAGTCTCTATTTCATGTCCTATTATTATTGAACTTTTCATTTTATGCCATTGAACTTTTCATTTTATGCTGTGTACTCCATGTCTACCCACTTATTCTGTCCATTAGCTTCTCATGCTATCGTAGTAGTATTTCCTACTTTCTGACTATTTAAATGCATTGCCCAGCAGTTACGGTCTCTATTTTATGTCCTATTATTATTGAACTTTTCATTTTATTCCATGTACTCCATTTCTACCCACTTATTCTTTCCATTAGCTTTGGAACCGCTTATCACTGCTTGCAGTTATATTTATTATTATTTTTCTGCCCTAAAACTGAATGTACAGCCTAAACCGTAAGTGCTAGAATTATGAAACTTGGTAGGATGATGTCAATTCCTCCCCGCTACTCAGATAATCCGACCCAACCATGTCGGCCAGATGGGGGCGCCGTGGCGCCCTCTAACGCGTTTTGATTGATATCTCCTGTCCTGTTTGTCCTATAATTGAAATTCATATTTCTACTGATAGAGACATCCTTGCCCTACCAACTTGCCATTTGGACTATGAAGCTCCGCCTACTTAGATTTTTTGCTAATTTGCATAATTTGCAAAACCTACTTTTGCTTGTAATTCCTACACCGTCTGACGGAATCAGACAAATGAGGTATCAAACCGATCAGGTCTCTGAGCTGATGAATAATAATTCAAATAACCCTGATATTGGTCTATCATACGGCCACTAGCCACACCCAAAGTCTACGTAAATTTAGCCAGTATTGGTCTGACTGTTATAACTTGGCCATACCTTAGCCTACCTTCACCAAATTTGAAATCCTATCTCCGTACCCCATTCTGGGGACACGGTTGAAGGCGGGCCGCATTTCGTCAATAGGGGGCGCTACAACTAAAAACTGCCAATATCTCCTGAATTCCTTGACCGATCCAAATGAAATATGGCATACATGTACTACTCTGAAGCCTGAGGTCAGGAATCTATCAGG